>NC_133125.1:63280681-63587556 GCF_048418815.1 Hemitrygon akajei
TTCAGTGCCACTGTGAAACGTAGACTAATACCACAAAGATGCTCTGAGTTCAGTGCCACTGTGAAATATAGACTATTACCAGAAAGATGTTCTGAGTTTAGTGCTACAGTGAAATATAGCCTATTACCAGAAAGATGCTCTGAGTTCAGTGCCAATGTGAGACGTAGACTAATACCAGAAAGATGCTCTGAGTTCAGTGCCACTGTGAAACTTATCTTATTACCAAAAAGTTGCTCTGAGTTCAGTGCCACTGTGAAGACATAGACTACTACCTGAAAGATGCTCTGAGTTGAGTGCCAACATGAAAAGTAGCCTATTACCAGAAACATGCTCAGAGTTCAGTGCCACTGTGAAACGTATCTTATTACCAAAAAGATGCTCTGAGTTCAGTGCCACTGTGAAGAGATAGCCTTTTACTAGAAAGATGCTCAGAGTTCAGTTCCACTGTGAAAATGTAGCCTATTACCAGAAAGATGCTCTGAGTTCAGTGCCACTGTGAAACATAGCCTATTACCAGAAACATGCTCAGAGTTCAGTGCCACTGTGAAACATAGTCTATTACCAGAAAGATGCTCTGAGTTCAGTGCTACTGTGAAACATAGCCTATTACCAGAAAGATGCTCTGAGTTCAGTGCCACTGTGAAATGTAGCCTATTACCAGAAAGATGCTCTGAGTTCAGTGCTACTGTGAAGATATAGCCTACTACCAGAAAGATGATCTGAGTTCAGTGCCAACATGAAAAGTAGCCTATTACTAGAAACATGCACAGAGTTCAGTGCCACTGTGAAATGTAACTAATTACCAGAAAGATGCTCTGAGTTTAGTGCTACTGTGAAAGGTAGCCTAATACCAGAAAGATGCTCTGAGTTCAGTGCCACTGTGAAATGTGCCCTATTACCAGAAAGATGCTCTGAGTTCAGTACCACTGTGAAGACATAGCCTATTACCAGAAATATGCTCTGAGTTCAGTGCCACTGTGAAATGTAGCCTATTACCAGAAAGATGCTCTCAGTTCAGTACCACTGTGAAGACATAGCCTATTACCAGAAAGATGCTCTGATTTCACTGCCACTGTGAAATATAGACTATTACCCGAAAGATGCTTTGAGTTCAGTGCCACTGTGAAACGTAGCCTATTACCTGAAAGGTGCTCTGAGTTCAGTTCCACTGTGAAATATAGCCTATTACCAGAAAGATGCTCTGAGTTCAGTGCCACTGTGAAATGTAGCCTATTACCAGAAAGATGCTCTCAGTTCAGTACCACTGTGAAGACATAGCCTATTACCAGAAAGATGCTCTGAGTTCACTGCCACTGTGAAATATAGACTATTACCCGAAAGATGCTTTGAGTTCAGTGCCACTGTGAAACGTAGCCAATTTCCTGAAAGGTGCTCTGAGTTCAGTTCCACTGTGAAATATAGCCTATTACCAGAAAGATGCTCTGAGTTCAGTGCCACTGTGAAACGTAGACTAATACCAGAAAGATGCTCTGAGTTCAGTGCCACTGTGAAACTTAACTTATTACCAGAAAAATGCTCTGAGTTCAGTGCCACTGTGAAACGTAGCCTATTACCACAAAGATGCTCTGAGTTCAGTGCCACTGTGAAATATAGATTATTACCAGAAAGATGTTCTGAGTTTAGTGCTACAGTGAAATATAGCCTATTACCAGAAAGATGCTCTGAGTTCAGTGCCACTGTGAGACGTAGACAAATACCAGAAAGATGCTCTGAGATCAGTGCCACTGTGAAATGTAGCCTATTACCAGAAAGATGCTCTCAGTTCAGTACCACTGTGAAGACATAGCCTATTACCAGAAAGATGCTCTGAGTTCACTGCCACTGTGAAATATAGACTATTACCCGAAAGATGCTTTGAGTTCAGTGCCACTGTGAAACGTAGCCTATTACCAGAAAGATGCTCTGAGTTCAGTGCCACTGTGAAATGTAGCCTATTACCAGAAAGATGCTCTGAGTTCAGTGCTACTGTGAAGATATAGCCTACTACCAGAAAGATGCTCTGAGTTCAGTGCCAACATGAAAAGTAGCCTATTACCAGAAACATGCACAGAGTTCAGTGCCACTGTGAAATGTAACTAATTACCAGAAAGATGCTCTGAGTTTAGTGCTACTGTGAAACGTAGCCTAATACCAGAAAGATGCTCTGAGATCAGTGCCACTGTGAAATGTACCCTATTACCAGAAAGATGCTCTGAGTTCAGTACCACTGCGAAGACATAGCCTATTACCAGAAATATGCTCTGAGTTCAGTGCCACTGTGAAATATAGACTATTACCCGAAAGATGCTTTGAGTTCAGTGCCACTGTGAAACGTAGCCTATTACCTGAAAGGTGCTCTGAGTTCAGTTCCACTGTGAAGACATAGCCTATTACCAGAAAGATGCTCTGAGTTCAGTGCCACAGTGAAACATAGACTATTACCAGAAAGATGTTCTGAGTTTAGTGCTACTGTGAAATATAGCCTATTACCAGAAAGATGCTCTGAGTTCAGTGCCACTGTGAAACGTAGACTAATACCACAAAGATGCTCTGAGTTCAGTGCCACTGTGAAAAATAGACTATTACCAGAAAGATGTTCTGAGTTTAGTGCTACAGTGAAATATAGCCTATTACCAGAAAGATGCTCTGAGTTCAGTGCCAATGTGAGACGTAGACTAATACCAGAAAGATGCTCTGAGTTCAGTGCCACTGTGAAACTTATCTTATTACCAAAAAGTTGCTCTGAGTTCAGTGCCACTGTGAAGACATAGACTACTACCTGAAAGATGCTCTGAGTTGAGTGCCAACATGAAAAGTAGCCTATTACCAGAAACATGCTCAGAGTTCAGTGCCACTGTGAAACGTATCTTATTACCAAAAAGATGCTCTGAGTTCAGTGCCACTGTGAAGAGATAGCCTTTTACTAGAAAGATGCTCAGAGTTCAGTTCCACTGTGAAAATGTAGCCTATTACCAGAAAGATGCTCTGAGTTCAGTGCCACTGTGAAACATAGCCTATTACCAGAAACATGCTCAGAGTTCAGTGCCACTGTGAAACATAGTCTATTACCAGAAAGATGCTCAGAGTTCAGTGCTACTGTGAAACATAGCCTATTACCAGAAAGATGCTCAGAGTTCAGTGCCACTGTGAAACGTAGCCTATTAACAGAGACATGCTCTGAGTTCAGTACCACTGTGAAGACATAGCCTATTACCAGAAGGATGCTCTGAGTTCACTGCCACTGTGAAATATAGACTATTACCCGAAAGATGCTTTGAGTTCAGTGCCACTGTGAAACGTAGCCTATTTCCTGAAAGGTGCTCTGAGTTCAGTTCCACTGTGAAATATAGCCTATTACCAGAAAGATGCTCTGAGTTCAGTGCTACTGTGAAACATAGCCTATTACCAGAAAGATGCTCTGAGTTCAGTGCCACTGTGAAATGTAGCCTATTACCAGAAAGATGCTCTGAGTTCAGTGCTACTGTGAAGATATAGCCTACTACCAGAAAGATGATCTGAGTTCAGTGCCAACATGAAAAGTAGCCTATTACTAGAAACATGCACAGAGTTCAGTGCCACTGTGAAATGTAACTAATTACCAGAAAGATGCTCTGAGTTTAGTGCTACTGTGAAAGGTAGCCTAATACCAGAAAGATGCTCTGAGTTCAGTGCCACTGTGAAATGTGCCCTATTACCAGAAAGATGCTCTGAGTTCAGTACCACTGTGAAGACATAGCCTATTACCAGAAATATGCTCTGAGTTCAGTGCCACTGTGAAATGTAGCCTATTACCAGAAAGATGCTCTCAGTTCAGTACCACTGTGAAGACATAGCCTATTACCAGAAAGATGCTCTGAGTTCACTGCCACTGTGAAATATAGACTATTACCCGAAAGATGCTTTGAGTTCAGTGCCACTGTGAAACGTAGCCTATTACCTGAAAGGTGCTCTGAGTTCAGTTCCACTGTGAAATATAGCCTATTACCAGAAAGATGCTCTGAGTTCAGTGCCACTGTGAAATGTAGCCTATTACCAGAAAGATGCTCTCAGTTCAGTACCACTGTGAAGACATAGCCTATTACCAGAAAGATGCTCTGAGTTCACTGCCACTGTGAAATATAGACTATTACCCGAAAGATGCTTTGAGTTCAGTGCCACTGTGAAACGTAGCCAATTTCCTGAAAGGTGCTCTGAGTTCAGTTCCACTGTGAAATATAGCCTATTACCAGAAAGATGCTCTGAGTTCAGTGCCACTGTGAAACGTAGACTAATACCAGAAAGATGCTCTGAGTTCAGTGCCACTGTGAAACTTAACTTATTACCAGAAAAATGCTCTGAGTTCAGTGCCACTGTGAAACGTAGCCTATTACCACAAAGATGCTCTGAGTTCAGTGCCACTGTGAAATATAGATTATTACCAGAAAGATGTTCTGAGTTTAGTGCTACAGTGAAATATAGCCTATTACCAGAAAGATGCTCTGAGTTCAGTGCCACTGTGAGACGTAGACAAATACCAGAAAGATGCTCTGAGTCCAGTGCCACTGTGAAACTTATCTTATTACCAAAAAGTTGCTCTGAGTTCAGTGCCACTGTGAAGACATAGCCTACTACCAGAAAGATGCTCTGAGTTGAGTGCCAACATGAAAAGTAGCCTATTACCAGAAACATGCTCAGAGTTCAGTGCCACTGTGAAACGTATCTTATTACCAAAAAGATGCTCTGAGTTCAGTGCCACTGTGAAGAGATAGCCTTTTACTAGAAAGATGCTCAGAGTTCAGTTCCACTGTGAAAATGTAGCCTATTACCAGAAAGATGCTCTGAGTTCAGTACCACTGTGAAGACATAGCCTATTACCAGAAATATGCTCTGAGTTCAGTGCCACTGTGAAATGTAGCCTATTACCAGAAAGATGCTCTCAGTTCAGTACCACTGTGAAGACATAGCCTATTACCAGAAAGATGCTCTGAGTTCAGTGCCACTGTGAAACGTAGCCTATTAACAGAGACATGCTCTGAGTTCACTGCCACTGTGAAATATAGACTATTACCCGAAAGATGCTTTGAGTTCAGTGCCACTGTGAAACGTAGCCTATTACCTGAAAGGTGCTCTGAGTTCAGTTCCACTGTGAAGACATAGCCTATTACCAGAAAGATGCTCTGAGTTCAGTGCCACTGTGAAATATAGACTATTACCAGAAAGATGTTCTGAGTTTAGTGCTACTGTGAAATATAGCCTATTACCAGAAAGATGCTCTGAGTTCAGTGCCACTGTGAAATGTAGCCTATTACCAGAAAGATGCTCTGAGTTCAGTGCCACTGTGAAGACATAGACTGCTACCTGAAAGATGCTCTGAGTTCAGTGCCAACATGAAAAGTAGCCTATTACCAGAAACATGCACAGAGTTCAGTGCCACTGTGAAATGTAACTAATTACCAGAAAGATGCTCTGAGTTTAGTGCTACTGTGAAACGTAGCCTAATACCAGAAAGATGCTCTGAGTTCAGTGCCACTGTGAAATGTACCCTATTACCAGAAAGATGCTCTGAGTTCAGTACCACTGTGAAGACATAGCCTATTACCAGAAATATGCTCTGAGTTCAGTGCCACTGTGAAATGTAGCCTATTACCAGAAAGATGCTCTCAGTTCAGTACCACTGTGAAGACATAGCCTATTACCAGAAAGATGCTCTGAGTTCAGTGCCACTGTGAAACGTAGCCTATTAACAGAGACATGCTCTGAGTTCACTGCCACTGTGAAATATAGACTATTACCCGAAAGATGCTTTGAGTTCAGTGCCACTGTGAAACGTAGCCTATTACCTGAAAGGTGCTCTGAGTTCAGTTCCACTGTGAAGACATAGCCTATTACCAGAAAGATGCTCTGAGTTCAGTGCCACTGTGAAATATAGACTATTACCAGAAAGATGTTCTGAGTTTAGTGCTACTGTGAAATATAGCCTATTACCAGAAAGATGCTCTGAGTTCAGTGCCACTGTGAAATGTAGCCTATTACCAGAAAGATGCTCTGAGTTCAGTGCCACTGTGAAGACATAGACTGCTACCTGAAAGATGCTCTGAGTTCAGTGCCAACATGAAAAGTAGCCTATTACCAGAAACATGCTAGGAGTTCAGTGCCACTGTGAAACGTACCTTATTACAAAAAAGATGCTCTGAGTTCAGTGCCACTGTGAAGAGATAGCCTTTTACTAGAAAGATGCTCAGAGTTCAGTTCCACTGTGAAAATGTAGCCTATTACCAGAAAGATGCTCTGAGTTCAGTGCCACTGTGAAACATAGCCTATTACCAGAAACATGCTCAGAGTTCAGTGCCACTGTGAAACATAGTCTATTACCAGAAAGATGCTCAGAGTTCAGTGCTACTGTGAAACATAGCCTATTACCAGAAAGATGCTCTGAGTTCAGTGCCACTGTGAAATGTAGCCTATTACCAGAAAGATGCTCTGAGTTCAGTGCTACTGTGAAGATATAGCCTACTACCAGAAAGATGATCTGAGTTCAGTGCCAACATGAAAAGTAGCCTATTACTAGAAACATGCACAGAGTTCAGTGCCACTGTGAAATGTAACTAATTACCAGAAAGATGCTCTGAGTTTAGTGCTACTGTGAAACGTAGCCTAATACCAGAAAGATGCTCTGAGTTCAGTGCCACTGTGAAATGTGCCCTATTACCAGAAAGATGCTCTGAGTTCAGTACCACTGTGAAGACATCGCCTATTACCAGAAAGATGCTCTGAGTTCAGTGCCACTGTGAAATGTGCCCTATTACCAGAAAGATGCTCTGAGTTCAGTACCACTGTGAAGACATAGCCTATTACCAGAAATATGCTCTGAGATCAGTGCCACTGTGAAATGTAGCCTATTACCAGAAAGATGCTCTCAGTTCAGTACCACTGTGAAGACATAGCCTATTACCAGAAAGATGCTCTGAGTTCACTGCCACTGTGAAATATAGACTATTACCCGAAAGATGCTTTGAGTTCAGTGCCACTGTGAAACGTAGCCTATTACCAGAAAGATGCTCTGAGTTCAGTGCCACTGTGAAATGTAGCCTATTACCAGAAAGATGCTCTGAGTTCAGTGCTACTGTGAAGATATAGCCTACTACCAGAAAGATGCTCTGAGTTCAGTGCCAACATGAAAAGTAGCCTATTACCAGAAACATGCACAGAGTTCAGTGCCACTGTGAAATGTAACTAATTACCAGAAAGATGCTCTGAGTTTAGTGCTACTGTGAAACGTAGCCTAATACCAGAAAGATGCTCTGAGATCAGTGCCACTGTGAAATGTACCCTATTACCAGAAAGATGCTCTGAGTTCAGTACCACTGCGAAGACATAGCCTATTACCAGAAATATGCTCTGAGTTCAGTGCCACTGTGAAATATAGACTATTACCCGAAAGATGCTTTGAGTTCAGTGCCACTGTGAAACGTAGCCTATTACCTGAAAGGTGCTCTGAGTTCAGTTCCACTGTGAAGACATAGCCTATTACCAGAAAGATGCTCTGAGTTCAGTGCCACAGTGAAACATAGACTATTACCAGAAAGATGTTCTGAGTTTAGTGCTACTGTGAAATATAGCCTATTACCAGAAAGATGCTCTGAGTTCAGTGCCACTGTGAAACGTAGACTAATACCACAAAGATGCTCTGAGTTCAGTGCCACTGTGAAATATAGACTATTACCAGAAAGATGTTCTGAGTTTAGTGCTACAGTGAAATATAGCCTATTACCAGAAAGATGCTCTGAGTTCAGTGCCAATGTGAGACGTAGACTAATACCAGAAAGATGCTCTGAGTTCAGTGCCACTGTGAAACTTATCTTATTACCAAAAAGTTGCTCTGAGTTCAGTGCCACTGTGAAGACATAGACTACTACCTGAAAGATGCTCTGAGTTGAGTGCCAACATGAAAAGTAGCCTATTACCAGAAACATGCTCAGAGTTCAGTGCCACTGTGAAACGTATCTTATTACCAAAAAGATGCTCTGAGTTCAGTGCCACTGTGAAGAGATAGCCTTTTACTAGAAAGATGCTCAGAGTTCAGTTCCACTGTGAAAATGTAGCCTATTACCAGAAAGATGCTCTGAGTTCAGTGCCACTGTGAAACATAGCCTATTACCAGAAACATGCTCAGAGTTCAGTGCCACTGTGAAACATAGTCTATTACCAGAAAGATGCTCAGAGTTCAGTGCTACTGTGAAACATAGCCTATTACCAGAAAGATGCTCAGAGTTCAGTGCCACTGTGAAACGTAGCCTATTAACAGAGACATGCTCTGAGTTCAGTACCACTGTGAAGACATAGCCTATTACCAGAAGGATGCTCTGAGTTCACTGCCACTGTGAAATATAGACTATTACCCGAAAGATGCTTTGAGTTCAGTGCCACTGTGAAACGTAGCCTATTTCCTGAAAGGTGCTCTGAGTTCAGTTCCACTGTGAAATATAGCCTATTACCAGAAAGATGCTCTGAGTTCAGTGCTACTGTGAAACATAGCCTATTACCAGAAAGATGCTCTGAGTTCAGTGCCACTGTGAAATGTAGCCTATTACCAGAAAGATGCTCTGAGTTCAGTGCTACTGTGAAGATATAGCCTACTACCAGAAAGATGATCTGAGTTCAGTGCCAACATGAAAAGTAGCCTATTACTAGAAACATGCACAGAGTTCAGTGCCACTGTGAAATGTAACTAATTACCAGAAAGATGCTCTGAGTTTAGTGCTACTGTGAAAGGTAGCCTAATACCAGAAAGATGCTCTGAGTTCAGTGCCACTGTGAAATGTGCCCTATTACCAGAAAGATGCTCTGAGTTCAGTACCACTGTGAAGACATAGCCTATTACCAGAAATATGCTCTGAGTTCAGTGCCACTGTGAAATGTAGCCTATTACCAGAAAGATGCTCTCAGTTCAGTACCACTGTGAAGACATAGCCTATTACCAGAAAGATGCTCTGAGTTCACTGCCACTGTGAAATATAGACTATTACCCGAAAGATGCTTTGAGTTCAGTGCCACTGTGAAACGTAGCCTATTACCTGAAAGGTGCTCTGAGTTCAGTTCCACTGTGAAATATAGCCTATTACCAGAAAGATGCTCTGAGTTCAGTGCCACTGTGAAATGTAGCCTATTACCAGAAAGATGCTCTCAGTTCAGTACCACTGTGAAGACATAGCCTATTACCAGAAAGATGCTCTGAGTTCACTGCCACTGTGAAATATAGACTATTACCCGAAAGATGCTTTGAGTTCAGTGCCACTGTGAAACGTAGCCAATTTCCTGAAAGGTGCTCTGAGTTCAGTTCCACTGTGAAATATAGCCTATTACCAGAAAGATGCTCTGAGTTCAGTGCCACTGTGAAACGTAGACTAATACCAGAAAGATGCTCTGAGTTCAGTGCCACTGTGAAACTTAACTTATTACCAGAAAAATGCTCTGAGTTCAGTGCCACTGTGAAACGTAGCCTATTACCACAAAGATGCTCTGAGTTCAGTGCCACTGTGAAATATAGATTATTACCAGAAAGATGTTCTGAGTTTAGTGCTACAGTGAAATATAGCCTATTACCAGAAAGATGCTCTGAGTTCAGTGCCACTGTGAGACGTAGACAAATACCAGAAAGATGCTCTGAGTCCAGTGCCACTGTGAAACTTATCTTATTACCAAAAAGTTGCTCTGAGTTCAGTGCCACTGTGAAGACATAGCCTACTACCAGAAAGATGCTCTGAGTTGAGTGCCAACATGAAAAGTAGCCTATTACCAGAAACATGCTCAGAGTTCAGTGCCACTGTGAAACGTATCTTATTACCAAAAAGATGCTCTGAGTTCAGTGCCACTGTGAAGAGATAGCCTTTTACTAGAAAGATGCTCAGAGTTCAGTTCCACTGTGAAAATGTAGCCTATTACCAGAAAGATGCTCTGAGTTCAGTACCACTGTGAAGACATAGCCTATTACCAGAAATATGCTCTGAGTTCAGTGCCACTGTGAAATGTAGCCTATTACCAGAAAGATGCTCTCAGTTCAGTACCACTGTGAAGACATAGCCTATTACCAGAAAGATGCTCTGAGTTCAGTGCCACTGTGAAACGTAGCCTATTAACAGAGACATGCTCTGAGTTCACTGCCACTGTGAAATATAGACTATTACCCGAAAGATGCTTTGAGTTCAGTGCCACTGTGAAACGTAGCCTATTACCTGAAAGGTGCTCTGAGTTCAGTTCCACTGTGAAGACATAGCCTATTACCAGAAAGATGCTCTGAGTTCAGTGCCACTGTGAAATATAGACTATTACCAGAAAGATGTTCTGAGTTTAGTGCTACTGTGAAATATAGCCTATTACCAGAAAGATGCTCTGAGTTCAGTGCCACTGTGAAATGTAGCCTATTACCAGAAAGATGCTCTGAGTTCAGTGCCACTGTGAACACATAGACTGCTACCTGAAAGATGCTCTGAGTTGAGTGCCAACATGAAAAGTAGCCTATTACCAGAAACATGCTAGGAGTTCAGTGCCACTGTGAAACGTACCTTATTACAAAAAAGATGCTCTGAGTTCAGTGCCACTGTGAAGAGATAGCCTTTTACTAGAAAGATGCTCAGAGTTCAGTTCCACTGTGAAAATGTAGCCTATTACCAGAAAGATGCTCTGAGTTCAGTGCCACTGTGAAACATAGCCTATTACCAGAAACATGCTCAGAGTTCAGTGCCACTGTGAAACATAGTCTATTACCAGAAAGATGCTCAGAGTTCAGTGCTACTGTGAAACATAGCCTATTACCAGAAAGATGCTCTGAGTTCAGTGCCACTGTGAAATGTAGCCTATTACCAGAAAGATGCTCTGAGTTCAGTGCTACTGTGAAGATATAGCCTACTACCAGAAAGATGATCTGAGTTCAGTGCCAACATGAAAAGTAGCCTATTACTAGAAACATGCACAGAGTTCAGTGCCACTGTGAAATGTAACTAATTACCAGAAAGATGCTCTGAGTTTAGTGCTACTGTGAAACGTAGCCTAATACCAGAAAGATGCTCTGAGTTCAGTGCCACTGTGAAATGTGCCCTATTACCAGAAAGATGCTCTGAGTTCAGTACCACTGTGAAGACATCGCCTATTACCAGAAAGATGCTCTGAGTTCAGTGCCACTGTGAAATGTGCCCTATTACCCGAAAGATGCTCTGAGTTCAGTACCACTGTGAAGACATAGCCTATTACCAGAAATATGCTCTGAGATCAGTGCCACTGTGAAATGTAGCCTATTACCAGAAAGATGCTCTCAGTTCAGTACCACTGTGAAGACATAGCCTATTACCAGAAAGATGCTCTGAGTTCACTGCCACTGTGAAATATAGACTATTACCCGAAAGATGCTTTGAGTTCAGTGCCACTGTGAAACGTAGCCTATTACCAGAAAGATGCTCTGAGTTCAGTGCCACTGTGAAATGTAGCCTATTACCAGAAAGATGCTCTGAGTTCAGTGCTACTGTGAAGATATAGCCTACTACCAGAAAGATGCTCTGAGTTCAGTGCCAACATGAAAAGTAGCCTATTACCAGAAACATGCACAGAGTTCAGTGCCACTGTGAAATGTAACTAATTACCAGAAAGATGCTCTGAGTTTAGTGCTACTGTGAAACGTAGCCTAATACCAGAAAGATGCTCTGAGATCAGTGCCACTGTGAAATGTACCCTATTACCAGAAAGATGCTCTGAGTTCAGTACCACTGCGAAGACATAGCCTATTACCAGAAATATGCTCTGAGTTCAGTGCCACTGTGAAATATAGACTATTACCCGAAAGATGCTTAGAGTTCAGTGCCACTGTGAAACGTAGCCTATTACCTGAAAGGTGCTCTGAGTTCAGTTCCACTGTGAAGACATAGCCTATTACCAGAAAGATGCTCTGAGTTCAGTGCCACAGTGAAACATAGACTATTACCAGAAAGATGTTCTGAGTTTAGTGCTACTGTGAAATATAGCCTATTACCAGAAAGATGCTCTGAGTTCAGTGCCACTGTGAAACGTAGACTAATACCACAAAGATGCTCTGAGTTCAGTGCCACTGTGAAATATAGACTATTACCAGAAAGATGTTCTGAGTTTAGTGCTACAGTGAAATATAGCCTATTACCAGAAAGATGCTCTGAGTTCAGTGCCAATGTGAGACGTAGACTAATACCAGAAAGATGCTCTGAGTTCAGTGCCACTGTGAAACTTATCTTATTACCAAAAAGTTGCTCTGAGTTCAGTGCCACTGTGAAGACATAGACTACTACCTGAAAGATGCTCTGAGTTGAGTGCCAACATGAAAAGTAGCCTATTACCAGAAACATGCTCAGAGTTCAGTGCCACTGTGAAACGTATCTTATTACCAAAAAGATGCTCTGAGTTCAGTGCCACTGTGAAGAGATAGCCTTTTACTAGAAAGATGCTCAGAGTTCAGTTCCACTGTGAAAATGTAGCCTATTACCAGAAAGATGCTCTGAGTTCAGTGCCACTGTGAAACATAGCCTATTACCAGAAACATGCTCAGAGTTCAGTGCCACTGTGAAACATAGTCTATTACCAGAAAGATGCTCAGAGTTCAGTGCTACTGTGAAACATAGCCTATTACCAGAAAGATGCTCTGAGTTCAGTGCCACTGTGAAATGTAGCCTATTACCAGAAAGATGCTCTGAGTTCAGTGCTACTGTGAAGATATAGCCTACTACCAGAAAGATGATCTGAGTTCAGTGCCAACATGAAAAGTAGCCTATTACTAGAAACATGCACAGAGTTCAGTGCCACTGTGAAATGTAACTAATTACCAGAAAGATGCTCTGAGTTTAGTGCTACTGTGAAAGGTAGCCTAATACCAGAAAGATGCTCTGAGTTCAGTGCCACTGTGAAATGTGCCCTATTACCAGAAAGATGCTCTGAGTTCAGTACCACTGTGAAGACATAGCCTATTACCAGAAATATGCTCTGAGTTCAGTGCCACTGTGAAATGTAGCCTATTACCAGAAAGATGCTCTCAGTTCAGTACCACTGTGAAGACATAGCCTATTACCAGAAAGATGCTCTGAGTTCACTGCCACTGTGAAATATAGACTATTACCCGAAAGATGCTTTGAGTTCAGTGCCACTGTGAAACGTAGCCTATTACCTGAAAGGTGCTCTGAGTTCAGTTCCACTGTGAAATATAGCCTATTACCAGAAAGATGCTCTGAGTTCAGTGCCACTGTGAAATGTAGCCTATTACCAGAAAGATGCTCTCAGTTCAGTACCACTGTGAAGACATAGCCTATTACCAGAAAGATGCTCTGAGTTCACTGCCACTGTGAAATATAGACTATTACCCGAAAGATGCTTTGAGTTCAGTGCCACTGTGAAACGTAGCCTATTACCTGAAAGGTGCTCTGAGTTCAGTTCCACTGTGAAATATAGCCTATTACCAGAAAGATGCTCTGAGTTCAGTGCCACTGTGAAATGTAGCCTATTACCAGAAAGATGCTCTCAGTTCAGTACCACTGTGAAGACATAGCCTATTACCAGAAAGATGCTCTGAGTTCACTGCCACTGTGAAATATAGACTATTACCCGAAAGATGCTTTGAGTTCAGTGCCACTGTGAAATGTAACTAATTACCAGAAAGATGCTCTGAGTTTAGTGCTACTGTGAAACGTAGCCTAATACCAGAAAGATGCTCTGAGTTCAGTGCCACTGTGAAATGTACCCTATTACCAGAAAGATGCTCTGAGTTCAGTACCACTGTGAAGACATTGCCTATTACCAGAAATATGCTCTGAGTTCAGTGCCACTGTGAAATGTAGCCTATTAGCAGAAAGATGCTCTCAGTTCAGTACCTCTGTGAAGACATAGCCTATTACCAGAAAGATGCTCAGAGTTCAGTGCCACTGTGAAACGTAGCCTATTAACAGAGACATGCTCTGAGTTCAGTACCACTGTGAAGACATAGCCTATTACCAGAAGGATGCTCTGAGTTCACTGCCACTGTGAAATATAGACTATTACCCGAAAGATGCTTTGAGTTCAGTGCCACTGTGAAACGTAGCCTATTTCCTGAAAGGTGCTCTGAGTTCAGTTCCACTGTGAAATATAGCCTATTACCAGAAAGATGCTCTGAGTTCAGTGCTACTGTGAAACATAGCCTATTACCAGAAAGATGCTCTGAGTTCAGTGCCACTGTGAAATGTAGCCTATTACCAGAAAGATGCTCTGAGTTCAGTGCTACTGTGAAGATATAGCCTACTACCAGAAAGATGATCTGAGTTCAGTGCCAACATGAAAAGTAGCCTATTACTAGAAACATGCACAGAGTTCAGTGCCACTGTGAAATGTAACTAATTACCAGAAAGATGCTCTGAGTTTAGTGCTACTGTGAAAGGTAGCCTAATACCAGAAAGATGCTCTGAGTTCAGTGCCACTGTGAAATGTGCCCTATTACCAGAAAGATGCTCTGAGTTCAGTACCACTGTGAAGACATAGCCTATTACCAGAAATATGCTCTGAGTTCAGTGCCACTGTGAAATGTAGCCTATTACCAGAAAGATGCTCTCAGTTCAGTACCACTGTGAAGACATAGCCTATTACCAGAAAGATGCTCTGAGTTCACTGCCACTGTGAAATATAGACTATTACCCGAAAGATGCTTTGAGTTCAGTGCCACTGTGAAACGTAGCCTATTACCTGAAAGGTGCTCTGAGTTCAGTTCCACTGTGAAATATAGCCTATTACCAGAAAGATGCTCTGAGTTCAGTGCCACTGTGAAATGTAGCCTATTACCAGAAAGATGCTCTCAGTTCAGTACCACTGTGAAGACATAGCCTATTACCAGAAAGATGCTCTGAGTTCACTGCCACTGTGAAATATAGACTATTACCCGAAAGATGCTTTGAGTTCAGTGCCACTGTGAAACGTAGCCTATTTCCTGAAAGGTGCTCTGAGTTCAGTTCCACTGTGAAATATAGCCTATTACCAGAAAGATGCTCTGAGTTCAGTGCCACTGTGAAACGTAGACTAATACCAGAAAGATGCTCTGAGTTCAGTGCCACTGTGAAACTTAACTTATTACCAGAAAAATGCTCTGAGTTCAGTGCCACTGTGAAACGTAGCCTATTTCCTGAAAGGTGCTCTGAGTTCAGTGCCACTGTGAAATATAGATTATTACCAGAAAGATGTTCTGAGTTTAGTGCTACAGTGAAATATAGCCTATTACCAGAAAGATGCTCTGAGTTCAGTGCCACTGTGAGACGTAGACAAATACCAGAAAGATGCTCTGAGTCCAGTGCCACTGTGAAACTTATCTTATTACCAAAAAGTTGCTCTGAGTTCAGTGCCACTGTGAAGACATAGCCTACTACCAGAAAGATGCTCTGAGTTGAGTGCCAACATGAAAAGTAGCCTATTACCAGAAACATGCTCAGAGTACAGTGCCACTGTGAAACGTATCTTATTACCAAAAAGATGCTCTGAGTTCAGTGCCACTGTGAAGAGATAGCCTTTTACTAGAAAGATGCTCAGAGTTCAGTTCCACTGTGAAAATGTAGCCTATTACCAGAAAGATGCTCTGAGTTCAGTGCCACTGTGAAACATAGCCTATTACCAGAAACATGCTCAGAGTTCAGTGCCACTGTGAAACATAGTCTATTACCAGAAAGATGCTCAGAGTTCAGTGCTACTGTGAAACATAGCCTATTACCAGAAAGATGCTCTGAGTTCAGTGCCACTGTGAAGATATAGCCTACTACCAGAAAGATGCTCTGAGTTCAGTGCCAACATGAAAAGTAGCCTATTACCAGAAACATGCACAGAGTTCAGTGCCACTGTGAAATGTAACTAATTACCAGAAAGATGCTCTGAGTTTAGTGCTACTGTGAAGACATAGCCTATTACCAGAAAGATGCTCTGAGTTCAGTGCCACTGTGAAACGTAGCCTATTAACAGAGACATGCTCTGAGTTCACTGCCACTGTGAAATATAGACTATTACCCGAAAGATGCTTTGAGTTCAGTGCCACTGTGAAACGTAGCCTATTACCTGAAAGGTGCTCTGAGTTCAGTTCCACTGTGAAGACATAGCCTATTACCAGAAAGATGCTCTGAGTTCAGTGCCACTGTGAAATATAGACTATTACCAGAAAGATGTTCTGAGTTTAGTGCTACTGTGAAATATAGCCTATTACCAGAAAGATGCTCTGAGTTCAGTGCCACTGTGAAACGTAGACTAATACCAGAAAGATGCTCTGAGTTCAGTGCCACTGTGAAACTTAACTTATTACCAGAAAAATGCTCTGAGTTCAGTGCCACCGTGAAATGTACCCTATTACCACAAAGATGCTCTGAGTTCAGTGCCACTGTGAAATGTAGCCTATTACCAGAAAGATGCTCTCAGTTCAGTGCCACTGTGAAACATAGCCTATTACCAGAAACATGCTCAGAGTTCAGTGCCACTGTGAAACATAGTCTATTACCAGAAAGATGCTCAGAGTTCAGTGCTACTGTGAAACATAGCCTATTACCAGAAAGATGCTCTGAGTTCAGTGCTACTGTGAAGATATAGCCTACTACCAGAAAGATGCTCTGAGTTCAGTGCCAACATGAAAAGTAGCCTATTACCAGAAACATGCACAGAGTTCAGTGCCACTGTGAAATGTAACTAATTACCAGAAAGATGCTCTGAGTTTAGTGCTACTGTGAAACGTAGCCTAATACCAGAAAGATGCTCTGAGTTCAGTGCCACTGTGAAATGTACCCTATTACCAGAAAGATGCTCTGAGTTCAGTACCACTGTGAAGACATTGCCTATTACCAGAAATATGCTCTGAGTTCAGTGCCACTGTGAAATGTAGCGTATTAGCAGAAAGATGCTCTCAGTTCAGTACCTCTGTGAAGACATAGCCTATTACCAGAAAGATGCTCAGAGTTCAGTGCCACTGTGAAACGTAGCCTATTAACAGAGACATGCTCTGAGTTCAGTACCACTGTGAAGACATAGCCTATTACCAGAAGGATGCTCTGAGTTCACTGCCACTGTGAAATATAGACTATTACCCGAAAGATGCTTTGAGTTCAGTGCCACTGTGAAACGTAGCCTATTTCCTGAAAGGTGCTCTGAGTTCAGTTCCACTGTGAAATATAGCCTATTACCAGAAAGATGCTCTGAGTTCAGTGCTACTGTGAAACATAGCCTATTACCAGAAAGATGCTCTGAGTTCAGTGCCACTGTGAAATGTAGCCTATTACCAGAAAGATGCTCTGAGTTCAGTGCTACTGTGAAGATATAGCCTACTACCAGAAAGATGATCTGAGTTCAGTGCCAACATGAAAAGTAGCCTATTACTAGAAACATGCACAGAGTTCAGTGCCACTGTGAAATGTAACTAATTACCAGAAAGATGCTCTGAGTTTAGTGCTACTGTGAAAGGTAGCCTAATACCAGAAAGATGCTCTGAGTTCAGTGCCACTGTGAAATGTGCCCTATTACCAGAAAGATGCTCTGAGTTCAGTACCACTGTGAAGACATAGCCTATTACCAGAAATATGCTCTGAGTTCAGTGCCACTGTGAAATGTAGCCTATTACCAGAAAGATGCTCTCAGTTCAGTACCACTGTGAAGACATAGCCTATTACCAGAAAGATGCTCTGAGTTCACTGCCACTGTGAAATATAGACTATTACCCGAAAGATGCTTTGAGTTCAGTGCCACTGTGAAACGTAGCCTATTACCTGAAAGGTGCTCTGAGTTCAGTTCCACTGTGAAATATAGCCTATTACCAGAAAGATGCTCTGAGTTCAGTGCCACTGTGAAATGTAGCCTATTACCAGAAAGATGCTCTCAGTTCAGTACCACTGTGAAGACATAGCCTATTACCAGAAAGATGCTCTGAGTTCACTGCCACTGTGAAATATAGACTATTACCCGAAAGATGCTTTGAGTTCAGTGCCACTGTGAAACGTAGCCTATTTCCTGAAAGGTGCTCTGAGTTCAGTTCCACTGTGAAATATAGCCTATTACCAGAAAGATGCTCTGAGTTCAGTGCCACTGTGAAACGTAGACTAATACCAGAAAGATGCTCTGAGTTCAGTGCCACTGTGAAACTTAACTTATTACCAGAAAAATGCTCTGAGTTCAGTGCCACTGTGAAACGTAGCCTATTTCCTGAAAGGTGCTCTGAGTTCAGTGCCACTGTGAAATATAGATTATTACCAGAAAGATGTTCTGAGTTTAGTGCTACAGTGAAATATAGCCTATTACCAGAAAGATGCTCTGAGTTCAGTGCCACTGTGAGACGTAGACAAATACCAGAAAGATGCTCTGAGTCCAGTGCCACTGTGAAACTTATCTTATTACCAAAAAGTTGCTCTGAGTTCAGTGCCACTGTGAAGACATAGCCTACTACCAGAAAGATGCTCTGAGTTGAGTGCCAACATGAAAAGTAGCCTATTACCAGAAACATGCTCAGAGTACAGTGCCACTGTGAAACGTATCTTATTACCAAAAAGATGCTCTGAGTTCAGTGCCACTGTGAAGAGATAGCCTTTTACTAGAAAGATGCTCAGAGTTCAGTTCCACTGTGAAAATGTAGCCTATTACCAGAAAGATGCTCTGAGTTCAGTGCCACTGTGAAACATAGCCTATTACCAGAAACATGCTCAGAGTTCAGTGCCACTGTGAAACATAGTCTATTACCAGAAAGATGCTCAGAGTTCAGTGCTACTGTGAAACATAGCCTATTACCAGAAAGATGCTCTGAGTTCAGTGCCACTGTGAAGATATAGCCTACTACCAGAAAGATGCTCTGAGTTCAGTGCCAACATGAAAAGTAGCCTATTACCAGAAACATGCACAGAGTTCAGTGCCACTGTGAAATGTAACTAATTACCAGAAAGATGCTCTGAGTTTAGTGCTACTGTGAAGACATAGCCTATTACCAGAAAGATGCTCTGAGTTCAGTGCCACTGTGAAACGTAGCCTATTAACAGAGACATGCTCTGAGTTCACTGCCACTGTGAAATATAGACTATTACCCGAAAGATGCTTTGAGTTCAGTGCCACTGTGAAACGTAGCCTATTACCTGAAAGGTGCTCTGAGTTCAGTTCCACTGTGAAGACATAGCCTATTACCAGAAAGATGCTCTGAGTTCAGTGCCACTGTGAAATATAGACTATTACCAGAAAGATGTTCTGAGTTTAGTGCTACTGTGAAATATAGCCTATTACCAGAAAGATGCTCTGAGTTCAGTGCCACTGTGAAACGTAGACTAATACCAGAAAGATGCTCTGAGTTCAGTGCCACTGTGAAACTTAACTTATTACCAGAAAAATGCTCTGAGTTCAGTGCCACCGTGAAATGTACCCTATTACCACAAAGATGCTCTGAGTTCAGTGCCACTGTGAAATGTAGCCTATTACCAGAAAGATGCTCTCAGTTCTGTACCACTGTGAAGACATAGCCTATTACCAGAAAGATGCTCTGAGTTCAGTGCCACTGTGAAACATAGCCTATTACCAGAAAGATGCTCTGAGTTCAGTGCCACTGTGAAATGTAGCCTATTACCAGAAAGATGCTCTCAGTTCTGTACCACTGTGAAGACATAGCCTATTACCAGAAAGATGCTCTGAGTTCAGTGCCACTGTGAAACATAGCCTATTACCAGAAAGATGCTCTGAGTTCAGTGCCACTGTGAAAACTTAGCCTATTACCAGAAAGATGCTCAGAGTTCAGTGCCACTGTGAAACATAGCCTATTACCAGAAAGATTCTCTGAGTTCAGTGCCTCTGTGAAGACATAGTCTATTACCAGAAATATGCTCAGAGTTCAGTTCCACTGTGAAATGTAGCCTATTTCCAGAAAGATTCTCTGAATTCAGTGCCACTGTGAAGACATAGCCTATTACCAGAAAAATGCTCTGAGTTGACTGCCACTGTGAAACGTAGCCTATTACCAGAAAGATGCTCTGAGTTCTGTTCCACTGTGAAGACATAGCCTATTACCAGAAAGATGCTCTGAGTTCAATGCCACTGTGAAATGTACCCAATTACCAGAAAGATGCTCTGAGTTCAGTGCCACTGTAAAATATAGCCTATTACCAGAAAGATGCTCTGTTCAGTG
The DNA here is from genome assembly GCF_048418815.1 of Hemitrygon akajei. Taxonomy (NCBI): domain Eukaryota; kingdom Metazoa; phylum Chordata; class Chondrichthyes; order Myliobatiformes; family Dasyatidae; genus Hemitrygon; species Hemitrygon akajei. The sequence continues at coordinate 63,300,807 of NC_133125.1, forward strand.
CCACTGTGAAAACTTAGCCTATTACCAGAAAGATGCTCTGAGTTCAGTGCCAATGTGAAATGTAGCCTATTACCAAAAAGATTCTCTGAGTTCAGTACCACTGTAAAATGTACCCTATTACAAGAAAGATGCTCTGAGTTCAGTGCCACTGTGAAACGTAGCCTATTACCAGAAAGATGCTCTGAGTTCAGTGCCACTGTGAAGACATAGCCTATTACTAGAAAGATGCTCTGAGTTCAGTCCCACTGTGAAACGTAGCCTATTACCAGAGAGATGCTCTGAGTTCAGTCCCACTGTGAAACGTAGCCTATTACCAGAAACATCCTCTGAGTTCAGTGCCACTGTGAAACGTAGCTTATTAGCAGAAAAATGCTCTGATTTCATTGCCCCTGTGAAGACATAGCCTATAACCAGAAAAATGCTCTGAGTTCAGAGCCACTGTGAAACGTAGCCTATTACCAGAAAGATTCTCTGAGTTCAGTGCCACTGTGAAACATAGCCTATTACCAGAAAAATGCTCAGAGTTCAGCGCCACTGTGAAGACATAGCCTATTACCAGAAAAATGCTCAGAGTTCAGTGCTACTGTGAAACATAGCCTATTACCAGAAAGATGCTCTGAGTTCAGTGCCACTGTGAAATGTAGCCTATTACCAGAAAGATGCTCTGAGTTCAGTGCTACTGTGAAGATATAGCCTACTACCAGAAAGATGCTCTGAGTTCAGTGCCAACATGAAAAGTAGCCTATTACCAGAAACATGCACAGAGTTCAGTGCCACTGTGAAATGTAACTAATTACCAGAAAGATGCTCTGAGTTTAGTGCTACTGTGAAACGTAGCCTAATACCAGAAAGATGCTCTGAGTTCAGTGCCACTGTGAAATGTACCCTATTACCAGAAAGATGCTCTGAGTTCAGTACCACTGTGAAGACATAGCCTATTACCAGAAATATGCTCTGAGTTGAGTACCACTGTGAAATGTAGCCTATTACCAGAAAGATGCTCTCAGTTCAGTACCACTGTGAAGACATAGCCTATTACCAGAAAGATGCTCTGAGTTCAGTGCCACTGTGAAACGTAGACTAATACCAGAAAAATGCTCTGAGTTCAGTGCCACTGTGAAAAGTAGCCTATTACCACAAAGATGCTCTGAGTTCAGTGCCACTGTGAAATATAGATTATTACCAGAAAGATGTTCTGAGTTTAGTGCTACAGTGAAATATAGCCTATTACCTGAAAGATGCTCTGAGTTCAGTGCCACTGTGAGACGTAGACTAATACCAGAAAGATGCTCTGACTCCAGTGCCACTGTGAAACTTATCTTATTACCAGAAATATGCTCTGAGTTCAGTGCCACTGTGAAATATAGACTATTACCCGAAAGATGCTTTGAGTTCAGTGCCACTGTGAAACGTAGCCTATTACCTGAAAGGTGCTCTGAGTTCAGTTCCACTGTGAAGACATAGCCTATTACCAGAAAGATGCTCTGAGTTCAGTGCCACTGTGAAACATAGACTATTACCAGAAAGATGTTCTGAGTTTAGTGCTACTGTGAAATATAGCCTATTACCAGAAAGATGCTCTGAGTTCAGTGCCACTGTGAAACGTAGACTAATACCACAAAGATGCTCTGAGTTCAGTGCCACTGTGAAATATAGACTATTACCAGAAAGATGTTCTGAGTTTAGTGCTACAGTGAAATATAGCCTATTACCAGAAAGATGCTCTGAGTTCAGTGCCACTGTGAGACGTAGACTAATACCAGAAAGATGCTCTGAGTTCAGTGCCACTGTGAAACTTATCTTATTACCAAAAAGTTGCTCTGAGTTCAGTGCCACTGTGAAGACATAGACTACTACCTGAAAGATGCTCTGAGTTGAGTGCCAACATGAAAAGTAGCCTATTACCAGAAACATGCTCAGAGTTCAGTGCCACAGTGAAACGTATCTTATTACCAAAAAGATGCTCTGAGTTCAGTGCCACTGTGAAGAGATAGCCTTTTACTAAAAAGATGCTCAGAGTTCAGTTCCACTGTGAAAATGTAGCCTATTACCAGAAAGATGCTCTGAGTTCAGTGCCACTGTGAAACATAGCCTATTACCAGAAACATGCTCAGAGTTCAGTGCCACTGTGAAACATAGTCTATTACCAGAAAGATGCTCTGAGTTCAGTGCCACTGTGAAATGTACCCTATTACCAGAAAGATGCTCTGAGTTCAGTACCACTGTGAAGACATAGCCTATTACCAGAAATATGCTCTGAGTTCAGTACCACTGTGAAATGTAGCCTATTACCAGAAAGATGCTCTCAGTTCAGTACCACTGTGAAGACATAGCATATTAACAGAAAGATGCTCTGAGTTCAGTGCCACTGTGAAACGTAGACTAATACCAGAAAGATGCTCTGAGTTCAGTGCCACTGTGAAACTTATTACCAGAAAAATGCTCTGAGTTCAGTGCCACTGTGAAACGTAGCCTATTACCACAAAGATGCTCTGAGTTCAGTGCCACTGTGAAATATAGATTATTACCAGAAAGATGTTCTGAGTTTAGTGCTACAGTGAAATATAGCCTATTACCTGAAAGATGCTCTGAGTTCAGTGCCACTGTGAGACGTAGACTAATACCAGAAAGATGCTCTGACTCCAGTGCCACTGTGAAACTTATCTTATTACCAGAAATATGCTCTGAGTTCAGTGCCACTGTGAAATATAGACTATTACCCGAAAGATGCTTTGAGTTCAGTGCCACTGTGAAACGTAGCCTATTACCTGAAAGGTGCTCTGAGTTCAGTTCCACTGTGAAGACATAGCCTATTACCAGAAAGATGCTCTGAGTTCAGTGCCACTGTGAAACATAGACTATTACCAGAAAGATGTTCTGAGTTTAGTGCTACTGTGAAATATAGCCTATTACCAGAAAGATGCTCTGAGTTCAGTGCCACTGTGAAACGTAGACTAATACCACAAAGATGCTCTGAGTTCAGTGCCACTGTGAAATATAGACTATTACCAGAAAGATGTTCTGAGTTTAGTGCTACAGTGAAATATAGCCTATTACCAGAAAGATGCTCTGAGTTCAGTGCCACTGTGAGACGTAGACTAATACCAGAAAGATGCTCTGAGTTCAGTGCCACTGTGAAACTTATCTTATTACCAAAAAGTTGCTCTGAGTTCAGTGCCACTGTGAAGACATAGACTACTACCTGAAAGATGCTCTGAGTTGAGTGCCAACATGAAAAGTAGCCTATTACCAGAAACATGCTCAGAGTTCAGTGCCACTGTGAAACGTATCTTATTACCAAAAAGATGCTCTGAGTTCAGTGCCACTGTGAAGAGATAGCCTTTTACTAGAAAGATGCTCAGAGTTCAGTTCCACTGTGAAAATGTAGCCTATTACCAGAAAGATCCTCTGAGTTCAGTGCCACTGTGAAACATAGCCTATTACCAGAAACATGCTCAGAGTTCAGTGCCACTGTGAAACATAGTCTATTACCAGAAAGATGCTCAGAGTTCAGTGCTACTGTGAAACATAGCCTATTACCAGAAAGATGCTCTGAGTTCAGTGCCACTGTGAAATGTAGCCTATTACCAGAAAGATGCTCTGAGTTCAGTGCTACTGTGAAGATATAGCCTACTACCAGAAAGATGATCTGAGTTCAGTGCCAACATGAAAAGTAGCCTATTACTAGAAACATGCACAGAGTTCAGTGCCACTGTGAAATGTAACTAATTACCAGAAAGATGCTCTGAGTTTAGTGCTACTGTGAAACGTAGCCTAATACCAGAAAGATGCTCTGAGTTCAGTGCCACTGTGAAATGTGCCCTATTACCAGAAAGATGCTCTGAGTTCAGTACCACTGTGAAGACATAGCCTATTACCAGAAATATGCTCTGAGTTCAGTGCCACTGTGAAATATAGACTATTACCCGAAAGATGCTTTGAGTTCAGTGCCACTGTGAAACGTAGCCTATTACCTGAAAGGTGCTCTGAGTTCAGTTCCACTGTGAAATATAGCCTATTACCAGAAAGATGCTCTGAGTTCAGTGCCACTGTGAAATGTAGCCTATTACCAGAAAGATGCTCTCAGTTCAGTACCACTGTGAAGACATAGCCTATTACCAGAAAGATGCTCTGAGTTCACTGCCACTGTGAAATATAGACTATTACCCGAAAGATGCTTTGAGTTCAGTGCCACTGTGAAACGTAGCCTATTTCCTGAAAGGTGCTCTGAGTTCAGTTCCACTGTGAAATATAGCCTATTACCAGAAAGATGCTCTGAGTTCAGTGCCACTGTGAAACGTAGACTAATACCAGAAAGATGCTCTGAGTTCAGTGCCACTGTGAAACTTAACTTATTACCAGAAAAATGCTCTGAGTTCAGTGCCACTGTGAAACGTAGCCTATTACCACAAAGATGCTCTGAGTTCAGTGCCACTGTGAAACGTAGCCTATTTCCTGAAAGGTGCTCTGAGTTCAGTGCCACTGTGAAATATAGATTATTACCAGAAAGATGTTCTGAGTTTAGTGCTACAGTGAAATATAGCCTATTACCAGAAGGATGCTCTGAGTTCAGTGCCACTGTGAGACGTAGACAAATACCAGAAAGATGCTCTGAGTCCAGTGCCACTGTGAAACTTATCTTATTACCAAAAAGTTGCTCTGAGTTCAGTGCCACTGTGAAGACATAGCCTACTACCAGAAAGATGCTCTGAGTTGAGTGCCAACATGAAAAGTAGCCTATTACCAGAAACATGCTCAGAGTTCAGTGCCACTGTGAAACGTATCTTATTACCAAAAAGATGCTCTGAGTTCAGTGCCACTGTGAAGAGATAGCCTTTTACTAGAAAGATGCTCAGAGTTCAGTTCCACTGTGAAAATGTAGCCTATTACCAGAAAGATGCTCTGAGTTCAGTGCCACTGTGAAACATAGCCTATTACCAGAAACATGCTCAGAGTTCAGTGCCACTGTGAAACATAGTCTATTACCAGAAAGATGCTCAGAGTTCAGTGCTACTGTGAAACATAGCCTATTACCAGAAAGATGCTCTGAGTTCAGTGCCACTGTGAAATGTAGCCTATTACCAGAAAGATGCTCTGAGTTCAGTGCTACTGTGAAGATATAGCCTACTACCAGAAAGATGCTCTGAGTTCAGTGCCAACATGAAAAGTAGCCTATTACCAGAAACATGCACAGAGTTCAGTGCCACTGTGAAATGTAACTAATTACCAGAAAGATGCTCTGAGTTTAGTGCTACTGTGAAACGTAGCCTAATACCAGAAAGATGCTCTGAGTTCAGTGCCACTGTGAAATGTACCCTATGACCAGAAAGATGCTCTGAGTTCAGTACCACTGTGAAGACATAGCCTATTACCAGAAATATGCTCTGAGTTCAGTGCCACTGTGAAATGTAGCCTATTACCAGAAAGATGCTCTCAGTTCAGTACCACTGTGAAGACATAGCCTATTACCAGAAAGATGCTCTGAGTTCAGTGCCACTGTGAAACGTAGCCTATTAACAGAGACATGCTCTGAGTTCACTGCCACTGTGAAATATAGACTATTACCCGAAAGATGCTTTGAGTTCAGTGCCACTGTGAAACGTAGCCTATTACCTGAAAGGTGCTCTGAGTTCAGTTCCACTGTGAAGACATAGCCTATTACCAGAAAGATGCTCTGAGTTCAGTGCCACTGTGAAATATAGACTATTACCAGAAAGATGTTCTGAGTTTAGTGCTACTGTGAAATATAGCCTATTACCAGAAAGATGCTCTGAGTTCAGTGCCACAGTGAAACGTAGACTAATACCAGAAAGATGCTCTGAGTTCAGTGCCACTGTGAAACTTAACTTATTACCAGAAAAATGCTCTGAGTTCAGTGCCACCGTGAAATGTACCCTATTACCACAAAGATGCTCTGAGTTCAGTGCCACTGTGAAATGTAGCCTATTACCAGAAAGATGCTCTCAGTTCTGTACCACTGTGAAGACATAGCCTATTACCAGAAAGATGCTCTGAGTTCAGTGCCACTGTGAAACATAGCCTATTACCAGAAAGATGCTCAGAGTTCAGTGCCACTGTGAAAACTTAGCCTATTACCAGAAAGATGCTCAGAGTTCAGTGCCACTGTGAAACATAGCCTATTACCAGAAAGATGCTCTGAGTTCAGTGCCTCTGTGAAGACATAGTCTATTACCAGAAATATGCTCAGAGTTCAGTTCCACTGTGAAATGTAGCCTATTTCAAGAAAGATTCTCTGAGTTCAGTGCCACTGTGAAGACATAGCCTATTACCAGAAAAATGCTCTGAGTTGACTGCCACTGTGAAACGTAGCCTATTACCAGAAAGATGCTCTGAGTTCTGTTCCACTGTGAAGACATAGCCTATTACCAGAAAGATGCTCTGAGTTCAATGCCACTGTGAAATGTACCCTATTACCAGAAAGATGCTCTGAGTTCAGTGCCACTGTGAAACATAGCCAATTACCAGAAAGATGCTCTGAGTTCAGTGCCACTGTAAAATATAGCCTATTACCAGAAAGATGCTCTGTTCAGTGCCACTGTGAAAACTTAGCCTATTACCAGAATGATGCTCTGAGTTCAGTGCCAATGTGAAATGTAGCCTATTACCAAAAAGATTCTCTGAGTTCAGTACCACTGTAAAATGTACCCTATTACAAGAAAGATGCTCTGAGTTCAGTGCCACTGTGAAACGTAGCCTATTACCAGAAAGATGCTCTGAGTTCAGTGCCACTGTGAAGACATAGCCTATTACCAGAAAGATGCTCTGAGTTCAGTCCCACTGTGAAACGTAGCCTATTACCAGAGAGATGATCTGAGTTCAGTGCCACTGTGAAATATAGAATATTACCAAGAAGATGCTCTGAGTTTAGTGCTACTGTGAAACGTAGCCTATTACCAGAAACATCCTCTGAGTTCAGTGCCACTGTGAAACGTAGCTTATTAGCAGAAAAATGCTCTGATTTCATTGCCCCTGTGAAGACATAGCCTATAACCAGAAAAATGCTCTGAGTTCAGAGCCACTGTGAAACGTAGCCTATTACCAGAAAGATGCTCTGAGTTCAGTGCCACTGTGAAACATAGCCTATTACCAGAAAGATGCTCTGAGTTCAGTGCCACTGTGATGACATCCCCTATTACCAGAAAAATGCTCTGAGTTCAGAGCCACTGTGAAACGTAGCCTATTACCAGAAAGATGCTCTGAGTTCAGTGCCACTGTGAAACATAGCCAATTACCAGAAAGATGCTCTGAGTTCAGTGCCACTGTAAAATATAGCCTATTACCAGAAAGATGCTCTGTTCAGTGCCACTGTGAAAACTTAGCCTATTACCAGAATGATGCTCTGAGTTCAGTGCCAATGTGAAATGTAGCCTATTACCAAAAAGATTCTCTGAGTTCAGTACCACTGTAAAATGTACCCTATTACAAGAAAGATGCTCTGAGTTCAGTGCCACTGTGAAACGTAGCCTATTACCAGAAAGATGCTCTGAGTTCAGTGCCACTGTGAAGACATAGCCTATTACCAGAAAGATGCTTTGAGTTCAGTCCCACTGTGAAACGTAGCCTATTACCAGAGAGATGATCTGAGTTCAGTGCCACTGTGAAATATAGAATATTACCAAAAAGATGCTCTGAGTTTAGTGCTACTGTGAAACGTAGCCTATTACCAGAAACATCCTCTGAGTTCAGTGCCACTGTGAAACGTAGCTTATTAGCAGAAAAATGCTCTGATTTCATTGCCCCTGTGAAGACATAGCCTATAACCAGAAAAATGCTCTGAGTTCAGAGCCACTGTGAAACGTAGCCTATTACCAGAAAGATGCTCTGAGTTCAGTGCCACTGTGAAACGTAGCCTATTACCTGAAAGGTGCTCTGAGTTCAGTTCCACTGTGAAGACATAGCCTATTACCAGAAAGATGCTCTGAGTTCAGCGCCACTGTGAAGACATAGCCTATTACCAGAAAGATGCTCAGAGTTCATTGCCTCTGTGAAACATAGCCTATTTCCAGAAAGATACTCTGAGTTCAGTGCCTCTGTGAAGACATAGTCTATTACCAGAAATATGCTCAGAGTTCAGTTCCACTGTGAAATGTAGCCTATTTCCAGAAAGATGCTCTGAGTTCACTGCCACTGTGAAATGTAGCCTATTACCAGAAAGATGCTCTGAGTTCTGTTCCGCTGTGAAGACATAGCCTATTACCAGAAAGATGCTCTGAGTTCAATGCCAGTGTGAAATGTACCCTATTACCAGAGAGATGCTCTGAGTTCAGTGCCACTGTGAAATATAACCTATTACCAAAAAGATGCTCTGAGTTCAGTGCCACTGTGAAACCTAGCCTATTACCAGAAAGATGCTCAGAGTTCAGTGCCACTGTGAAGACATAGACTATTACCAGAAAGATGCTCAGAGTTCAGTGCCACTGTGAAGACATAGCCTATTACCAGAAAGATGCTCAGAGTTCAGTGCCACTGTGAAGACATAGCCTATTACAACAAAGATGCTCTGAGTTCAGTGCCACTGTGAAACATAGCCTATTACCAGAAAGATGCTCTGATTTCAGTGCCACTGTGAAACATAACCTATTACCAGAAAGATGCTCTGAGTTCAGTGCCACTGTGAAACATAGCCTATTACCAGAAAGATGATCTAAGTTCAGTGCCACTGTCACACGTAGCCTATTACCAGAAAGATGCTCTGAGTTCAGTGCCACTTTGAAACATAGCCTATTACCAGAAAGATGCTCTGAGTTCAGTGCCACTGTGAAACATAGCCTATTACCAGAAAGATGATCTAAGTTCAGTGCCACTGTCACACGTAGCCTATTACCAGAAAGATGCTCTGAGTTCAGTGCCACTGTGAAACATAACCTATTACCAGAAATATGCTCTGAGTTCAGTGTCACTGTGAAAGACATAGCCTATTACCAGAAAGATGCTCTGATTTCAGTGTCACTGTGAAAGACATAGCCTATTACCAGAAAGATGCTGAGTTCAGTGCCACTGTGAAAGACATAGCCTATTACCAGAAAGATGCTCTGATTTCAGTGTCACTGTGAAAGACATAGCCTATTACCAGAAAGATGCTCTGATTTCAGTGTCACTGTGAAAGACATAGCCTATTACCAGAAAGATGCTCTGAGTTCAGTGCCAGTGTGATACGTAGCCTATTACCAGAAAGATGCTCTGAGTTCAGTGCCAGTGTGATACGTAGCCTGTTACCAGAAAGATGCTCTGAGTTCAGTGCCAGTGTGATACGTAGCCTGTTACCAGAAAGATGCTCAGAGTTCAGTGCCACTGTGAAACATAGCCTATTACCAGAAAGATGCTCTGAGTTCAGTGCCTCTGTGAAGACATAGTCTATTACCAGAAATATGCTCAGAGTTCAGTTCCACTGTGAAATGTAGCCTATTTCAAGAAAGATTCTCTGAGTTCAGTGCCACTGTGAAGACATAGCCTATTACCAGAAAAATGCTCTGAGTTGACTGCCACTGTGAAACGTAGCCTATTACCAGAAAGATGCTCTGAGTTCTGTTCCACTGTGAAGACATAGCCTATTACCAGAAAGATGCTCTGAGTTCAATGCCACTGTGAAATGTACCCTATTACCAGAAAGATGCTCTGAGTTCAGTGCCACTGTGAAACATAGCCAATTACCAGAAAGATGCTCTGAGTTCAGTGCCACTGTAAAATATAGCCTATTACCAGAATGATGCTCTGAGTTCAGTGCCAATGTGAAATGTAGCCTATTACCAAAAAGATTCTCTGAGTTCAGTACCACTGTAAAATGTACCCTATTACAAGAAAGATGCTCTGAGTTCAGTGCCACTGTGAAACGTAGCCTATTACCAGAAAGATGCTCTGAGTTCAGTGCCACTGTGAAGACATAGCCTATTACCAGAAAGATGCTCTGAGTTCAGTCCCACTGTGAAACGTAGCCTATTACCAGAGAGATGATCTGAGTTCAGTGCCACTGTGAAATATAGAATATTACCAAAAAGATGCTCTGAGTTTAGTGCTACTGTGAAACGTAGCCTATTACCAGAAACATCCTCTGAGTTCAGTGCCACTGTGAAACGTAGCTTATTAGCAGAAAAATGCTCTGATTTCATTGCCCCTGTGAAGACATAGCCTATAACCAGAAAAATGCTCTGAGTTCAGAGCCACTGTGAAACGTAGCCTATTACCAGAAAGATGCTCTGAGTTCAGTGCCACTGTGAAACATAGCCTATTACCAGAAAGATCCTCTGAGTTCAGTGCCACTGTGATGACATCCCCTATTACCAGAAAAATGCTCAGAGTTCAGCGCCACTGTGAAGACATAGCCTATTACCAGAAAGATGCTCTCAGTTCAGTACCACTGTGAAGACATAGCCTATTACCAGAAAGATGCTCTGAGTTCAGTGCCACTGTGAAACGTAGCCTATTAACAGAGACATGCTCTGAGTTCACTGCCACTGTGAAATATAGACTATTACCCGAAAGATGCTTTGAGTTCAGTGCCACTGTGAAACGTAGCCTATTACCTGAAAGGTGCTCTGAGTTCAGTTCCACTGTGAAGACATAGCCTATTACCAGAAAGATGCTCTGAGTTCAGTGCCACTGTGAAATATAGACTATTACCAGAAAGATGTTCTGAGTTTAGTGCTACTGTGAAATATAGCCTATTACCAGAAAGATGCTCTGAGTTCAGTGCCACAGTGAAACGTAGACTAATACCAGAAAGATGCTCTGAGTTCAGTGCCACTGTGAAACTTAACTTATTACCAGAAAAATGCTCTGAGTTCAGTGCCACCGTGAAATGTACCCTATTACCACAAAGATGCTCTGAGTTCAGTGCCACTGTGAAATGTAGCCTATTACCAGAAAGATGCTCTCAGTTCTGTACCACTGTGAAGACATAGCCTATTACCAGAAAGATGCTCTGAGTTCAGTGCCACTGTGAAACATAGCCTATTACCAGAAAGATGCTCAGAGTTCAGTGCCACTGTGAAAACTTAGCCTATTACCAGAAAGATGCTCAGAGTTCAGTGCCACTGTGAAACATAGCCTATTACCAGAAAGATGCTCTGAGTTCAGTGCCTCTGTGAAGACATAGTCTATTACCAGAAATATGCTCAGAGTTCAGTTCCACTGTGAAATGTAGCCTATTTCAAGAAAGATTCTCTGAGTTCAGTGCCACTGTGAAGACATAGCCTATTACCAGAAAAATGCTCTGAGTTGACTGCCACTGTGAAACGTAGCCTATTACCAGAAAGATGCTCTGAGTTCTGTTCCACTGTGAAGACATAGCCTATTACCAGAAAGATGCTCTGAGTTCAATGCCACTGTGAAATGTACCCTATTACCAGAAAGATGCTCTGAGTTCAGTGCCACTGTGAAACATAGCCAATTACCAGAAAGATGCTCTGAGTTCAGTGCCACTGTAAAATATAGCCTATTACCAGAAAGATGCTCTGTTCAGTGCCACTGTGAAAACTTAGCCTATTACCAGAATGATGCTCTGAGTTCAGTGCCAATGTGAAATGTAGCCTATTACCAAAAAGATTCTCTGAGTTCAGTACCACTGTAAAATGTACCCTATTACAAGAAAGATGCTCTGAGTTCAGTGCCACTGTGAAACGTAGCCTATTACCAGAAAGATGCTCTGAGTTCAGTGCCACTGTGAAGACATAGCCTATTACCAGAAAGATGCTCTGAGTTCAGTCCCACTGTGAAACGTAGCCTATTACCAGAGAGATGATCTGAGTTCAGTGCCACTGTGAAATATAGAATATTACCAAGAAGATGCTCTGAGTTTAGTGCTACTGTGAAACGTAGCCTATTACCAGAAACATCCTCTGAGTTCAGTGCCACTGTGAAACGTAGCTTATTAGCAGAAAAATGCTCTGATTTCATTGCCCCTGTGAAGACATAGCCTATAACCAGAAAAATGCTCTGAGTTCAGAGCCACTGTGAAACGTAGCCTATTACCAGAAAGATGCTCTGAGTTCAGTGCCACTGTGAAACATAGCCTATTACCAGAAAGATGCTCTGAGTTCAGTGCCACTGTGATGACATCCCCTATTACCAGAAAAATGCTCTGAGTTCAGAGCCACTGTGAAACGTAGCCTATTACCAGAAAGATGCTCTGAGTTCAGTGCCACTGTGAAACATAGCCAATTACCAGAAAGATGCTCTGAGTTCAGTGCCACTGTAAAATATAGCCTATTACCAGAAAGATGCTCTGTTCAGTGCCACTGTGAAAACTTAGCCTATTACCAGAATGATGCTCTGAGTTCAGTGCCAATGTGAAATGTAGCCTATTACCAAAAAGATTCTCTGAGTTCAGTACCACTGTAAAATGTACCCTATTACAAGAAAGATGCTCTGAGTTCAGTGCCACTGTGAAACGTAGCCTATTACCAGAAAGATGCTCTGAGTTCAGTGCCACTGTGAAGACATAGCCTATTACCAGAAAGATGCTTTGAGTTCAGTCCCACTGTGAAACGTAGCCTATTACCAGAGAGATGATCTGAGTTCAGTGCCACTGTGAAATATAGAATATTACCAAAAAGATGCTCTGAGTTTAGTGCTACTGTGAAACGTAGCCTATTACCAGAAACATCCTCTGAGTTCAGTGCCACTGTGAAACGTAGCTTATTAGCAGAAAAATGCTCTGATTTCATTGCCCCTGTGAAGACATAGCCTATAACCAGAAAAATGCTCTGAGTTCAGAGCCACTGTGAAACGTAGCCTATTACCAGAAAGATGCTCTGAGTTCAGTGCCACTGTGAAACGTAGCCTATTACCTGAAAGGTGCTCTGAGTTCAGTTCCACTGTGAAGACATAGCCTATTACCAGAAAGATGCTCTGAGTTCAGCGCCACTGTGAAGACATAGCCTATTACCAGAAAGATGCTCAGAGTTCATTGCCTCTGTGAAACATAGCCTATTTCCAGAAAGATACTCTGAGTTCAGTGCCTCTGTGAAGACATAGTCTATTACCAGAAATATGCTCAGAGTTCAGTTCCACTGTGAAATGTAGCCTATTTCCAGAAAGATGCTCTGAGTTCACTGCCACTGTGAAATGTAGCCTATTACCAGAAAGATGCTCTGAGTTCTGTTCCGCTGTGAAGACATAGCCTATTACCAGAAAGATGCTCTGAGTTCAATGCCAGTGTGAAATGTACCCTATTACCAGAGAGATGCTCTGAGTTCAGTGCCACTGTGAAATATAACCTATTACCAAAAAGATGCTCTGAGTTCAGTGCCACTGTGAAACCTAGCCTATTACCAGAAAGATGCTCAGAGTTCAGTGCCACTGTGAAGACATAGACTATTACCAGAAAGATGCTCAGAGTTCAGTGCCACTGTGAAGACATAGCCTATTACCAGAAAGATGCTCAGAGTTCAGTGCCACTGTGAAGACATAGCCTATTACAACAAAGATGCTCTGAGTTCAGTGCCACTGTGAAACATAGCCTATTACCAGAAAGATGCTCTGATTTCAGTGCCACTGTGAAACATAACCTATTACCAGAAAGATGCTCTGAGTTCAGTGCCACTGTGAAACATAGCCTATTACCAGAAAGATGATCTAAGTTCAGTGCCACTGTCACACGTAGCCTATTACCAGAAAGATGCTCTGAGTTCAGTGCCACTGTGAAACATAACCTATTACCAGAAATATGCTCTGAGTTCAGTGTCACTGTGAAAGACATAGCCTATTACCAGAAAGATGCTCTGATTTCAGTGTCACTGTGAAAGACATAGCCTATTACCAGAAAGATGCTGAGTTCAGTGCCACTGTGAAAGACATAGCCTATTACCAGAAAGATGCTCTGATTTCAGTGTCACTGTGAAAGACATAGCCTATTACCAGAAAGATGCTCTGATTTCAGTGTCACTGTGAAAGACATAGCCTATTACCAGAAAGATGCTCTGAGTTCAGTGCCAGTGTGATACGTAGCCTATTACCAGAAAGATGCTCTGAGTTCAGTGCCAGTGTGATACGTAGCCTGTTACCAGAAAGATGCTCTGAGTTCAGTGCCAGTGTGATACGTAGCCTGTTACCAGAAAGATGCTCAGAGTTCAGTGCCACTGTGAAACATAGCCTATTACCAGAAAGATGCTCTGAGTTCAGTGCCTCTGTGAAGACATAGTCTATTACCAGAAATATGCTCAGAGTTCAGTTCCACTGTGAAATGTAGCCTATTTCAAGAAAGATTCTCTGAGTTCAGTGCCACTGTGAAGACATAGCCTATTACCAGAAAAATGCTCTGAGTTGACTGCCACTGTGAAACGTAGCCTATTACCAGAAAGATGCTCTGAGTTCTGTTCCACTGTGAAGACATAGCCTATTACCAGAAAGATGCTCTGAGTTCAATGCCACTGTGAAATGTACCCTATTACCAGAAAGATGCTCTGAGTTCAGTGCCACTGTGAAACATAGCCAATTACCAGAAAGATGCTCTGAGTTCAGTGCCACTGTAAAATATAGCCTATTACCAGAATGATGCTCTGAGTTCAGTGCCAATGTGAAATGTAGCCTATTACCAAAAAGATTCTCTGAGTTCAGTACCACTGTAAAATGTACCCTATTACAAGAAAGATGCTCTGAGTTCAGTGCCACTGTGAAACGTAGCCTATTACCAGAAAGATGCTCTGAGTTCAGTGCCACTGTGAAGACATAGCCTATTACCAGAAAGATGCTCTGAGTTCAGTCCCACTGTGAAACGTAGCCTATTACCAGAGAGATGATCTGAGTTCAGTGCCACTGTGAAATATAGAATATTACCAAAAAGATGCTCTGAGTTTAGTGCTACTGTGAAACGTAGCCTATTACCAGAAACATCCTCTGAGTTCAGTGCCACTGTGAAACGTAGCTTATTAGCAGAAAAATGCTCTGATTTCATTGCCCCTGTGAAGACATAGCCTATAACCAGAAAAATGCTCTGAGTTCAGAGCCACTGTGAAACGTAGCCTATTACCAGAAAGATGCTCTGAGTTCAGTGCCACTGTGAAACATAGCCTATTACCAGAAAGATCCTCTGAGTTCAGTGCCACTGTGATGACATCCCCTATTACCAGAAAAATGCTCAGAGTTCAGCGCCACTGTGAAGACATAGCCTATTACCAGAAAGATGCTCAGAGTTCATTGCCTCTGTGAAACATAGCCTATTTCCAGAAAGATACTCTGAGTTCAGTGCCTCTGTGAAGACATAGTCTATTACCAGAAATATGCTCAGAGTTCAGTTCCACTGTGAAATGTAGCCTGTTTCCAGAAAGATGCTCTGAGTTCACTGCCACTGTGAAATGTAGCCTATTACCAGAAAGATGCTCTGAGTTCTGTTCCGCTGTGAAGACATAGCCTATTACCAGAAAGATGCTCTGAGTTCAATGCCAGTGTGAAATGTACCCTATTACCAGAGAGATGCTCTGAGTTCAGTGCCACTGTGAAATATAACCTATTACCAAAAAGATGCTCTGAGTTCAGTGCCACTGTGAAACCTAGCCTATTACCTGAAAGATGCTCAGAGTTCAGTGCCACTGTGAAGACATAGACTATTACCAGAAAGATGCTCAGAGTTCAGTGCCACTGTGAAGACATAGCCTATTACCAGAAAGATGCTCAGAGTTCAGTGCCACTGTGAAGACATAGCCTATTACAACAAAGATGCTCTGAGTTCAGTGCCACTGTGAAACATAGCCTATTACCAGAAAGATGCTCTGATTTCAGTGCCACTGTGAAACATAACCTATTACCAGAAAGATGCTCTGAGTTCAGTGCCACTGTGAAACATAGCCTATTACCAGAAAGATGATCTAAGTTCAGTGCCACTGTCACACGTAGCCTATTACCAGAAAGATGCTCTGAGTTCAGTGCCACTGTGAAACATAACCTATTACCAGAAATATGCTCTGAGTTAAGTGTCACTGTGAAAGACATAGCCTATTACCAGAAAGATGCTCTGATTTCAGTGTCACTGTGAAAGACATAGCCTATTACCAGAAAGATGCTGAGTTCAGTGCCACTGTGAAAGACATAGCCTATTACCAGAAAGATGCTCAGAGTTCAGTGCCACTGTGAAGACATAGCCTATTACAACAAAGATGCTCTGAGTTCAGTGCCACTGTGAAACATAGCCTATTACCAGAAAGATGCTCTGATTTCAGTGCCACTGTGAAACATAACCTATTACCAGAAAGATGCTCTGAGTTCAGTGCCACTGTGAAACATAGCCTATTACCAGAAAGATGATCTAAGTTCAGTGCCACTGTGAAACATAGCCTATTACCAGAAAGATGCTCTGAGTTCAGTGCCACTGTCACACGTAGCCTATTACCAGAAAGATGCTCTGAGTTCAGTGCCACTGTGAAACATAACCTATTACCAGAAATATGCTCTGAGTTCAGTGTCACTGTGAAAGACATAGCCTATTACCAGAAAGATGCTCTGAGTTCAGTGCCACTGTGAAATATAGAATATTACCAAGAAGATGCTCTGAGTTTAGTGCTACTGTGAAACGTAGCCTATTACCAGAAACATCCTCTGAGTTCAGTGCCACTGTGAAACGTAGCTTATTAGCAGAAAAATGCTCTGATTTCATTGCCCCTGTGAAGACATAGCCTATAACCAGAAAAATGCTCTGAGTTCAGAGCCACTGTGAAACGTAGCCTATTACCAGAAAGATGCTCTGAGTTCAGTGCCACTGTGAAACATAGCCTATTACCAGAAAGATGCTCTGAGTTCAGTGCCACTGTGATGACATCCCCTATTACCAGAAAAATGCTCTGAGTTCAGAGCCACTGTGAAACGTAGCCTATTACCAGAAAGATGCTCTGAGTTCAGTGCCACTGTGAAACATAGCCAATTACCAGAAAGATGCTCTGAGTTCAGTGCCACTGTAAAATATAGCCTATTACCAGAAAGATGCTCTGTTCAGTGCCACTGTGAAAACTTAGCCTATTACCAGAATGATGCTCTGAGTTCAGTGCCAATGTGAAATGTAGCCTATTACCAAAAAGATTCTCTGAGTTCAGTACCACTGTAAAATGTACCCTATTACAAGAAAGATGCTCTGAGTTCAGTGCCACTGTGAAACGTAGCCTATTACCAGAAAGATGCTCTGAGTTCAGTGCCACTGTGAAGACATAGCCTATTACCAGAAAGATGCTTTGAGTTCAGTCCCACTGTGAAACGTAGCCTATTACCAGAGAGATGATCTGAGTTCAGTGCCACTGTGAAATATAGAATATTACCAAAAAGATGCTCTGAGTTTAGTGCTACTGTGAAACGTAGCCTATTACCAGAAACATCCTCTGAGTTCAGTGCCACTGTGAAACGTAGCTTATTAGCAGAAAAATGCTCTGATTTCATTGCCCCTGTGAAGACATAGCCTATAACCAGAAAAATGCTCTGAGTTCAGAGCCACTGTGAAACGTAGCCTATTACCAGAAAGATGCTCTGAGTTCAGTGCCACTGTGAAACGTAGCCTATTACCTGAAAGGTGCTCTGAGTTCAGTTCCACTGTGAAGACATAGCCTATTACCAGAAAGATGCTCTGAGTTCAGCGCCACTGTGAAGACATAGCCTATTACCAGAAAGATGCTCAGAGTTCATTGCCTCTGTGAAACATAGCCTATTTCCAGAAAGATACTCTGAGTTCAGTGCCTCTGTGAAGACATAGTCTATTACCAGAAATATGCTCAGAGTTCAGTTCCACTGTGAAATGTAGCCTATTTCCAGAAAGATGCTCTGAGTTCACTGCCACTGTGAAATGTAGCCTATTACCAGAAAGATGCTCTGAGTTCTGTTCCGCTGTGAAGACATAGCCTATTACCAGAAAGATGCTCTGAGTTCAATGCCAGTGTGAAATGTACCCTATTACCAGAGAGATGCTCTGAGTTCAGTGCCACTGTGAAATATAACCTATTACCAAAAAGATGCTCTGAGTTCAGTGCCACTGTGAAACCTAGCCTATTACCAGAAAGATGCTCAGAGTTCAGTGCCACTGTGAAGACATAGACTATTACCAGAAAGATGCTCAGAGTTCAGTGCCACTGTGAAGACATAGCCTATTACCAGAAAGATGCTCAGAGTTCAGTGCCACTGTGAAGACATAGCCTATTACAACAAAGATGCTCTGAGTTCAGTGCCACTGTGAAACATAGCCTATTACCAGAAAGATGCTCTGATTTCAGTGCCACTGTGAAACATAACCTATTACCAGAAAGATGCTCTGAGTTCAGTGCCACTGTGAAACATAGCCTATTACCAGAAAGATGATCTAAGTTCAGTGCCACTGTCACACGTAGCCTATTACCAGAAAGATGCTCTGAGTTCAGTGCCACTGTGAAACATAACCTATTACCAGAAATATGCTCTGAGTTCAGTGTCACTGTGAAAGACATAGCCTATTACCAGAAAGATGCTCTGATTTCAGTGTCACTGTGAAAGACATAGCCTATTACCAGAAAGATGCTGAGTTCAGTGCCACTGTGAAAGACATAGCCTATTACCAGAAAGATGCTCTGATTTCAGTGTCACTGTGAAAGACATAGCCTATTACCAGAAAGATGCTCTGATTTCAGTGTCACTGTGAAAGACATAGCCTATTACCAGAAAGATGCTCTGAGTTCAGTGCCAGTGTGATACGTAGCCTATTACCAGAAAGATGCTCTGAGTTCAGTGCCAGTGTGATACGTAGCCTGTTACCAGAAAGATGCTCTGAGTTCAGTGCCAGTGTGATACGTAGCCTGTTACCAGAAAGATGCTCAGAGTTCAGTGCCACTGTGAAACATAGCCTATTACCAGAAAGATGCTCTGAGTTCAGTGCCTCTGTGAAGACATAGTCTATTACCAGAAATATGCTCAGAGTTCAGTTCCACTGTGAAATGTAGCCTATTTCAAGAAAGATTCTCTGAGTTCAGTGCCACTGTGAAGACATAGCCTATTACCAGAAAAATGCTCTGAGTTGACTGCCACTGTGAAACGTAGCCTATTACCAGAAAGATGCTCTGAGTTCTGTTCCACTGTGAAGACATAGCCTATTACCAGAAAGATGCTCTGAGTTCAATGCCACTGTGAAATGTACCCTATTACCAGAAAGATGCTCTGAGTTCAGTGCCACTGTGAAACATAGCCAATTACCAGAAAGATGCTCTGAGTTCAGTGCCACTGTAAAATATAGCCTATTACCAGAATGATGCTCTGAGTTCAGTGCCAATGTGAAATGTAGCCTATTACCAAAAAGATTCTCTGAGTTCAGTACCACTGTAAAATGTACCCTATTACAAGAAAGATGCTCTGAGTTCAGTGCCACTGTGAAACGTAGCCTATTACCAGAAAGATGCTCTGAGTTCAGTGCCACTGTGAAGACATAGCCTATTACCAGAAAGATGCTCTGAGTTCAGTCCCACTGTGAAACGTAGCCTATTACCAGAGAGATGATCTGAGTTCAGTGCCACTGTGAAATATAGAATATTACCAAAAAGATGCTCTGAGTTTAGTGCTACTGTGAAACGTAGCCTATTACCAGAAACATCCTCTGAGTTCAGTGCCACTGTGAAACGTAGCTTATTAGCAGAAAAATGCTCTGATTTCATTGCCCCTGTGAAGACATAGCCTATAACCAGAAAAATGCTCTGAGTTCAGAGCCACTGTGAAACGTAGCCTATTACCAGAAAGATGCTCTGAGTTCAGTGCCACTGTGAAACATAGCCTATTACCAGAAAGATCCTCTGAGTTCAGTGCCACTGTGATGACATCCCCTATTACCAGAAAAATGCTCAGAGTTCAGCGCCACTGTGAAGACATAGCCTATTACCAGAAAGATGCTCAGAGTTCATTGCCTCTGTGAAACATAGCCTATTTCCAGAAAGATACTCTGAGTTCAGTGCCTCTGTGAAGACATAGTCTATTACCAGAAATATGCTCAGAGTTCAGTTCCACTGTGAAATGTAGCCTGTTTCCAGAAAGATGCTCTGAGTTCACTGCCACTGTGAAATGTAGCCTATTACCAGAAAGATGCTCTGAGTTCTGTTCCGCTGTGAAGACATAGCCTATTACCAGAAAGATGCTCTGAGTTCAATGCCAGTGTGAAATGTACCCTATTACCAGAGAGATGCTCTGAGTTCAGTGCCACTGTGAAATATAACCTATTACCAAAAAGATGCTCTGAGTTCAGTGCCACTGTGAAACCTAGCCTATTACCTGAAAGATGCTCAGAGTTCAGTGCCACTGTGAAGACATAGACTATTACCAGAAAGATGCTCAGAGTTCAGTGCCACTGTGAAGACATAGCCTATTACCAGAAAGATGCTCAGAGTTCAGTGCCACTGTGAAGACATAGCCTATTACAACAAAGATGCTCTGAGTTCAGTGCCACTGTGAAACATAGCCTATTACCAGAAAGATGCTCTGATTTCAGTGCCACTGTGAAACATAACCTATTACCAGAAAGATGCTCTGAGTTCAGTGCCACTGTGAAACATAGCCTATTACCAGAAAGATGATCTAAGTTCAGTGCCACTGTCACACGTAGCCTATTACCAGAAAGATGCTCTGAGTTCAGTGCCACTGTGAAACATAACCTATTACCAGAAATATGCTCTGAGTTAAGTGTCACTGTGAAAGACATAGCCTATTACCAGAAAGATGCTCTGATTTCAGTGTCACTGTGAAAGACATAGCCTATTACCAGAAAGATGCTGAGTTCAGTGCCACTGTGAAAGACATAGCCTATTACCAGAAAGATGCTCAGAGTTCAGTGCCACTGTGAAGACATAGCCTATTACAACAAAGATGCTCTGAGTTCAGTGCCACTGTGAAACATAGCCTATTACCAGAAAGATGCTCTGATTTCAGTGCCACTGTGAAACATAACCTATTACCAGAAAGATGCTCTGAGTTCAGTGCCACTGTGAAACATAGCCTATTACCAGAAAGATGATCTAAGTTCAGTGCCACTGTCACACGTAGCCTATTACCAGAAAGATGCTCTGAGTTCAGTGCCACTGTGAAACATAACCTATTACCAGAAATATGCTCTGAGTTCAGTGTCACTGTGAAAGACATAGCCTATTACCAGAAAGATGCTCTGATTTCAGTGTCACTGTGAAAGACATAGCCTATTACCAGAAAGATGCTCTGATTTCAGTGTCACTGTGAAAGACATAGCCTATTACCAGAAAGATGCTCTGAGTTCAGTGCCAGTGTGATACGTAGCCTATTACCAGAAAGATGCTCTGAGTTCAGTGCCAGTGTGATACGTAGCCTGTTACCAGAAAGATGCTCTGAGTTCAGTGCCAGTGTGATACATAGCCTATTACCAGAAAGATGCTCTGAGTTCAGTGCCAGTGTGATACGTAGCCTATTACCAGTAATCCACGTCAAGGACATCACTTCAACAGTGGGTTCATAATAATGCAACTGTTCAAAAATCTCAAAGGCAGACTGAAGGTGTTCATACTCCATTTGATTAGAAGCAGTTCACGGCAGTTTTAGGAAAGCACTGAGTTACTACAAGTGGCAGAAACAAGGCAAGCAGTTACAGGCTTGGCACAAAGTGCTGCAGCAAGGCTCTACAATTGAACACAGTAAAGACAACACATATCGGGAATCTGAGGCTTTGGGAATTCTGAGGAATGGCTCAGAATCTACAAGACTCTTGCTAGCCAAGGATTTGCTGAATGGACTGAATCAAGAACAGATTGCATAGAACCTACTGAACAGCAACAGGCTCTTTGACCCATGATGTCTGCGCTGAACGCAATGCTGAATTAAACTGCCTGTACCTGATCCACATCCCTCCATTTCCTGCATATTCATATGTCTATCTAACAGCCATTGAAAACCAATTTCATATCTGTTTTCAGCACTATGCTGTTCCATGCACCTACCACTCTTGGAGTAATGAAGCTGCCCTTTAAACTTTCCTTCTCTCACCTTCAGTGCATGTACTCCAGTATTTGAATATTCTACCTTGTCTATGCCTCTCATAACTTTGTAAACTCCTATCAAGTCTCTCTTTGGCCTCTGATTCATTAGAGTAAACAACCCAGGTATATTCAACCTCTTCAAACTCATGCCTTCTAATCCAGGCAGCGTTCTGGCAAATTTCTTTTGCACCCTTTCCAAAACTCCCACATCTTCCATGTAATGAGCCAGATCGAACTGCAGCAACTGACCGACATTTCGTATAGCTGCAAGCTGAGTGAGATACTTGAAAGAAAACTGCAATGCGAGTGGAGGGAATTCCATGGCCCTACATACTGCATCTTCCAGGGTGCCAGGGTGAAGATACGCCTCTACCTACCAAAGGAGGTGTAGGGTGCTCCCTCCCTCCGTTAGCTTCCAGGTCATATAGCATCTGCTCAGTCCCTTGATCGAGGTCACGGGCAGCCGGTGCAAATCACAAATCCTGGTTATGTGACCACTGACGCCAGGCAGACAGTCTCTGAAGAGTATTGATAATGGCTGGGGTCACCCGTCTCTTTAAGGCAATATCTAAAAGAAGGCAATGGTAAACCAGTTCTGTAGAAAACAATTGCCAAGAACAATGATATCAAGAAAAACATGATTGCCTAGGTCATACAACATGGTACATAATGAACAAACATATCTTCCAAAGCCTGTCACAGCAGGCTTGAGCTTATTAATATCAGCCCTCTGTGTGTCATTGCCAGAGAGTGACAGGACAGTTTGAGCACAATCAGATCAGAGGAGATAACTTTGCCGCTTCAAAGATACGAGCAGAAAACAGAAAAGATCCAATATCTAGAATAAGATATTGATCTTTCCAAGAATAAGATATGTTCTGGTTAAGATGGTGCTACAGAACGCATGTAACAGCTCTCTGGTGGTTAAAAAGTTAAGAATTCTGACTAAAAACATCAATAAAAATACCTTTCCTGGAGTAAGTTGTGTTAAATTATCATCAAAATAGTGAAGGGGCGAGCGATGAGCCAAGGTGGTGTGTTGCAGATGGAGTTCCAATGCTCGTACAGCTAGCTTGGATACGAGTTGAATCTCTCTGGGTGATGAGAGGTGAAGTCGGGGCATAGCCAGAGGAGATTTGATACGCATTCAATTGACCCCGGTGTGATGCTAGATGGCTCTGGTGCCAAGCCAAGTTGTAGAGATTGAGATTGGCTTTAGGTTGGGTGGAAAATCTGGGCCTGGAGTGAGTCACTGGGCGGCATAGTCTAGGCCTGGAGCCTTTCGTTGCAGCGGTGCCTGGATCCTACTGCGAGGTATGATTCGCTGTTGAGACAATTGAAACGCCGGCCCAGATTGGAGGCGACAGCCAATTTCACTCGCTCTCCACGATGTTCACTCCTCTCTCCAAAGCACTCCTTTCACTGTTCCATGGTTTGCTGAATTTAAATGTTGGCCCAGATAGACTGAAAAGACAGGGTCACACATACAAAATGCTGGAGGAACTCAGCAGGCCTGGCAGCATCAATGGAAAAAAATACAGTCGATTTTTCGGGCCGAGACCCTTTGGCAGGACTATGAGAGCAGATTTCGCTCGTTCTCCTGGGTGGTCATTCCTCTCTCAATAGCACTGAGGCTATGAAGACTCTTTGTGCCTGCTAATACGATGAACTGATAAGTGAGGCTTTGGGCCTACTCCAGGGTTCGGATCCGAGGACTCAGTTTTGTTTCAGAATGTCGTTCACTTCAATTGTTTGCATGAGTTTTGTTTTGTATTTCCTTTTTCTTGCACATCGGGTGTTGATCTTTTATTTTTATTCTTTTTTTTAAATTGGGTTCTTTCAGATTTCTTGCTTTGCGGCTATCTGTGAGCAAACAAATCTCAAGGTTGTATAATATATACTTTTTTTGATAACATGCTTGAATCTTGAAAGTCACGGGGACAAAGTAAAACAGAAGCAGGAAGATGGAGATCTTTAAGAAGCAACTAAAATAGAAATTGCTATAATTGTCACTGCAGTTACTGATAGGAGATGCTTGGTAATTTGTGTATTGTTGTCACAAATTATCAAGATACAGTGAAAAACCATTGTATGCCATCTGGACAGATAATTCCAGATACAAGTCTATTGTGGTGGTACAGAAGGGGGGAAATAGGCTCGTGATAAGATTTATATGAGCATTTTAGCACAGACAGGGGAGTGCAAGAAGATGGTGGTCCAGGACACAGAAAACTATGCAATTAAACTTATGAAGACAATTATGTTGAGGCAATAATTGTATAGCAGGATGTAAAGAAGAGTAGCTATTGCCTATGTGAAGAATTGGGATTACTTGTGCTTGGAGAGGATACTTTAGAGACGAAGAGAATAAGTAAATCTATAATCAGTCAAATTTATGATAGTGTATTTCCATTGTTTAAATTGTGCAATTGACGGTAAATGTTCTTTTAAGGAGAAGCAGTGTCTTTAATAGCACTGGGAATTATATCCAGACACTGCTGTTAAGTTGAGAATCACTGGCTTCAATAAGAATATCCTCTTATTGCTCTACCTCAGTCTCAGTGCCATGCTCGTAGCAGCATAAAGAAACCCAAAGACTTTACAGTTGCGAGTAACGAGAGATCGATTAAAGAAAATGGGAGAGCAATGGACAGGCAAAGAGAGAGGAAAGGAAAATTCCAGCAGTGAGGGCTTGCACAGCCGAAAGCTGATGCTGTATTCTGTTTGCTTCTTCCATTCTTGAATGGAGTCTCCTCCTCTCTACCTCACTCACCGCTCTATCCATGAATGAACTTTAATGCCTCCTGTTCACCAGCCCCACTGATGAGTTACACACTCAACGATTCAGAGACCGCTTCCTCACCGTCAGATTTCTGAGCAGTCCATGAACACGGCTTCATTATTCCTTTATTTTTGCAAAAGTTATTTATTTAGTAGCGTAGTAATTTTAGGCCTTTGCACTGTAATGAACAACAAATTGCATGTCTTTTAAGACAGTGATAATAAACATGATTCTGATCCTGAATCTGGTTACGAAGGTAGAGTTCTGTCGTCCTTTTTCCTTTACTTAAAGGGGAAGTTTTGTAGGTTTCTGCAGTTTATGAATGATGTAAATCTCTCTCCTTAACAGCATAATTTATTCTTCTTCCCATGACTTGTTGGTAACAATCATGAACAAACATTATCGACACTACCTAAGCTTGTGCTAGGGGCTGTAAAATCCTACAAGGGGAAGGGCAGCATGGTAGTGTGGTGGTTTTACAGTACCAGCGATCCAAGCTCAATTCCCTCCGCTGTCTGTACGGAGTTTGTACATTCTCCCCGTGACCACGTGGAGGTCCCCGAGTGCTCTGGTTTGCTCCCTCAGTCCAAAGAGTTGGTAGGCGAATTGGTCACTGTAAATTGTCCTGTGATTAGGCTAGTGTTAAACTGGGGGTTGCTGGGCAGCAGGGCTCGAGGGCCCAGAAGGGCCTACTCCGTACTGTAGCTCTAATCAAGTTTAATTGCCGTTCCACCATGCATGAATACTCAGGAATGTAGCCAAACGAGACAGCATTACCACAGGGTCTCCAGATGCTAAAACACGTTACCACGGTCACACACAGGAACTCATTCATGGAGTTAGAGTCCTGATGTACTGCACCCCCCGCCCCCCCCCACCCGCTACACTGTGGCTTGATGCCTAGTCTTCGCACATACATCAACAAACCCATCTAAAATATCAGTAAAATACCATGATGCAGAATCTGTCCAGACCCACCAGCCCACCGATATCATCTGTTGATCCGCCCGATGCCCTCTAGATGACTCCATGGCTCTGAGGCCCAGTCCTCGCATATACAAGCACACATAGACTATTAGGGAAAATACAATGACGCAAAATATGTTTTATATGGTGCAGGCCTCCCAGCCCACCAATATCATCTCTCAACTGGCCCCGATGCCCAACGCCCACTAGGCAATACCGTGGGTTAGAGGCCCAGTTCTTACATACACAGGCTCATGCAGAGAACTTCATCACAACACATTCTTTCAGGCACTCTCAAAGCCAGTTTTTGAAACTACTTGATGCACCATCAATAACTCACTCTAAGACGTAAGAAGCGAGATATCGGCTTTTATTGACTGGAAGAACGAACAACACTACATCCTGGAGAAATGAGGCCGGACCCAGGCCTCAATCGCCTTTATACAGGGGTCTGTGGGAGGAGCCACAGGAGCAGTCCAGACAGGTATATGTAGTTCACCACACTACTGCAGGGTATCTCCTTCTTCAAAAAGTACTCTTTAGGGCAGACTGAAGCAAGTTTGTTTCCCATTGAGACACTGAGAGCCAAGGGAGATCTGCCAATGTTTGCACGATCATACGTGTGCACTAGCTGCATTGACACACTTTCTTTGCAGTGCTCTCATTCCTTGTGAAAAGAAGTGTGTAATGTTGTAAGTTACCAAACAATGGAACCTTATCTAAGGGGAAAACACTGAAGGCAAACGTACCATTGCACTGGCCCTTACAGTCAGATTAGCAAGTTCACAAGCCAGCAAAGTGAAAAGGATACACCAATATGTAGGGTGATAGCAGTTGAATCTGTGACTGGGGATGGGAAGGAGCCAGTCACAGGAAGGTTTAGGGCAGCTGTCAGCTTCACTCTGCAGGCAAAGCTTTGCAGTTACTTTGTTCCATCAGCCTAAACCTTTGACTGACTTATCTTTCATTAAGAGCCAGGAAGCAGATCCAACAAATAGGCTGCAAAGGATATGACCTCCTCTTCCTTTTTTCCCTGGCAACAGCTGCTCAATATATAATAACACTTTTATATGAATTCAGCATTAGTAAGACCAGTTGGTACATGGTCTAATTATTGTCAGGGTTACTAAACCACCTTGTGTAGTAGCACTGGTATTAAATGTCCCCGATGTTAATAAAATATGTACTTACCGTAGATTCCGGACTACAGAGCGCACCTGATTAAAAGCCGCTGGCTCTAATTTTAGAAAGAAAATCAATTTTTTACTTGTACAGGCCGCACCGGATTTTCGGCCGCAGGTGTCCCACGTTGTAATATGAGATATTTACACAGAAAAATATGACACGTGAGGATTTTTTAACTTTTAATTAAATCCATATGGTAACAAAAACAAATACATATTGCAAATGCTTTTTTTCGAACCGTGCCTGTAACGCGGCTACTTTTAAATATACGTTGCGTATACTTTTTTACTGAACAACATTCCAATATCTCCTAACGACTGGTAAAAAATATATATACTGCAGCCTACCAGGAAAAGTTATTGATCGCCTTTAACTTAAAAGCAGCGTTCGCTCAGATCCAATGCTGCTCGCGTAATGCGCTCCCCCCCGCCTTCCCATTTATCGCAAACGGCATTTTTCCCACAAGACGCGGCGAAACCGGGTGTGACGTCATAGCATCCCGCGATGTAGTACAGAAAACAAATATACCGGGTACTTAAAACACTTCTAACTTTAACCAGAAAATACTAACAAATGAATTACTAAGCGAAAATATTATAAACTAAATAACTGCCATAAAGGCAGCACAATGCTTTTCTTCGAGTGTTTTCCATGTTGATGAGGGTGAGTACAAATGACTGATTTACAATAATTTAATTGTGAAAGTGCGCTTGATTTATCGTACAATTTCATTGGACCTCTGTGAACTACTCATCAATTTTATTGGTCTACTGTTAGGAGGCAAAATGTTTTTGGCGGCATGAAAAAAATCATGCATTAGCCGCACCGTATTAAAGGCCGCAGAGTTCAAAGCTGTTCAAAATGTGGGAAAAAAGTAGCGGCTTATAATCCGACATCTACGGTAGTTCAATAGTCTGTGTGGCAACTCTAGGTAGAAAAATGTGATAAGGCACAAGGGAAAGTCTAACTAGAAGTTAAAGTGTGCTGAAATGATACTTGCGGATAAGCGGGCCAATAGAGCAGAGAGTTATCCTGCTCACATTGGCCCCGGTAGTGATTTACCAGAGTAACATATACAAAATGCTGGAGGAACTCATCAGTCAGGCAGCAATGATAGAAAGGAATAAACAGTCATTTCAGGCTGAAAAATGTGATAAGGTACAAGAGAAAGTCAGGCTTCATCAGGCCAGGCTGAGTTCCACATGTTACTCCAGCATCTGGGGAATCTCTTTAGTTAAAACGTTACCACTCAACGAGCAAAACTAAAAGAAGTATTATTGGGTTATTTATTTTAGCAATGGCAGCATGTGGTCTAATTCCTGTGCTTCCTTGGTCTACAACAATGACATCGATCCAGGAATACATCATAAGGTCACTAAAGCTATAGAACCCTATGACTGTGTTAGGAGCTTGGTTAACCATTCTTTTGGTATTTCTGTGGTCAAATGTTATGAAGATATAATTAAAAACATATAACAAAACAGACTCATTTATTTTTTAAAAAATCAGATTACGCCAAAGGCAGAAACTGGCTTTTGGACATTGTTCTGTACAAATTCGCTATTTAAGCCAGAATTCAGCTGCACTGTGAAGTTTATTTTAAATGTCACCCCCCCTTTTAACTCACAGTTTTCATGTTTCATAGATCGCTTCAAATATTGAATACCTTAGTTTGCTTTGATCTTGCATGTAGGTTTTTCAAAGGGCATTTCATAAGACATCACACAAGACTATTTATGAAAATTGAAATGTTCAGCAGCTATCCTTACTAATATTTAGCTGCCTTAACCACAGAATTTCCTCCCTAAACTCCTCTGCTTCCTTTAATATGTTAATTGATATACACTGTATTAATGACACACACTGATATTTCCTGAAGTAACTGGAAATCAAATTTTGTTTGATAATGCTCCTCTAAGGCACCTTGGGATGAATTGTATGTTAAAAGCACTATTTGCCAAGGGAACAGTGTGTATAAAAAGGGATTAATATAGGATTTCAAAATTCCAGAAGGTTTGAGAGGTTAAATATTAAAAGGTTATTTCTACTGCCTGACATTTTGGTGAAATGACAGCAAAGGATTATCATTACAAGGAATAAGAACACAACTAGAAGATTCATTTTCACACAGATAATTGTTAGGTCAAAGAATGCTTTACATCCAGGGGCAAGTGAGGAAGAAGCTGCAGCAACATTTAAAAGAGATAATTATTTGTAAATGATGAAAGTAAATTAATATGCAAAACAACAGAGAACTGGGGTATATACCTCCACCTGAGTTTCCACAATCTTTTGTTCACACTATTCATTCCAAGCTTCCACAATATTTGCTTTTGCTTTAAGCTACCGTAGTTTGAGGGATTTGACTGGATTTTCTGCCCCCTCTTGTTAATTATGCATATTCCATTTGTGGAATATTGATCAAGCTTGAAAGATATTTTACATAGGTGCATATTTAGAGGTTCCTGTCACACATTGCGTGAAAATAAGTGGGATAATACTGGCAAGAGAATTTTTAAAAAACTCTAGGGCCTCACTTTCAGACGAGCATTTCAGAATGAGTAAATTGTACTCCAGATACACACAAGGCTGTCTTCAAGGAATCATCTGAACACTGATAAATGCAGTGACGGATGCTGATGAAGATGTGGGTAGTTGGCCTTGATAACCCTAGACGTGCCTTCACATCAGTGGAAATTGTCTGATAAGATGTGCATCCATAAGAGTTGTTTAAGAGAATGTTGCCCAGACATTGTCAGCTAGATATGTCTCAGCCTCTACATTTAGCAGATATATTTGTAGGTGCCAGCAGCTGCTCAGAGCCAACTAATTATTCTGGCAAGATTTATTTCATACTGAAAGACCACAATCATTAAATAGAGTGATTGAAAGCAATAAAATCAATCTCATCATTAATTTTAAACTGTCTTTATCAATAGCACTGGAAGCTTTAGCCTTGTAATTCCTGAGCTGAAATGGAAGTTTTCATTCTCGATGAACTCTTACAAATGCCCCATTTTGGAAGTCTTCCTCTCTTGCTTTTGCAGTTTTATTCAAGAGTGGCGTTCGAGTGCACTGGGGCATTGATGGGAAATCTTCATTGCTGTCACCAATATTTCATTTTTGTTCCACTCAAAAAGTAAAAAAAGAAATCACAAACCTCATTAAAATATAAAGCCAAAGATGACATTATTCCTTCCTTCATATTTGCAAACTGCTTTTTGTTGTTTACAGAAATTGAGAATGGGAGAACTATTCTGCCACCTATCAATCTAATACAGATGTGTGTGAATGTGTATGTGTGCACTTGTGTGCGTGTGTGTTTGTACGTGTGAGTGTGTACGTACATGAGAACATAAGAAATAGGAGCAGGAGTCGGCCAACTGGCCTGTCGAGCTTGCTTCACCATTCAATGAGATCATGGCTGATCTGACCATGGACTCACCTCCACCTACCTGCCTTTTCCCCATAACCCTTAATTCCCCCACTATGCAAAAATCTATCCAATCTTGTCTTAAATATATTTACTGAGGTAGCCTGCACTACTCCACTGGGCAGAGAATTCCACAGATTCACCACTCTCTGGAAAAAGCAGGTCCTCCTCATCTCCATCCTAAATCTACTCCTCTGAATCTTGAGACTATGTTCCCTAGTTCTAGTCTCACCTACCAATGGAAACAACTTTCCTGCCTATATCTTATCTATCCCTTTCATAATTTTATGTTTCTATAAGATCTCCTCTCATTCTTCTGAATTCCAGCGAGTACAGTTCCAGGCAACTCAATCTCTCCTCATAGAATAACCCACTCATCTCTGGAATCAACCTGGTGAACCTCCTCTGCACTGTCTCCAAAGCCAGTATATCCTTCCTCAAATAAGGAGACCAGAACTGCACGCAGAACTCCAGGTGTGGCCTCACCAGTACCCTGTACAGTTGCAGCATAACCTCCCTGCTCGTAAATTCAATCCCTCTAGCAATGAAGGCCAACATTCCATTTGCCTTCTTGATAGCCTGCTGCAGCTGCAAACCGACCTTTTGCAATCCATGCACAAGCACTCCCAAGTCCCTCTGCACAGCAGCTAGCTGCAGATTTTTGCCATTTAAACAATAATCTGATCTTCCATTTTTCCTTCTAAAGTGTGTGACCTTGCATTTACCAATATTGTACTCCATCTTCTAGACCCTTGCCCACGCATGTAACCTATCTATATCTCTCTGCAGGCTCTCCTTAACTTCTGCACAATTTGCTTTTTCACTCAATTTAGTGTCTTGCATAAGTGTATGTGTTTGTACATGATTGTGTACGTGTGTAGGTGTGTGTATATGTACTTTGTGTATGTGTGTAATTTGTGTGTGTGTGTGTGTGTATGTGTATTAACACCACTTATACTTTTTTGTTAGTTGCAGTTGTGTTTTTACATTTAACTTAATCATACAGATTAAAAACAGCATTTGCCCAACAACAGAATTCTGTGGACTTCACTAAAGCTCCTACGTCATTACTTTCTAAATCTATTGAGATTTCTTCTGGGCGTTTTGACTCCACAAAATGGTTGGATTTGAGTCAGTACACAGCTTAATCTTTTCAAACCAAAATCCACACTACCTACTTGTCATTCTACTAGAGCTGGGATATGGATCCAAATGGAGACAGCATTGGTGGGAAACCTTGCTCAGGAAGCTTTCATTTTAGTAAAGGTAATATTTTTTAACCAAGGTCAGCCCATTAACCAGACTGAGAAAATTAAAAGCAGCTGAGAAAGGATGGATCTATAAATTAAGAGCTTTGATAACATCGCTTCAGTGCTATGTCCAGGTAGTTAACCTGTGAAGCCCCCAGAATCTTGAGCAGCATCCTAACTATTAACTGTCCCTACCATGTTCAGACCCCACTGGCTTCATCTCCATTCCACTACAATTTCTTCCCTCACTGACCATTGTCTCCAGTCTACTGCATTCTTACTTCCCAAAACACCTGCCGTTTCCCCAGAATTTTGCCCCAGCTCAACTTCACTCACAGTTCTCCATCCCCACCTTCGTCCCATTACCCCAACCACTACCTCCATCCACCATCAAACCAGCTTCCCCTCAAAGCCTACTTATTCTGCTCCACTCAAACACTCCCACGCCAGCCTCTCCCTACCTGCCTCTCTTGTGTATTGTTTTGCTGCAAGCTTTTCTGCCCGGCGGCAAACCAGCCGTTAAAGCCTGCAAACTGCATGGATAATCCTCTTCTCGATTTCCCAGCTTTGAACATGTGGCTCAGGAGTTCTTTTTCAGTACAGAATAGGATGGTGTGCTTAGGAGGGATGATCACGGATGATTTGACCATCAATCAAAGTAGTGAAATAAAGGCAAGGACGTCTCTGAATGAAGGAAGGTGCAGCTGAGAGAAATGAAATGACATTGTCCACAGGGTTATTTATCAGAGGATTGTTTCTTATTGACAGAGTAATTGACAAGGTGTTTAGCAATCTTTTCACATGGGCTGAATCATTAACATTCATAAATGAAGACACACAGTTTACTCATCGGTTTACATCCTGGAATCGGCCCCTCAGCAAACAGTGGGAGCTTGTGCCTGGAAACCGGATCGCACGGCGCCGTTTGTGTACACTTCACAAATAAATTACAGTGGAAAAATAAAACAAAGTGAAGAAGCTGAAACTTGCAGTGCTTGTGTGAACTTGTGATTTTATTTTCAAGCCTTCAGTACATCTGGAGACACAGGAGGCTGCAGATGCTGGAAGGTGGTGCAATAAACACAAAGCTGGAGGAATCAGCAGCTCGTAGAGTGAAGGTGAGGATGAGAGGGAATCCATCTTTGTTCGATTGGGCGGAGAAGGAATTAGAACAGAAATCCGTGAAATCAAGGAAAAGTGAAAGAAGGTTTAATCATCCATAGTAGAAGGGAAACCATGTGGCCTCCTATATATCGGTGAGACCCGACATAGATTGGGAGACCGCTTCACTGAGCATCTACACTCCATCCGCCAGAACAAGCGGGATCTCCCAGTGGCCACCCATTTTAATTCCACTTCCCATTCCCATTCCGATATGTCCATCCATGGCCTCCTCCACTGTCGGGATAAGACCACACTTAGGTCAGAGGAACAACACCTTATATTCCGTTTGGGTAGCCTCCAACCTGATGGCATGAACATCGATTTCTCCAACTTCCAGTAATGCCTCCCCTCCCCTTCACCATTTCCCATCCCCTTTTCCCTTTCTCATGTTATCTCCTTGCCCTCCCATCACCTCCCTCTGATGCTCCTTCCTACCCCCCCCCCCCCACAGCCTTTTTTTCCTTCATGGCCTTCTGTCTCTTTCACCAATCAACTTCCTAGCTCTTAGTTTCATTCCTCCTGCCTCCAAGTTTCACCTACCACCTGGTGTTTCTCTCTCACCTCCCCCCAACCTATCAAATCTACTCCTCGCCTTTTTTCTCCAGTCCTGAAGGGTTTCAGCCCTAAACATCGTCTAGCTTTTTCCACAGATGCTGCCTGGTCTGCTGAGTTCCTCCAGCATTTTGTGTGTGTTGCTGGGATTTCCAGCATCTGCAGATTTCCTCGTGTTTGGAAAAGCATGTTTATTCTTTCCTTGTCTGCTTCCACCCATCATCAACTTCCCTCTGTCTCCTAACTCCACCCCACCCACTGCTCCTCCCACCACCTCATTTTGCCCATCATTATTCACACTTCCTTGGTCCATATCACCGAGTGGTCCCTGTATCAGCCTTTATACTAGCTATCTTCCCTCTCCAAGTTCAGCTCTGACGTAAGGTCTCAATCTGAAGCATCGTCAGTTCCTCTCCCCTACAGATATTATTCAACTCATTGAGTTTATTCAGTATGAAGTGTTTGTTTTTGCTTCAGTACACCTGACGTGTTAATCTAAAAAGTAATGGATTCCAGTGGAGTATTACACAAATCTGAATGTCACGTCCAGGATTTTCCTCTACGTATCAATGGCCTGAATGGTTTCCTGATCAGGAACTAAATTTTGGAGTTTGGTCCTGGAAAGCCAACTTGGGTTAGTCTCATTTTAGTACTTACCCAGCCCTCTTCCTGATAGCGTGACACATGAGGAGCATGACTTTATTTGTCCAACCCTGTTCAGGTGCCCACCTTTGCTCAGAAAGTCATACCCAGTCAATAGCTTTCAATATGGTGTATGATGTTTTACCCCACCTCCAAATCTCAGTTCTTTTCAGGTCAGTGGAACCAAGTTTTAAAAAAACATGTTTAGAACTATATATGAATTTCTATATATTTGTATCTTGTTTGCTATTGAATAATATATTCATTAACCTAAACAAATCAATAGTTTAGCATGAATCTTCCAATTTGTGGCCGTTGTGTTTTACTGGGTTACACAACCATCCCTGGGAACTGCTGGCGGTAAAGTCTTCTCTCTTTGTAATGTTCAAAGATTTTAGTTTCAGGCAGTGGAGGACGGTGTGGCAGTGTAATTAGGTGACAATCTCAAAGAGTGAAAGTGTAGTGCAGAATTTTAAAATAACTTACATTTGCACGGACATCAGCTGCTGTGAACTTTAAGTGAAAATTTTAACCTGCAGGATCTAGGCCATATCTCTGTTGCCATGACTTTTAACTGCTAAAGCCAGTGAACAAAAAAAACTTATTAGATGCCATGCAGTTCAGGCAAGGTATGTTGCTGGGTATAAACCATACAAACATGGATTCTACTTGCTTCGGGACCTCTTCCTTTACCCATCATTGACTCCAGCTTCCCACCATGAAACAAGAATAAAACCATCAACCGGGAAGAAAGCATTCCCTTTCCTTACACAGATAAAGTGCTTTAGGATCTCAGCAGGTCAGACAGCATTTATGGAGAGGAATGAACAGCTGATGTTTTGACCTGAGACCCTGTGCCCGAGATCTTCTCCATAGATGCTGCATGATCAGCTGAGTTCCTAAAGCATTTTGTGTGAGTTACTCTGGATTTCCAGCATCTGCGGAATCTCTTGTGTTTGTCCCTTCACAGATGCTGTCTGACTCGCTGGGTTCCTCCACCAGTTTGTTTTTCAGCAGGACACTTTGTTTTGAGGAAAGAAGCTTGTTCATTTACCCAGTGCAGAGTGGAGGAAGTTAAAAGGAGGCATGACTGAGGTATATAAAATTATGAGGAGCAAAGACTGCAGGAAACATTTCCTTATATCAGAGGTAGATAAAACATAGATTTAGGGCAAGGGTGGGGGGAGAAGGATACTAAGAGGAGATATGAAGATGTTTATCTATAGAGAGATAAGTACCCAGAATGCACTGCCTGAGAGTATGGTTGAAGCAGGGTCACTGACAGGATTTAAGCAAAATCTACAATGAGCACTTGAATCGCTTAGGCAGACGGAGCAATGGACTAGGTGAGGGGCAATAGGATTAATACGTATGGGTACTGTAACGTTGAATCAGGTTCATGGATCTGGCAAGAGAGACAGAAAACACTGACCACAAATAAGTATATTAATCACTTATTTACAAACAGTAAAAATTCGACCATTCATGTTCCCCAAGTCACAGAAACTACGAAGCTGAATATTCAACAGACATACTTAGCTAAAATGCACCAAGAATATACCTTTGCAATGGTCATGTGCACTGCTTGCCTTAAACAAAGGAAGAGAGAGAACCTCCCACACGTGCTCTCTATATACCCAGGATATTTGAAACTGGATGCCAGGCAGCTAGCCAATGGAAAAAGCAGCTGCAGTTTCTGAACTAACCAATCACAACAGAAGCGACTTTCAACAATCAGAATAAGGCACGTCCCCCACAGGACAGGCACCTACTGGTTAGCGTAGCTGTTGGCCCAATGGCCTGTTTCCATCCTGTGCAATTCTATGAAAACTGAATCTCTGTTCAGCAAATGAATTGGCTGTGGACAGTACGGGTAATGGCTCTGTGCTCACTGCAAACTGTCAATTGTACAGTTAACAGTATCGATGTTCATTGAAAATAGTCTATTTAAAGAGTAGAGCAAACTTAGAATGAAAGAATTTACAGCAATTGCTCCAAAACTAAGTTGGCACTTCTAACAAAATATGGAGGTGATGAGTTAATTTTGTTCTTCTGGTCAGTCCCGGTCATTTGTAGCAGTGCAGTCTCCAGACTTGATTGGCATTGCAATGAACCAATTATTCTCATGCCATATTATCATCTCATCACCTTTAAGTGATCAACAAAAGTACTTACATCTGAATACATGGTTAATGTACTGTGTATTACTCTATTTCATACCGTCACATTGAGTAGGAGGAAAGTAAGTAAAGGAAACACAAAAGACTGCAGATACGACTGAGAGGAACTCAGTAAGCTGACGGTCCATGGAGCATATCGTGACTGATCAATCATCCTTCTTCAAATGCTGCATCTGCCTTAATGACCGACCTGCTAACACTTTCTGGTGACTAGATAATCTGATCCTGACTACACTACTCATGTGGCTGAATGGACTTAATTTACGTAAAGGTAAAACTCTGATAGCCATTAACAGTTGAAATTGCAACTTCTTCTTTGATCTAACACTAAATCTTTCTACTATCTCCTACCTCCTAGCTGAGTAAACAGAATAAGTTCTTTCCCCTGCTCCTGTCTGGTTATCTATGACAGCTACCTGATACAATATTGTTGTTACAAATTCAAAACTTTGAATTACATATTAAGTGGACAAACACAATATTTAGGTTACACTTAAAGTGGGGTTTCACTTTAACAGTGTTTTATTTGGAATTACATAATCACAACAGGCATCACAGTTTAAGAGGGAAATTGCAGACTTCAAAATTTATCCAATTACATTTTTTTTGCTGAAACAGATTAACTGTATACTGTTGCCTCTTTGTTTGCTGAGCTGAAGTACTCTTGTAACTATTTTTAAACTCACACTCTTCTGACAATTAATTGCTCCAAAGGCTCTGCAACTTATGAGGCCCTTAATCAGGATTGTTTATGAATGTTATGAACATTCATAACATAAACAAAATCAAAGGGGTCAGAAAATTTATATTAAATACATATCTCTCTTTTCACACAGGGTGTGGTGGATTTATGGAATGAGTTGCCAAAGAAAACTGTAGAAGCAGGTATATTATAATATTTAAGAGACAGTTGTTCAGACACATGGACAGAAAAAGGCCAATCACAGGCAAATGGAATTAGCTTGGATAGGCTTCCTTTGCAGCATTGATAAGTTGGGCCAAAGGGCCTGTTTCCATAGTGTATGACTCTATGACATTCTCTTCCTTTCCCTCCTACATTTACAGAATCCTTGATTCCCTCCTAGCATGCGGGAATATTAAACCTTTGGTCAATTTCAGGATTATGGGTTACAAACTGTCTCTATTGTCCAGCCATACAGCCTCATGAGTATTAGTGAAGTTAGGCTCCTTTCCTGGAATACGGCTTCAATACAGAGAAATTGTTTCCACTAGTGGATGATTGGTAAGCTTGAGGAATACATCCAAGTTTTAAGGGAAGGGTTTGTAAGAGTGATGCATTGCAACATTCTTTCACAGGCACAGCATTGCTTCTCTGCTGCATGGTTCTATGACACTACAAATAGAGATTATGTTGAAACCATTAACAATGGCAATTTTCAAAAAATATTCAACAGTTGTAACACATGGCGTTTTTCTGTTTGGACTGGAAATAACGTCAGCCTATGGAAAGTTAGCTCCCCTTCTGAAACTCTACGCTTTCTCCCTGTTCCTGTGCCAATTGACATAGCAATGTGTGTCAAGCGATAATAATCTTCTGGCACAGCTTTCAATCAGTGACCCTTGGAGGACTGAACTGGAACACACAGTGAGCTGTGTCTCCAGTATAGAGCTCTGTGCTCACTAGTCACATATTTTTCAACTGCTGTTTCCTTCTCCGTTGTTCAAGACCTCATGACTCCCTTAAGTTGAGAAATATTTATTTAGTTCTGAGTTTTCAAGTCACTCCCATTGCTTTTCCTTTTGCTTATTCTCAAATGTTAGTTAAAAAGGGTATTTTCTTCCTTTGGAGTTTCATGGATTTGTTCAGACACTAAAGCAGCAGTTTGCAAAAGTGTGTGTGTGTGTGTGTGTGTGTGTGTGTGTGTGTGTGTGTGTGTGTGTGTGTGTGTGTGTGTGTGTGTGTGTGTGTGTGTGTGTGTGTGTGTGTGTGTGTGTGTGTGTGTGTGTGTGTGTGTGTGTGTGTGAGAGAGAGAGAGAGAGAGAGAGAGAGACTAAAGTGCTGTGGGTCTTCATTAGACAACTCCTACAGAGGCCCCGAGAAAGGTTATAGCTCGAAAGGAGTCATTCACCCCGTCAAGTCCGCTGCGGTGCTATGTAAGAACAATCCAGGCGATCCACACTGTGGGAGTCATTTAAAAGTGAAATTATGTTTTTGTAAGTGTAAAAGTATGAAGAGCAAGACCAAGGAGCCAAAACTGTCAAAGGTTGAGTAAAGCAAAGAAAGGAAACATATGGTAAGCTTAGTGAACGAAAAACAAGGCAAAGCAACATCAAGGAAAATGCCGGAATATTTTATAAATACAGTAAAGGGAAGGGAGTGACCAGGGAAAGAACATATTCCTAAAAGGGCAATCTGTGCTCAGGACAGGGGATGTAGGAGAGCTTGTGATGGTCAAGCTGGTGTCTGAAGAGAGCTTTAAATAACTAAAGAGGGATCGCACAGGTTGGAGAACTGTGAAGCCCATCTTTGACGCTCCAGTGGGAAGCGATTAAGGAGATGAGATCATCAAGAGCTTCGTCATCCTCAAAGGTGTTCAGAAGGTGTCTGGAAGCTATTCAACCTGACAGCAAGAACATTGTTCTCTCTAACTTCTGGTCATTTCTCCACCTCCTCCTTTTCTCTTTTTCCATTCACCATTCTTATTCCCCTCTAACCCCTTCTCTTCTCACTGCTCATTACCCCCTCTGGTGTCCCTCCTCCTTCCCTTTCTCCCATGGTCCACTCTCCTCTCCTATCAGATTCCTTCCTCTCCAGCCCTTAACCTCCCCACCTAACACCTTACAGCTTCTATCTTCATCCCCCTCCCCCACCCATCACCCTTCCCCCTCACTTGGTTTCATCTACATTTGCCAGTTTGCCCTCCCTCCCTTCTTATTCTGGCTTCTTCAAACTTCCTTTCCAGTGTTGATAAACTGTTTATCTTTCTCCATAGATGCTGCCTGACCTGAGTTCCTCCAGAATTTTGTGTGTGGAACAGAAATATTGATAATTCGAAACAAACGGAATCTTCTCCTTCTGATTTTAAGGGGTTATGGTATCGAGAGAGGAACTCTGAGAGTTTGAGAGATGGCAAGCTTCAGCCTTTGCCTTGGAATTCTCCAAGATCACCTTTTGATTATGAATCCACTCCACGGAGTAGAATGAGATGTGCTCCTGCTTCTTCCAAGTGTTTTAACAGGAGAGGTCTGTGATCCATAGCCTTAATGAAGAGGAGGCTTAGTAGCATTCTCACTAACGGACACATTGAATCACCTGGAACTTCCAGTCACGGAGTGTTTAGCAGGAGTGTTGGTCCAGCCACCGATCCTGGAGAAACTGATAGGCCCCATTCATTCCTTTGGGATCAATAAAACTCAGGGAAGTGTTAGCTCTGTGGGACCTGATGAGGCAAGACTTGCTGAAAATGCTATGCTTCTAGCTGGCAGCATTAGGAATCCCCAAAGAAGGATGTCATCACCCTTGTTGACAGAAGTGGAGAGAGGGAATTGACAAGCCATCTCACTAAAAGTAATCTCCGGCCATATCAACTCTGTTTCAGCACAGGTGATTCCCCCAAACCAACCCTGTGATGTATCCAGCAGAAAAATCTCTGAAAGCCTATTGCTGCTCAGGGATATCATCTCCTACATGTGGGATTGTGGGTACACTCTAGCTTCGTCAGCTTGGAGAAGGAGGAGGCCATTGACAAGATACCGTGAGGACCAGAGTCAACAGCAGGAAGAGTGCAACTATGTTCTTCGGCAACTGGCCCACCCTTTCCACTGTTTCCTTCATGACTATCTGCATGTGCTGGGGATCTAGTTCAGAGAATTCAGGGCGTGTAGCAAGAAATGGCTGAAGGCAAGCTCCACCAAAAGCTGGGGCAGCGGGAGTGGTGGGGAAGAACACAGCTATCAGGTGTGAATTGCTCTTTCTGTTGCTGTACCTGGCCCACCCCCCACCCCCAAGCAACCTTCACTTTCATCTGGGCATCGAAAGTGGAGCATGTCCAATGAGTCACACAGTACAAGTCTCCAGAGAAGCAAGGGAAGTGTGTACCCAACATTACCCTGGCCCTAATGGCCACCTTTGTAAGCGGCTGTGTGTAAAAATCAAGCATGTACTCACCAGATGCCAAGTTTCTACCTGTCCCTGATGTTGCGAAGGATGGACATTGCCTTAATTCCAACCTTGCCACACTATCCATCCTTCATTAAAACACTTCTGCAGAAAACCTTTCTTGACCATAGGTTTATCAGTCAGTGGTCAACATGGAAGGTTCTAGAGGCCTTGCAGGAGAAGGACACCATGAATCCTATGGAATGGTTTCCCAAGCTGGCTGACTAAGTCATTTCGCAGAATGCTTCATCACAGAGCTCGGCTGCAAGCACCAACCATCATGTGGACGACAGCGTGAAGGGCCCTTCCCAACAAATGCTTCCTGCACCATTGGAGTCTCACTTAGTCTTTCATGACCTTGATCTTTCAGCCAATAATACAGACCCTTCATGACCTTAAATACTGATATTGTATCCTCTCTCAAACTTCTCCTTTCAAGGAGAATGAAATGAACTTCTCCAGTCTTCTCCAATAACAGGAATCGTGGATCTATGGAGTCATTGTAGCAAATCTCTTCTGGACTCTTTATAGGCCCTCACATCTTTCCATGAACTGAACACAATGTTCCAAACCAGGGTTTTTAAAGGTTCATCATGACAGTTTTACACCTGTATTCAATTCTTTTAGTTATGTAGCCCAGGATCCAGAACTCTTTTTTAAATACTTTTGCAATCTGCTTAAAATACTTTCAGCAATTAATGCACACAATAACTCAAAGCTAAGTAGTAATATAAGTTTTGGGGGGGGTGGAAAGACACATACTCTAAATAATTAGGCGAGGATATGAGAAGAAATATGAAGTAGAGAAATGTAGAGTACTCTATGTTGGGAGAAAAAATACAAATGCATAATATTCTTGAACTGGGTGAAAATGCTGGTGTTCAGAGGGTTTTAGGTGTCCTTGTACATGAATCATTTGAAGTTATCATGGAAGTCCAGCAAGCAAGTAGTATTGTTGACTTTTATATGAAATATTGTATAAGAATAAACTTACAGATCTTATTGAAATTATATATGACCGCACGGTAAATGTTGTGTACTGGTGCATTGTGAACAATGTATATACTTGTCAGGTGGGTTTGCAAAAATGACTCAAGATGTTGATTCCTAGGATGGGCATATGATCGATATAAACAAAAGTAAGATGACTGTGTATAGTCAACATTTTGGCTGAGACCTTTCAGGGGTCGACTGTACCCTTCTCCACAGATCCTGCCTGGCCTGCTGAGTTCCTTCAGCATTTTGTGTGTGTTGCTTGTATTTCCAGCATCTGCAGATTTGTGACTATGTATAGTAAACCTTTGGAATTCAGTACCCTGCTGAGCTGTAGAGGCTCATTCACTGAGTACGTTCAAGAGAGAGATAGCTGAAAGCTTGCATAACATAAGAATCAAGGGATGTAAGGTTGGTGCACAAAAGATCAACAACAACTAAATGATGAAGGAAGCACCAGGGCTGACTGCTTTACTTAAGTTTCTGCTTCTATATTCTTATACCCTCCAATATCACTATTCCTCTAGCCCTTTGAGAATCACACATTTTTACTAAACAAAAGGCAAGATTTCCCTTTAAGAAAGCCATGCTGCCTTTGCCCTGTTTTATCACGTGCCTCCAAGTATCTCAACACCCCATCCTTAACAATGGCTCTAACATATTGCCACCCACTGAAGTCAGGCTAATTGGCCTATAATTTCCTGTATTTTGCCTCTCTCCCTCCCTCCCTCCCTCTTAAAAAATTAAGTGACATTTGCAATTTTCCAGTCCTCTGGAGCCATTCCAGAATCAAGTGATTCTTTAAAGATCATTACTAGTGCCTCCACAATCCCTTCAGCTACTCTTTGGGAACCCTGGGTGTAGTCCATCTGGCCCCTCTGGACTTATTTACCTTCAGACCTTTCAGCTTCCCAAGCACCTTCTCTTCAACGACACTCACTTCCCATTCCCATCCCGACATGTCAATCCATGGCCTCCTCTACTGCCGCAATGAGGCCACACTCGGGTTGAAGGAGAAACACCTTATAATCTCTTTGGGTAGCAGCCAACCTGATGGCATGAACATTGATTTGTTGAATTTCCAGTAATTGCTCCCCCACTATCATTCCCATTCTCGTTGCCCCCTCTCACCTTCCCTGCTCATCACCTCACTCTAATGCTCCCTGCCCTTCCCTTTCTAACCTCTCCTACCAGAATTCCTTCTCCAGCACTTTGTCTCTTTCACCCATCAACTTCCTCGCTCTTTACTTCACCTCTCCCCACCTCCCGGTTTCACTTATCACCTATCACCTTGTACTTCTTCCACTCCTCCCCCCACCTTCTTACTCTAACTTCTCATCCTTTTTTCCAGTCCTGATGAAAGGTCTTGGCCCAAAGCATTGACTGTTTACTCTTTTTCCATAGATGCTATCTTCTCGTCTTTGTGCAGTCACCCATCTAGTTGACTCTGTCAATGCCTTTCAATTCCGTAACTTTTATACCGGAGGCAGAAGGTACATGGAACCACCACCTCCTGTAGGTTCTCCTCCAGTACGTGTTCCATTCTAATTAGAAATACAGTGTTGTTCTTTCTTTATTTTTGGGTCTAAATCTTGGAACTCCTTACCTAATAACACTTTCATGTACCTTCAACGGAAGAACAGCAGCAACTCAAAATAAAGGCTCCACGTGTCAAACAATAATGCCAAACTTGCCCATAAGACCTGCATCCTGATAAAAGAAATTTAAAAATCTCACTATCAAATCCTGAGAGTTGCTTTGAACCAAAAACAAATTTTGACCTGTGGGTTAAAGAGCAGGTCAAGGGACAGACAGTCTTCAGTGAATCTCTCACTCCTTAATTTTCCAGAGCCCTGTCTTCCATGGATATGGTGATGAAAATTCTCCATTTTCCTAGATAAGTGAACGTAAGTAAGCTTGTTACTACTGAGGACAGAGCAGGCAGCTTTTGTTCCTTTCACTACTCTGTATCATGGCTCTAATGTGTACCAACAGCAAGATGCATTGCATCACACACCAAGCTTTCTTTAATAGCATCTCTCAAACATGCGACCTCTGCTGCCTGGAATGACAAAGAAGCAGACGTATAGGATTGCCATCTTCTGCAAGTTTCCAGTTGTCATACCATGCTGACATGGAAAACTTCCCTGTTTATTAATTAATTCCAAATCGGTACACTGGATCTCCTCTCTGAACAGCAGCATGGGAGCAGCTGCAGCGTGTGAAGTGGTGTAGTTCAGAAGACTTCACCTCTTTGGGCATGGCAATAGATGTTGAGCTTGACTGCAATGCCCATTTCCCATAGATAAATGATATTTTCATTATGAGCTTCTGCCTCTGTCACTTGGTCTCACATTAATACCTGTGCCACAATAACCCTGTTATTCAATTAATTCAGATCTGCTTCGAGAAATTTAACGATTCTTTAATTTTGTTTCTTTGTTATTTTTCATTTATTAACTTACTAGTCTCAAAATTTTGATCAGAATTTAACTCACTAGTGGAATAAACCAGAATTGTGATTCAATTGGTCGCAATACACTGATGACATACTAAATCAAATACGTGGACTGTATTAACCTCCCTGAAGGAAGGTTAAAAATAACTCTAAGATCAGCTGCTAACAGATTAGTTACATACTGTTTAAATTTGTTCAGCCACACAAGCAAGAGGTCCCAGTTTCAATATGAGTCCCTGTCTAAGTTACTTGATCTTGACTGCATTGATGGGGGTAATACACTGACATGGTTTGAAATCTGGTTGACAGGCTGGGAAAACACTGTGAGTAAATTACATG
Source organism: Hemitrygon akajei (assembly GCF_048418815.1). Taxonomy (NCBI): domain Eukaryota; kingdom Metazoa; phylum Chordata; class Chondrichthyes; order Myliobatiformes; family Dasyatidae; genus Hemitrygon; species Hemitrygon akajei. Next base: position 63,344,809 of record NC_133125.1, read on the forward strand.
GGACTGCAATTTTTTTCAAAAGTGTTGCTTCCTCAGAATTTTTTTGTGGTTATGATAGACCCCTTGAAGCTGAACACAAATATAATTTCAGATTACTTGTATTCCATAAGAATTTGGAGAAACAAGAAATTAACTTTTATTGAATATATTTAATTGCGTAACAGTGCTGACGCTAAGCTAAATGTGTTTTGTTGATAATTTTGGTTTGTACTCACTGAAGTTTCTCACTTATGTGTCCAACAATAATCAGCCAGCATTGATGGATTCTAGTTTCCCTGATACTGTTTCTCCTGACAGTGTCAAGATTTCACCATGCTCGTCACTGACAACGTTAAGATTTGCAGGGAAGAGATCTAAATGGGAATGCAGAAAATGAATCTTTGAGACATGATGCACTTCATGATTTTGTATGCTTGAAGCATGTTGTCAACCATCTGCAAGTAGTTTGGTGCTATGGAGTTGCCATGAAAAACTTTCAACAATATGCCTGAAAGCCTTCCATGCAATTCTTCTCCAGTACCACTGGAAGTTCTTCAAATTGCCTGTTGTTGATGACCTGTTTGATTTGTGGACCAACAAAATTGCCTCCTTTAATCTTGGCATCAGTTATTCTGGGGAACAGTTGTCTCAAGTATTAAAATCCTTCATGGAAATTGTTGTGCCTGGTGCCAGCAGATTCCATGCTTGCAGTCTTGAACCCAGTGATTCTGCCTTTGCCTTTGAGAAGCCCAAGTCTAAGCCCAGATCACTGAACTCAAATTGAGTTATTGGATGAGGCCCATTCGACATAACGGGTTCAAAATCTGTATCAGTATTGCTGTCATTTTCCATCCATGGCTCCTGCAACATGGCATCTTTGTCGCCGCCTCTAGACTCCATGTCTCTGGTGGCTTCGGTACTAGAAGACTATCGTCATGCGGCACAAGTCTCATGGCCGAAGGAGGATTGAGGTATTCAATGGATTTCTTGTTTTTAGCAGGAAAAGGTATACACTGATCAGACAGAAGTAGCAGTCTAACACATCTTTCTGCTCTTACCATATCATCAGGACAGCGAACGGCATTGACTTCCAAGTACCTCTGAGCCAAGCTCTAAGATCGACAGTGCATGTTGCACAACAGATGTGAGGAGCCCAGGCTTTGCCTTTGTCACCAATTTTCCATCCAAAGTGGAGCTCATAGGCTTTCTTAATAAGGGGTGTCATACTACGTCTTTGAGATTTAAGTGGACACTCGCCGCAAATATAATAGAAAGTATCGTGGCTGTTGCAACACTGGCATCACAAATGCTCCTGAAAATGCAATTACTTTATTATAATGAGTACACGCAATATGCTACGTGTGTAGAGCATGTGAATCAATGTGACCGCATACCGATATACGCAGTGCACAGAATTGTGTGTGTGCACGTGATGCTTCTATAGCCTTTCTAAAACCTGTCCTGCCGTGCAGCACCAGCCCTGCCTGAGCATGCCCAGGCAGGCCTGGAGAAGATGGAAAACATTTCAGCTTACATCGCGGACAGCAGTTTAATTGACTTGAATTATGAATTGAAACAACAAATACAGGTTGTTCCAGAAAATGGTGTGTGACAGAGAAATTTCATGGTGATATTGATGATCAGCAGCCCAAAGTCCATAAGAAACACCCAAAAGTATTCAGGAAGTTAAAAACGTTGTTGTTCAGAGTTCTTGGTGGTCAGTGTTATTCCACAGGTCTCCAGAAAGCTGTGAAGCCAAGTCACTGAATATGCTTAAGAAGATAGATAGGTTTCTCAACAAAAATACCATTAGGGAGAAAGGGGAAAGAGGGGCAATATGTTATTCAGGAAGATATTGTATTGGATGGAAGAGCAGGCCTGAAGTTCCTAAAGGTCCACAGCCTCTCCTAGATGTCCGTTCTGCATGGAACACTTCAGGGTTCAGCCATCGAGATGTTCCCTCTCCACTTCACACTGTTTCCTTGTGTTAGTGCCACCAGTGTGGCAAAAGGGCTCCACAGTAACGTGGCGGTTAGTGTGATGCTATTACAGCTCAGGGCATCAGAGTTCAGAGTTCAATTCCAGCGTAGTCTGTAAGGAGTCTTTGAGCATCCTCCCTGTGGAATGCATGCGTTTTCTCTGTGTGCTCTGTGTTTCCTCCTACGGTCCAAAGATTTCTGGGTAGGTTCATTTGTTATCACAAGTACTCCTGAAAGTTCTTGTAAATTGTCCCGTGATTAAGTTAGGGTTAAATTGGGGTCGTCGGGGGTTGCTGGGACGGCACAACTCGAAGGGTCGTAGGCACCGACTCCACACTGTAAACTCAAGGGTTTATGCTGTTTTTCATCAAGCTTCAAAATGCACAAACACTGTTGCTACAATAGGCACCCTGTCTATGTACGTTGTCCATTCAGTTACTGTACAGACTTCCGGAAACACCGAGGCAATGAAATATGCTTTAGCAATGCATAATTCTTTTCTCAGTAGTCAGCTTTAAGTTTAACCCATTCACATGTTTGCAAATGTTTAGTGTACTTGGAAACAGCTTGCCTGGTAGATGGACTGCTGAAACAGAGTCTCATCCCAAACATCCCTGGTGATATCCTGCTGGAATTTTGCCCAGAATGTGAAGCAATGCAACTCTCCTTTTCTGATTGTCTGCTGCAGTTCCTGCATGGCTACGTGGAAATGCCCAGTGCTCTAACTTGTTCTCACTTGGCAATTAAAGGATGTTGAGAAATATTTTTATTGAAAGTACTTTCTTCCTTTAGATAGTTAAAGCAAGCCTTTAACAGTCTGCATCCCACAGCACCCGACATACCCTGCAGACATCAAACCCTGAAGCACCAAGCTGTTTCTAATGATGCCTGGTCCCAAGGATCCACTGCCATTGCCTATGTTGCCCGGGGTTTTAAGGAATCTGGGGAAGGAGGGTGTGAAGAAGTGTTGAAAGGTGAGCAGACACCGTAGCTGAAGAACAATATGCCAGTTACCCGTGCACGAATGATAAAGCTCCTGGAATTGTAGTGCTTGAATTTGATGTAGCTCTAAGAGACTTAAAGACGATTTTAGCTCAGTATAAAGCCATCCATCACAATGCATTGTGTATTTCGCACAAGGACTAATGCGTCACAACAAAGAATGACTTGGTGCTCCGGCACTGTTTGTGATCTCACAGAGAAGCAGCATTGACCAATATCAGTGCAATATCACAGCACAGGGATTTTTTATTACATTGAAGGTAATATCTACAAAAAATGTTTGAGAACCATTGACTTTGGACTAAAGGTTGTTGGCAGAGATCAGTTTGCACTCAATGAAATATGGGGAAGAAGCCCCTACAATATTTCCTCACAGTTATTGAGATTGTGGACAGGAGATTCCACTTTCTTATGAAACAGAAATTAGCGGAAGGACTTTTGCTTCTAAACTCCCTAAAAACCACAGGGACCTATCACAGCACCATCGATTTATTCCTTATCTTTTCGAGTAAGTAGATAACTGAAAATGGACAGGCAACTACCTTGTAAGAAACCACTAAATCTTCTTCCAACAATTATACAATATATTAAATGCTTTCAGATTATGGCTCTATATCATTTCAAAAGATTGGTGAATGAATATACAGAAATATTGTCTATCCTAAAGGAATCTTAACAGTCTTGAAAGCATCCATTGTGACCAAGTTCCCAAGAAAGGCGTATGCTGTTGACATTCACCCTGACTCTGACTCTCTTTCCGCTGATGCTGCCTGACCTATTGAGCATTTCCAACATTTTCCATTTTACTTCTGATATGCAGCAACTACAGCACTTTATCTTTGGTTAATTGAGTACTGATGTCTTCCACAGGAATGATTTATGTTTGTCCCACAGAAAAAATCTTACAAGCTTGTTCGAATAGTTGCATTAAACCGCAACAACTTTTTAAAAACATATTTCAGAATCAGAATCAGGTTTATTATCACCGGCATGTGACATGAAATTTGTTAACTTAGCAGCAGCAGTTCAATGCAATACATAATCTAACAGGGAGAGAGAAAAAATAATAAATGAAATAAAACATAATAATAAATAAACAGTAAATCAATTACATGTATTTAATAGTTTATTTAAAAATGTGCAAAAACAGAAAAACTGTATATTAAAAAAAAGTGAGGTAGTGTCCAAAGCTTCAAAGTCCATTCAGAAATCCGATGGCAGAGGGGAAGAAGCTGTTCCTGAGTCGCTGAGTGTGTGCCTTCAGGCTTCTGTACCTCCTACCTGATGGTAACAGTGAGAAAAGAGCATGCCCTGGGTGCTGGAGGTCTTTAATAATGGACGCTGCCTTTCTGAGACACCGCTCCCTAAAGATGTCCTGGGTACTTTGTAGGCTAGTGCCCAAGATGGAGCTGACTAGATTTACAACCTTCTGCAGCTTCTTTTGGTCCTGTGCAGTAGCCCCTCCATACCAGAGAGTGATGCAGCCTGTCAGAATGCTCACCATGGTACAACTATAGAAGTTTTTGAGTGTATTTGTTAACATGCCAAATCTCTTCAAACTCCTAATAAGGTATAGCCACTGTCTTGCCTTCTTTATAATTGCATCAATATGTTGGGACCAGGTTAGATCCTCAGAGATCTTGACAGCCAGGAACTTGAAACTGCTCACTCTCTCCACTTCTGATCCCTCTATGAGGATTGGTATGTGTTCCTTCATCTTACCCTTCCTGAAGTCCACAATCAGTTCTTTCATCTTACTGACATTCAGTGCCAGGTTGCTGCTGTGGCACCATTCCACTGGCTGGCATATCTCACTCCTGTACACCCTGTCGTCACCACCTGAAATTCTACCAACAATGGTTGTATCATCAGCAAATTTATAGATAGTATTTGAGTTGTGTCTAGCCACACAGTCACCGGTTATAGAGAGAGTAGAGCAGTGGGCTAAGCACACACCCCTGAGGTGCACCAGTGTTGATCATCAGCGAAGAGGATATGTTATCACCAATCTGCACAGATTGTGGTCTTCCGGTTAGGAAGTCAAGGATCCAATTACAGAGGGAGATACAGAGGCCCAGGTTCTGTAACTTCTCAATCAGGATTGTTGGAATGATGGTATTAAATGCTGAGCTATAGTGGATGAACAGCATCCTGATGTAGGTGTTTGTGTTGTGTAGGTGGTCTAAGGCCATGTGGAGAGCCATTGAGATTGCGTCTGCCATTGACCTATTGTGACGATAGGCAAATTGCAATGGGTCCAGGTTCTTGCTGAGGCAGGAGTTCAGTCTAGTCATGACCAACCTCTCAAAGCATTTCATCAGTGCCGATGTGAGTGCTACCGGGCGATAGTCATTAAGGCAGCCCACATTATTCTTCTTAGGCACTGGTATAATTGTTGCCTTTTTGAAGCAAGTGGGAACTTCCACCCGTAGCAGTGAGAGGTTGAAAATGTCCTTGAATACTCTCGCTATTTGGTTGGCACAGGTTTTCAGAGCCTTACCAGGTACTCCATTGGGACCTTCCACCTTGTGAAGGTTCTTTAAAGACAGTCTAACATTGGCCTCTGAGAGAGAGATCACAGGGTCATCAGGTGTACTGGGGATCTTCACAGCTATAGTTGTGCTCTCCTTTTCAAAGCGTGCATAGAAAGTGTTGAGTTCATCTGGTAGTGAAGCATCGCTGCCATTCATGCTATTGGGTTTCGCTTTGTAGGAAGTAATGTCTTGCAGACCCTGCCAGAGTTGCTGTGCATCCGATGTCACCTCCAACCTCGTTAGAAATTGTCTCTCCACCCTTGAAATAGCGCTCCACAAATCATACCTGGCTTTCTGGTCGCCAGACTTGAATGCCACAGATCTAGCCTTCAGCAGACGACGTACCTTCTGGTTCATCCACTCATCCATGGCTTTTGGTTTGGGAATGTATGGTAAGTCTTTGTAGGCACACACTCATCCACACAGGTTTTAATGAAGTTGGCAACAACTGCAGCATACTCATCCAGGTTCGAAGATGAAACCACATATGCAACATGCACAGTAATAGCCATCTCATCTGTTCCATGGATGAGTCTCCAGGTGAGGTGAGCTCTCCGCCGATCAGAGTTGACCATGGATATCGTGTCCTAGCTGTCTAGATACACAAGCCTGGGCAGTACGATATGGAGAGCAAGCTGTTGTTCATGTAGCAAGCTCCCCCTCTTCACGCATCTGATGAACCCAAAGGAAAGGCGCAGACCGATACAGCCTGGTACCAGCGGTGTCGCAGGAGCTCCCTGTCAGCATTGAACTCAATGTAGGGATGCTTTAGGGACTGCAGCTCCAGATTGTTCCCTCAGGGTTTATTGCTGAAGCCTTCCCCATGAGTGGGTAAAGCTGCAAGGCAGTGGAGGTTTGAGGTCAGTGTTCTCCTTCTCCTTGACGAGCTGCCAATCATGGCTGTCTGTCGCCATTTGCCCGAAGCCACTGGTGTTAAGGCAGCAGTAACCTGACCTTGCCCCCTTCTCCTGTCAGTAGAAACGGTCAGTAGCTAAGCCACACGTGAAGACCAGCAGATGGACTTGGTGGTCAGAGCCTATTTGAGGCACATGGCATTAGGAGTATTTAATAGGAGCTTGTCCCCAGCTATAACAACCAGGTGCTTGGTAACGAAAAGCACAAATCCATGGACAACTCTTTTTGCAGGGAGCCACCTTAAAGGAAATTCCACCACTAGGTATGTATCAATCCCTATCCTCCTCTTTTTAAAGGGATCTTTTTCTGGGATCCACTGATTCACTCTTCTGTCTCTGATAACCACTCTTCTCACAGAACTTTCCAGTGCAGTTACAGGAGAAGCAAACCCTGTACTTTAACCTCTTCCCAGAGACCCAAACAGTTCTTTCAGATGATGCAGACATTCACTTGAACCTCTTCCGACCTAATGTTCTGCATTTGCAGCGCACAATGTAGCCGCCTCTTAAACTGATGAAACACTTTGCAGACCCGTTTTCAGTCTGCAGAGGTGGCTCAAAGCTTTGGGTCGCTTGTCACTTTAATTCTCCACCCAATTTCAACTCTGACATATCTGTCTGTGTCCTCCTTTACTGTTACCAAAATGAGCTTGAGGAAAAGCATTTGATTCATAACTGGCAAATTCAGCTGTAGATCATCCATCTGTGATATTGGCTCAGTTTCTCTCTCTCCATTAGTGCAATCTGAACTGCTGGGCATGTGCCACAGTGCTGTATTTTCCAATTTATCCATACCATTCTTTAACTTCTCCCTAAATGCCCTCATTTCAGACTTCCTATGTTCATGTTCTCTTTAACTTCCTGCACTAAAACATCAACTATCTGAAACATACTACTATGTCCCAATCAGCGTTGTCCCCTATCATATATATTCCCTATCAGAGTTGTTTACCTTATCCCATTCATCCTTTCCCTACCCTCTGTTTAAAACCTTTGATCTCTCTTTCCCAATTCTGACACTGCTTTTCTGACTGTAAGTGTCAATTCTCTTTCTCTTTCCACAGTTTCTGCCAAAGCTGCTGCATGTTTCCAGCACTGTCAGTTTTTTAACCTTGGAACTATCATTACCCAAATCAGACCAGATGTCACATCGACTCAGACTACTGGAGTTCTCAGTCACTATATTGATTGATATAAGGACACTTTTTATATAGTTTGCAGAGCCATTCTGTTTGCTAAATGACCTCTCCTTTATTTGGCTTTTGCTTTACCCCACGTACCATTTGATCTTCTTTCTAATTCAAGGAATGCCTACCTTGCCATTTATTGAGTATTGGAATCATTGTGGTAAAAAAAATCTTCAAAAATAAACTTGACACAGGACAAATCCAGGATATTCTTAATCCTAAAGCCCCTGAGGTTTTTTTACAGTAATGCTGTCTATGTTGACATGTACAGCCAGTAATAGTAAATTCTGATTTCACCTCTGTTAATAGTTTAAATCATTTGGACTCAATAATTTGGGCAACACAGCACTGTAGTGGTTAGCACAACACTTTACAGCACAGGTGACCCAGGTTCAATTCCAGCCGCTGCCTGTCAGGAGTTTATACGTTTTCCACATGACTGCGTGGGTTTCCTCTCACAGTTCAAAGATGTACCGGTTAGTAGGTTAATTAGTCGATGTAAATTATCCTGTGATTAGGCTAGGATTAAATCGGGGGATTGCAGGGCAGTGAGGCTCGAAGGGCAGGATGGGTCTGTCCTGTGCTGTATCTCAATGAATAAATGACAGTTACAATAAGAACCCACCTGGGTGAGCGGGGTCTCCAGACTAGGATCACTGCCTGCTCAGATGGAACAGACGGACCAACTCTACCTCTGACGCTCGGTCCTTTTCTGAATAGATTCAGAAATCGTTTTTACAGAGTCCATCGCTATACTGTATCAGGACTAACAAGAGCATTGATCCCAATGCGATTATCAATAATCAATTCCATAGCCAGTTTCTCCTCCTCTCCCATCTCACACTTAACAACGTTTCACCATTCTCAAGCATGAAAAGGAGTCTGAAACGTTAATGAGGTTCATTGTGTGTTGGATGCACAGTCTGATAGGGTTCTTCAAAATCATTCAGTTGGAACCATGGTTTTCCTTGGATTATGCTAAAATGAAGATTTGAGAATATGCAAGAGTATTAAAAAAATGGAATTCGAAATAAACACTACATAATATACTTTTTTCATAGCAGACTGGTTTCAACCAGCTGATTTTCATGTTTGCCAGGGTGTTTTTTTGCTATTGTTCATAGTCAGAATTTAGTTTTGATGCAAAGCAGGTGAGTAGAAGGGGTTCTGTCTACTGTTCTCATCAGGTTATGGGATGAATGAACATTGATAAGAATACTAAGCCTGACTGTTTAAAACTTCCTCGTGTGAACTATAAGTGCACCTTCAAATGTAGCTCTGTTTCATCCTCCCTGATTGACTAAAACAACACGAGCAGATGTCCCTAGCAATGCTTGACATACTATTTTATATCTATTAGAGGAGCCCAACAAACTGTGATGTGAAAACTTTTAAAGAAGCAAATGCAACAGGAAGCAAGTGATAAGATTGGAATGAAATAATGATGTAAAAATCTAATATTTAATCATATGTTTATATTATTATAAAATAGAGCCTTTCTGCTCTGTGTCATTTGTTATCCTTCAACCAAAATGTAGTCTTTATCCCATCTATATGTTTTTTAAATGTTTGTATCCTACTTTTCATCAGCCTTTTCTTAATGTGGTTCCGGGCTCTGCTTCAACCTTTAAATCTTACTGTACAATTTACAACATCAGGAGGAGCATGAATAAAGCTTCCCCTGATCCCTTCCAAATGCTAAACACCCCTTCTTTTAAGGTCAACTCTTAATCTTCTCCATTCTATTAAAAACAGACTCAGATATTATACATTGAGTTTTAATGTATTTTCTGTATTTATACAAAATTTAACATAATCAACACAGGATATCTATTTGTTATTTTATATTCAAAGAAAACTAAATTCAAGGTTTACATAAATGAACGAAGACAGGCATAGCACAGCATCTGACATTTTCAGCTGCAGTACATTACAGCTGCTGGAAATCACTGTGATCGATGGCTGCCACATTTGAGGTGAGTGTATGTTGCATGAGAAAATTTGGCTGAGAATCCAATGTCTGTAGTCTGTGATTTAGACATTGCAATGCATCACGGAGGGAAAAAACTCCCTGGATACTTTGCACCCATCAGCAGCCACATCCCTGTAGTACCGCAGGATTGGCCAGTTGGGTATGCGTTGTGTTAGACAGAGATGGCGATTCAGAAAGAAGCACGGAGGCCCTCAACCCTTGCACCTGATTTAACAGGTACATGTCCCGGAAAGCTGTATGGATGCCAGGAGAGACTGCAAAGAAATGAGAACATTTCAGGATCCATTCCAGATGGGAGCGTAAAAAGGAATGTATTGGAGATTGGAAGCAGTGGGTTGTGGAAAGATGTCGCTCTTTGCAGTAACAGATGACAATCCCAATCTCTTTCTTCTCATTGCTGGAGAGGAACGGGGAGTGGGAGGGGAAAGATCCGGTTGTACTGTTTCATACAGAAACAGGATGAAGGAGGAGGTGCTATTAAAGAAGGAACAGGAGCTAGGTTTCAGATTTTTAAAAAGGACACTAATCTCTGGATTATTCCTTAAATCATATAAAATTTAGCATAAGGCCAATAAGATCAGAGAGTTGAATGCATTATTCAAAGGCTGATTTCAGTTCATTGACACAGAGATGTGAGACTGCAGATTCTGGAGGAATTCAATGCGCCAGGCAGCAATGTGGAGGCAAAGAGGTATTGATATTTGGGCCTGTCACCCTGCATCAGGACTGGGAGTGTAGGACGAGGACAGCTGGTATAAAGAGGTGGAAGGACATGGTGAGACAGGAGCTATAGGTCACACTAGGTACAGAGGGGGATGGCAGACAGATAGAGTCAGGTGTGGGAGTGGAGAGGGAGGGGGAAGGTAGAGAAAGAGACTGGAAGGTGATGTCGAACCAGATAAGGCTTGGTGGTTGGGAGGAGAGTGCAAAAGGCCAACAAGGGGACAGGTAACCTTAATACATTGGTAAGACCAGGAAAAGTACCCGGGGTGAGTGAAAGTGGAAAAGTCAATGATTCCCAGGTGGAATTTGAGTTGCTGTTCTTCTACTTTACATTTGGCCTCACTGATGACAGACGGGTTCATTGGGGAGTGGGAGGGGATTTGAAATGACACACAACCAAAGGCTCAAGATAGCCAACCCAACTGTGCTGGTGCTCCACAAAATTACTTCTTAGTCTACACTTGGTCTCACCAATACCGAGGAAGCCTCTGACAGAAAAAGTGGTACTATGCTATGGGAGGAACTTGGTCTGACTTACATTGGACTATTGTTGTAGGAATCGAATCACTTGGGTTGTAGGTGAGTCTATAACCAATAGGAGGAAGGTTTCCAGTGTAATGAAATTTAGGAAGTCACAGGAAAGGACAGAGGAGACTTACCAAATAGGCATCGTGAGACCATGGATTTGCGCCTTGGGAAATTTCCAGAGCGCAAGCCTGGGCAGGGTTGTATGCGAGACTGGCAGTTGTCCATACTGCAAGTCTCCCCTCTCCATGCCACTGATGTTGTCCAATGATACAGCTTGGCACTGGTGTTGTCGCAGAGCAATGTGTGGTTAAATGCCTTGTTCAAGGACACAACACGTTGCCTTAGCTGAGGCTCGAACTAGTGATCACTAGATCTGCTGCCTTAACGACTTGGCCACATGCCAACACAGACTTATCAGTAGAGCAGTATACTTGCAATTATAAAAACTGCAGGGAGAAGTTTTAAATAGTCAAAATTGGAAATACTTTGTCTGAATAATCACAACATTTATAACTAGATAGAAGTATTAATGGCCCAAAAAGAATTAAATACCAAGTTCTATAGCCATTACGAAGATAAACTTGAAAAGTGGCTAAAATTAGGAGTTCAATATTCTACATGATTACTTTAGAAGAAATTGTCAAATTGCTGAAGGATGATTGAATGGTAAATGATTAGTAAATAATGTCATGAAAGCCGAAGAGAGAAGGAAATACAAGCAGCTTGAATGGAGTTAAGAAATAACAAAGGGTAGTAAACAAATGATAGGAGTTATCATTAGATCTCCAATGCAGGGCAAACTTATATCAGGATGTTCCAGACTTTTGTCATTGGATGTTTACATGTAGATGGGGCAAACCAAGTTAGCAATAATAGCATGGAGGATGAATTCATGGTTTTCTAGGACTTTATGCTGGGAAAGGGATATATCCTTTCTAGTGCTTTGAGATAAGAAAAGGTTTAAACCTAATACCTAAGGTACCTTTAGTGAAGTATGATTAAGTCTGAAACCAAACTCTTAAATCTAAACTAGAGAAACTACATGTAGGTTGGCTACAATAGAACAGAAAATTACATTGGAAAGCATGACAGTAACAAACAATGGGTAATATTTAAAGATTTAACACATAATTTACAATAAATATACTGTATATCTATTTAAAGTACACAAAAAGAGGATATGAACAGTGGTTCAGTCATAGTTACTGAGGTTAAGATTAATAGTAGATCAAAGAGTAATTTACTGAATAGGGCAATAAGCATGTGAACGGGGAAAATTCTAAGTGTTCAGCAAAGCGAGATCAAGAAATTAGTAAGGGAAAATAGGAGACAAAAAGACAAAAGACAAAGAAGAGAGAGCAAAAGCCTCTATTGAGGTGTTTCTTTATGTTACATAGATCGTAGACTAAGGGACTGCTTCGTTGAACACTTTTGCTTTATCTGCCACAAAAGCCAGGATTTCCTATTGGCCACCCATTTTAATTCAACTTCCTATGCTCCAACATGTCAGGCCATGGTCTCCTCTATTGCCCCAATCAGGCCACACTCAGGCTGGAGAAGCAACACCTCATATTCCATCTTGATGGCTTTCAACCTGGTGACATGAACATCAATTTCTTTAACTTCAGGTGATTCCTTCCCCCCTCCCACTGCTCTTTTTCCTTCCCCCATCCTGGTTCATCTTTCACCCCTTTTCTCTTCACCTGTCTATTACCTCCCTCTGGCTCCCCTTCTCCTTTCTTTTCTTCCATAGTCCACAGTCCTCTCCTATCAAATTCTTTCTTCTTTGGCCCTATACCCCTTCCACCTATCACCTCCCAGCTTCTTACTTCAGCCCCCTCCCCCATTCCCCCATCTTCCCCTTACATGGTGGTTGTGCTCCTCCCCCTCCCCATCTTCCTGTTCTGACTTCTTCCCCTTCCTTTCCAATCCTGACGAAGGGGCTTGTCCCAAAGGTCCATTGATGCTGCCTGACGTGCTGAATTCCTCCAGCACATTGTGTGTGCTGCACAAGATTTCCAGCATCTGTAGAACCTCGTGTTATATTTCTCCACATTGCTTCTGGGATGTTGTTTTTTGTTTGAGGAGAGTTGAAATAGACTGGGCCTATACACTATAGAATTTTGAAGAAAGTGAGCCAATCTTTTAGAAACATCTCAGATTCTTAAAAGCCATGATGGGATAGATGAAGGGGTGACTAGAATCAACAGTCTTAGTTCTAAAATAAAGACATCAGCCACCCAATAATGAGATGCAAAGGAATCTCAATCTGCAGGATGGTGACTTATTGAAATACCCCACCAATAAGGGTTGATTTCAGTCAGGCACCAAATATGTTCAAGACAGAGTATAATAGACTCTTGGATGCTTTAGGAGTCGAGACATACTTTAGAGTGAGTGCAGAAAACTGGTGCTGATGTAGTCAGTCTATTCCTACTCCTTAATTGCGCAGGAATGTAAATTAAATTGCTTTTAAGAAGATCTATGATTTACATAATGTGCTTATGTGCAAACCTTTATCATGCTTAATGGTAATGGGTGGCAGTCAGCGAAGTTAGCGCCTGCCTTCCATAACTTGTTTAAAACAGTTAATAATTTTTATACGGTGGAAATGGAAAAAACGAAGGTGAGTTTGTTATACTACATAATAAATTTGATGTGAGGATCACAGCATGTAGTCTTAAAGGTGCGTTTGCATGAGCTGAGGCATAGGTAGGAGTTAGGGTCTAAAATCCTCATCTCTTCCTCATTTCCATTAATGATTTTTAAATGAATGGTGACGAGATGCCACCACTGAGCTCTGACTGCAGAAAGTTATGGAATATTGCTGGAAATTACAGTAAAGCATAGGCGAGAAAGGAAGTTTTAATTTAATTTTATTTTACTGAGATGCAGCACAGAATAGGCCTTTCCATAGCCCTTCTTTTGGTTAGATAGCTTTAAAAGCAAATAGCTCCCCATCCCACTCTCATTCTGACCTAACTTTTTGTGGCCTTTGCATTGATAGCACAAACAATGAGGAACAGTGGTTTATCTCTGTCTGCACATGCCTTTGGGTATACTTCAAGTGGAGGTTGATAGGTTCTTGATTAGCAAGGGCATCAAAGGTTCTGAGAAGTCCGGAGAATGGAGTTGAGAGGGAAAATACATCAGACACTACTGAATGCTGGAACACACTCGATGAGCCACATGTCCTTACTCTGTTCCTATGCCTTATGGTCTTACGTTGCAGCTTTACAGATGCCTCATCAAGTTCTACAGCTTCTGGTAGCTGAATTCCTCTGCTATAAGACATCTACCAATGATATTGGCTCAGTTTCTCGCTCTGTATTAGCATAGCCTCACCTGCTGGGCATGTCCCTCAGCCCACTATTTGTAACAAAGTACACCTCTTCATCTGTATTAACTGGCCCATTAGCACATTTGACCTGAGGGCATAGTTTTAAGGTGCTTGGAAGTAGGTACAGAGGAGATGTCAGGGGTAAGTTCGTCATGACATATCCACCTGCTTCCCCCAACCCCATACATTTCCAAATCTCCCAGCTTCTCTGCTAATTTAACTAGTTTCCTCTCTTTCCCTGTTCTGATGAAGGACTTTCAAACTGAAATTCAAACCCCATTACGCTTTCCACTAACATTGACTGCTCCTTGAATTATTTTCTGTTATTTTCTTCCATTATTTTCTGTTTTAATTATTGAATCTATTTTGGACTTGCCATGTATGACTGGTATACAACGGCAAAAGAATGAGGGTAAAATTATACAAGATTTTGGATAATTTACAGCTAGTGTTTAGCAAGCAATTCTGATCGACTTACTTCAGAAACTGTAGCACAAAAAAAAACTTACATGACATGCCAGTGCAGTACAGGTGGAGTTCTGCACTGTCAGATAGAAACATAGAAAACCTACAGCACAATACAGGCTCTTCGGCCCACAATGCTGTGCCGAACATGCACTTATTTTAGATATTACCTAGGGTTACCCATAGCCCTCTATTTTTCTGAGCTCCATATACCCATCTAGGAGTCTCTTAAAAGACCCTATCGTATCCACCTCCACCACCATTGCCAGTAGCCCATTCCACGCACTCACCACTCTCTGCGTAAAAAACTTACCCCTGACATCTCCTCTGTACCTACTTCCAAGCACCTTAAAACTGTGCCCTCTCATGCTAGCCATTTCAGCCCTGGGGAAAAGCCTTTGACTATCCACACGATCAATGCGTCTCATCATCTTATACATGTGCCATCTTTCAGACAGAACATGAAAGTGAGCGTCAGTCTGTCTCTCAGAGTGATGGAAATACCCCCTGGCAGTATTTCAAAGATATCTTGGGAATTACCCCCAGAGTCGGCTCAATCTTAGACCAGCACTCAGAACAAAACACCTGATCCTTACCACATTGTTGTTTGTGGGACATTGCTGGACCTAAATTGGTTGCTTTGTGTCTTACAGTTACAAAAGAAAAAAACTTATTTGGTTCTAAAGCACTTGAAAAGGGACACAAAAAGCATAAACAAGAGAAAATCTGCCATTGTTGGGGATCAAAGTAATAGATATGTCCTAATGAAGGGTCTCGGCCCAAAAAGTTGACTTTTTTCTCTTTTTCATAGATGCTGCTAGGCCGGCTGAGTTTCTCCAGCATCTTGAGTGTGTTACAAAGAAAAACATGGTCTGTTATGGGAAGTATATTGAACCTACAGAAGGGATGATCAAATGGAACATGGGATCTGGGAATACAGGTCCATAATTCATTGAAAGTGTCATCCCGAGTAGATAGGCTTGTAAAGATACCTTTTGGCACATTGGCCTTCATAAATCAAAGTATTGAGTACAGGAAATGGGATGTTATTTTGAAGTTGTGTAAGACATTTGGAGTATTATGTGCAGTCTTGGTCACCCTCCTGCAAGAAAGATGTAAATAGGTGTAAGAGTACAGAGAATATTTACAAGGATGTTGCCTGGTCTGGAGGGCCTGAGTTATAAGGAAAGATTGATTCCTTGGAACATAGAAGATTGAGAGGAGATTTGATAGAGGTATACAAAATTATGAAAGGCATAGATGGGTAAACGCAAGCAGGCTTTTTCTGCTGAGATTTGGTGGGACTACAACCAGAGGTCATGGGCTAAGGGTGAAAGGTAAAAAGCTTAAGGGGACCATGAGTGGAAACTTCTTCACTCGTGAGAGTGTGGGGCAAGATGCCAGCACAAGTGGTGCATATGAGCTCAATTCCAATGTTTTAAGAGAAGTCTGGATAGGTACATAGATGGTAGGGGTATGGAGGGATATGGTCCTGGTGCAGGTTATTGAGAATAGGCAGTTTAAATGGTTTGGCATGGACTAGATGGGCTGAAGGATCTTTGCGCTGTACTTTTCTATGACTCTATGTAGCAACAGCAGATATGGGAAGAAGTTTGTTCTTACGGACAGGAAGGTTAAAGAAGGTCTGAAGAAGAGTTTAAAATTATAGGAAGCTCTGAGAGAACAGGTTTCAGAATAGTATGTACTCAGATTATTTTCATTTATTAACACATCAGTGATGAGCATAAATAGCAAAAAAAGCTGAAACAATGACTAGAAGGATTTTATTTTCGAGCAAAGAGTTATCGTGTATAATGAGTTGAATTAAAAGGTAATTCAACAAACGCTTGATTAAGATTTTTTTCAGAACAAAGAAAAATTGAGGGAATTAAGACAATAGATCGGTTCAGAGAACTAACATTAGTGTAATGAGCTAGCTGTGTCAAATGTTACATGACTCTGTGACCAAAGCAATCATTACTTAATATAATGTGCACAGAGCCTGCTGTTCTGTGTTAGACATACAATCTACAACATAATGACACTTATAATGAAAATGTTATTTCATGTTGTACTTTGATGACCCAGCATTTAGTCTAGTACTTAACAAGTTCATTCTACTCCAGTGTGAAGTCACCTGCTCATCAGACTGGGAACTGATCAGGTTGGTGCGTGACGAAGTGGCTCAGGAGGATAATCTGCCTGTCCTGATAATCATAAGACAATAAAACGCCTCAGTGAATTATATTGATAGGGATGGAGAAATTTTCATGGTAGTATTTTCACAGTACATTCAATATGTCTTATTGGGGGTAATTCAACATTTCCCAATGATAGGTTTAAAGCTGAATATTGAGGGACAAAGCTTTAAACAAAATGCACTGTTCCATCAATCTTTAAATAAATCTCTTTTTTGTGTGGTATTTTAATATTATTTCAAAAAAATTGATAGGGTAGCTTTGTTCTGCGGAGAATTTAACTGACAGGTATAAATCGCTGATACCTTGAAAACTTTGAATAATACTTAGTGCCTTCATCAGGACTAGTTGCATGTTATTTACAATAGATCGAGCCTTTGCCTCAGGGGTCAGTGTTTTTGCATAAATCAAAAGATTCAGTAATCAAGTTCCACTCTGGAATATCTGAATGAGTGCAGCTTTGAACTCTGACTGACAGCCGGTGAGATATTCACACATAATGGGGTTGGTTTACATCCTACCCCCGCCTGCAACTAATCATCTGAGTTTTAGGCAAATGGTCCATCCTGATACCTTTCACATCCTTGCTGGGGACCTCAGTCAGGCTGCTTTGAAGAAATCTCTGCCCAACTACCTGCAGCACCAGAGGACATAACACACTCGACCATTGCTACACTACCATCAAGTTTTCCTGATGTTCTATCCCTTGACTGCATTTTAGGAAACTTGACCATCTGCCTGTCCTCCTCCTACCTGCATATCGGCAGAGACTAAAGAAGAAGCTGCCAGAGGTAAGGACAACAAAGAGGTGGTCACACGAGGCGGAGGAGTGACTACAGGACTGCTTCAAGTCGGTAGACTGGGCCATATTTCAAGGACGCATCAGAGGACATGAATGAATACACCACAGCTGCGAAAGGCTTTAGAAAGAGATTCATGAGTGTGTGTCTCCACAAAATCATTCCGAGTCTTTCCCAACCAGAATGCTGGATGAACCATGAAATTCGAAATCTGCCGAGGGCTAAAAATCAGTGGCATTCCGGACTGACAATCTAGGGAAGTACAAGGGATTTGGGTATGACCTCCAGAAGGCAAGAAATGGCACTTCCAGACTAAGCTTGAATCACAGAGGGATGCTCAACGGGGATTGAAAGCTATCACATCCTACAAAGCAAAACCAAGCAACATAAGTGACCACAGAGCTTTGCTCCCAGATGGGCTCAATGCCTTTTACGCTCGCTTTGAATGACAGAACATGAACCCTCTGATGACCCTGTGAGTTCAGTCATTGAGGCTAACATGACAGCATCCTTCAGGAGGGCGAGTCCAGGGAAAATATCTGGTCCAGACAGTGTACCTGGCCAAGTACGGAAAACCTGTGCTAGTCAGCTGGCCGGAGTGTTTACAGGCACATTTAACCTCTTGCTTCAGCTGCATGAGGTACCCACATGCTTCAAGCAGGCTTCAGTCATATTAATGGCCAAGAACAATGTGATAACCTGCCTCAATTGTCCAGTAGCACTTACATCCACCATGATGAAGTGCTTCAACAGATGGGTCATAAACATGTCAGCTCCTGCCTGAGGAGAGAACTGGATCAGCTCCAGTTTCCCTACCATCTCAACAGATCAATAGCAGATGCCATTTCACTAGCTCTTCAATCAGCCCCAGAACATCAGGAAGATACATACATCAGGATGCTCTTCATTAATGACAGCTCAGCATTCAAAACTATCATCCTTTCGAAACTCATTACCAAGCTACAAGACCTGGGCCACTTACACAAAGCCGTACACAAGATACTGTGTAACTTGATCCTCCGTTTCTTCACTAGTAGACCCCAGTCAGTGCCGATTGGCAGCAATGTCTCCTCCACAATCACTATCAGACCACGTGCACCACTAGGCTGTGTACTTATGTCTTCTGCTGTACTCACTTTACACCTGTGATTGTGTGGCTAAGTACAGCTCTAATGTCACTGTTGTTGGCTTAATCAAAGTGGTGATGAATTGGCATAAAGGAAGGAGACTGAAAATCTGGCTGTGTGGTGCCTCAATAACAACCTCTCAATCATCATCAGCAAAACTAAAGAGCTGATTATCAAGGCAGAAGCCGGGGGTCCATGTGTCAGTCCTCATTAGGGGATCGGGGTGGAGAGAGTCAGAAGTTTTGGTGTTAATCCATCAGAGGGTCTGTTCTGGGACTAGCACACCAGTGTCAGCACAAAGAAGATATGACAGTGCCTCAGCTTTCTTGTAAGCTTGTATTGATTTGGCATGTCACCATAAACTTTGGCATTCTTCAATAGATGCACAGTGGAGAGAATCCTAACTGGTTGCATCGTGACCTGAAACTGGAAACGCCAATGCCTAGGAATGGGAAAACGACAGAAAGTGGTGGATACAGCCCAGGCCAGCATAGGCAAAGCCCTCCCCACCATTGAGTATATTTACATGGAAGGCTGCCACAAGAAAACAGAATCCATCATCGAAGACCCTCACCATCCAGGCCAAGCCCTCTTCTTGCTACTAACATAGGACAAGAGGAGCAGAAACCTTAGGTCCCACATCATCAGGCTTCTGAACTGGCATGGTTAACTTCACTCATCACAACTCTTACCTGATTCTAAGACCAACAGACAAACTTGCAAGAACTCTTTACAACTCATGTTCTCAGTCATTCTTATGTGTAGAATTTGTCTTCTTCAACACATTGGTTGTCAGTCTTTGTTTTTGTAAATTATTTTTTTTGTAATTTATTTTTTTATTGAAGTTCATCATCAAACAAACATTTCCATAAGATGTATTTCAGACATTGTACATACATATCATATAATCATATATGTCACAAATCTCCACATAATATTTATCTGAGGTATACACTTATAGAAAAGAGTGGAAAGAAAAAACAAGCAAAAGGAAAAAACTATGTACAACTATGTACTATGGAGCCCCAGCAGTTTGCAGGTATCCATGACATGGGTGGGTCATTAAAGTCTAACATCACAGCCTTGCCACTGAGAGTCACGAATGGATGTGAACCTATCAAGGACAATAGATGGTTGATTCCTGCTGTAAGTAGTACCTAGAAATAGTACTTCCTTAAATGCAATTACGTCCTTAATGTAACAATTCTTGGTTCTAACCCACAGCAGGTTATTCAGTCAAGTCTTGCTACCATTCCTGATCAATAAGAAGTTGGAAAGACGGATTCCTATTAAAAAGTTTCAAGGTCTTGAGAACGGATGGCATTCCCTATGAAGTTCCAAAGTTTGGCAGAGAACAGCTTCAGTCAGAAATGCACCATCTTATTTTACACATCTGGGGAGGTTAGCACAGACCAAGAGGCCTCAACGATGATCATCTTTAAGAAAGGAAGCAAGTTCAGCGGTAGTAAATACAGATAGATCTCTCTGCTGTCTGAGGCAACACACACAAAATGCTGGAGGAACTCAGCAGGCCAGGTAGCATCTGTGGAAAGAAGAAAGCCATCAACATTTCAGGCCAAGACCCTTCATCAGGACCTTTCATCCCTGCAGTCTGAAATAGGGAATGTCATCACAAGGGACTCCTTCCAATGGTAAGAATCCCAGGTGTTCAATCCACACAGAGTCATCGTTAAAATGATCTTCTTCACAGGCAGCTCCAAAAAATAAATACAGAGAACTCCCTGAACTTGGGAGCACTCTCGTCAAAATTGATGACCGACAGAAATTTATTTCCATTTTATGCTTGCTTCATCATGACTTGCATCTATTACCTAACCAGCTCATCTACAACCGAATCATCCCAGTGAAAAGCAGAGCCAGACTAGTCTGCGTCTTTGCCCCAGTATTTTATTTTTACAATCTTTTTCACCAAAACTCTGCACTCCAAAAGTATACCTCCAAACAGAGCATCTCCTCAGAAGTAATGGAAAGTATTTCAACCTTCAGGGACTGCACTTTAGAACCAAGGTCACTCTACCCTCTGAGATGACACTTGATCTTCCGAAACTGGGGGGAGGGGTGACGATGTACATTCTCCTGTTTAAATCAGCTGCTGAGCTTGAGACGGAGAGAGCTTCAAGTTCCTTGTGTGAGCACCACCATTGCCTGTCCTCATCCAACCATGCTGATGTCACGGCCACAAAAGCTCACCAACGCCTCTAATTCCTCAGGAGGCAGAAGGTACAAGTACCTCATGTTCAAGAACAGTTACTACCCCTCAACCAAAAGGGGATAACTGCACTCATTCTACTTCTGGTGTTCCCACAACCGATAGTCTCACTTTAAGGACTCTATTTCTTGTTATTTTTGGCTCGTTATTTATTGCTATTTACTTATATTTGCATTTTCACAGTCTATTGTTCATTGATCCTGTTTACAGTTACTATTCTATAGATTTGATAAGTATGCCCTCAGGAAAAAGAATTTCAGGGTTGTATGTGGTGACAGGTACAGTATGTACTCTGATAAAAATTTTACTTTGAACATTTGAACTTTGAGGAGGCTAAAGAAATTAAGCACGTCCCTGTCGTCTCTTACTTATTTTTGATGCTCTGTAGAAAGCATTCTGATTGGATGCATAATGGCTTTGTATGGCAAGTGACCGCACATGACCACAATAAACTGCAGGAAGTTGTGGACACAGCTCAACTCATCACAGGAACCAATCTCCTCTCAATGGACTCTGCCTGCTGCCTCTGTAAAGCATACACACTTGAAGACTGAGCTGCAAGCTATCAACCATCCTCTCCCCTCCTGGTTGCTCCAGAAACCTGGTGCATTAAAACACTAAAATGGGTATTGTCAATCCACTCAGCAAAAACCCCCAAACTGACCGAAAAGCAATCTAATCTCAGTGTCCTTTCCCAGCCCAACATTTTCAGTCAACATTTTTAGGTTGTGATTTGTGTTTCAGCGCTAATTTCCCAAATTGTTTCATGGCAAAATTCAAAAGACTTGAATAGGTTAGCAGGTCTTTGCTTAAAGAGAATACTCCTGTAGAATCAGATACAAACATTCCGTTAAAAGTTTCATGGTGGTTCTGAGGGAGAATTTTAATAACTCTCAATAGGAAAGCATTCACCAATAGGTGAGCAGGTGGATGATTTAAGCAGGAAAGCCAATGGAATTTCATGTGCACCTTCACAGCCACACATAACGTCTATCTTTGTTTTCAGTATTTGTTCCAATTAGTGTGAGACAGAGTTTGGATTGTAAGCAGTAACTCACAGTTAATCATTTCATAATGCTTTGAAATGAAAATAAATTCTTGCTCTTACCAGGATTTCTTTTCCATTCGTAAATACATGAGGAAATGTTGACAGTATATGATACAATTATGAGGCTTGGGCGCTTCAGAAGATAGTGTGCAATCAACTTCAGTGCTGTGGGAATGGAGTCACATACAGACCTGATTAGGTAAGGGCAGGTGCATCTTTTGGGATCTGACACAAATCTAACAGACGTGATAATTTTCACAGTCTTTTTCTCCCCCGCTACCCCCCCCCCCCCCCCAAAGTGAATTCAAACTCCAGGGGATAGATTTACACTCCATAGATTATTGGCCAATCTGCTTGGCTACAATAATTGTCTATGGTAATAAAAATCAGATGGGATTAACCATAAACAAGTCTCCAGGCATATTGATCCTTAAGAGTATTACACTATGCTTGTTTGTGTCAATTGACAGAGAGTTTGACGGAAATCAAAGGTGAAAAATGCACATTACAGTGCCCAGGATACCAACAGCCACTGTGCTTAATCCTGTTTCCCTAGGATATGCAGAGAATTCACACAATTCCACAGACTACGCAGCACCAGGAGGGCCAACGGGCACCAGTACTCTTGATTTCTACTCTCATCAACGGCACAAGGCACAGAAACACAGCAATCTACCACCTGAAAACACTGAAATTCAGTAAGGCCAGCCGAGTGGTGCATTGTGAAGTCAGGCATTTTTCTGCAGAGTGACAGATTCCGGCTCAACGCAAACCAAATGAGAGTTATCAATTTCAACCATGCTGCAAGGCCAAGGTGCAAAGTGCAAGCCAAAACATAACTCCTAAGGAATGGATATTAACAGTTTCACTGAATACTTGTTTAATAAATGGGTCTTTGAAGCAGGAGCCATTTTATATGCTTTGCTCTATTTGTTCAATGTGCTACAACACCATATACATCTCAGCCTCCTGGAGAAAGGACATGTGTTTATATGCTTTGAAGAACTTTCCCCTGTGAATTACATTTGGAAAGCAGTGATTGTTCTAATACATGTAAAGACAAAAATCATCACATGCCAAAGAATTCTCAGCAGCAGAAAAGAATGATCACTCATCCAAGCAGAAGGGGCATTACTTACCTTACAATTGCCAAGGTCTTGTGGTCTCTCTGCTTTCAAAGCTTATTCAATTGAAGCAACAGTCACAGTAAATTTTAAATACTGAAAGAAATAACATCCTGAACATTGGCATCATGGTCTGGCACAGCAATTTGAATGTGCAGGAATAAGAAGCTGCAGAGAGCAGTGGACTCTGCCCGGGACGTCACAGGTACACCCCTCCCCACCGTTGTTTGTATCTACAGGAAGTGCTGCATCAAGAAAGCAAACCCTCACCTCCCCCAACCCCACCCATGCCACCTGCCAGGTTCTGTATCTTCAAAACATACAACTGATCAAAGAAAATACATGGAGCTGGGGCTGTGGGGGATGACCTCCCAGGGGAATGCCAAGGACACCGGGTTACTGGCACTGGCCATGGGAAAGAGGGAGAAGAGGGGACCGGTAGTGATAGGGGACTCAATAGTCAGAGGAGCAGACAAGAGATCCTGTGGACATGAACGGGACACCCAGACGGTGTGTTGCCTTGGATTGCGTCCACTGCATTTTGGAGAGCAGCCATATGACTTGGTACATATTGGTACCAATAATATAGGAAGGAAAAGCAGAGAGGTCCTGAAAAGAGAATTTAGAGAGCTAGACAGAAAGCTGAGAAGCAGGACTTCTAGGGTAGTAATTTCTGGATTGCTGTCTGTGCCATGCACCAGTCAGGGTAGAAACAGAACGATTTGGCAGGTAAATGTGTGGCTGAGAAGCTGGTGCAGGGAACGGGGCTTCAGGTCCTTGGATCATTGGGATCTCTTCTGGAGGAGGTGTGACCTGTTCAAAAGTGACGGGTTGCTCCTGTACCCAAGGGGGACCAATATTCTTGCCAGCAGGTTTGTTGGAGCTGTTGGGGTGATTTTATACTAACTTGGCAGGTGAGGGTGGGAACTGCAGTGAAGGGATTCAGGATAGGACAGTTGGTAAAAAAGCAAAGATAGTGTGCATTCCGACTGTCAGGAAAGGCGGGCAGATGATAGGACAAAATTGCAGCCAGCAGGGTGAATATCAGTACTTTAGGGATGCAGAACGATAATCAAAATGTTACATCTCAATGCAAGGAGTATAAGAAATAAGGTGGCTAGTCTTGTTGTACCATTACAGATTTCCAGGTGTGAAGTTGTGGCCAACACTGAATTGTGGCTGAAGGATGGTCGTGGTTGGGAGCTGAATGTCCAAGGTTACACATTGTATCAGAGGGATAGGAAGGTAGGCAGAGGGGGAGGTGTGGCTCTACTGAAAAAGAATCAGTAGAAAGATGTGACATAGGATCGGAAGATGTTGAATCCTTGTGAGTTGAGTTAAGAAACTGCAAGGGTAAAAGGACCCTGATGGCAGTTATATACAAGCCTCCCAACAGTAGCTGGCATGTGGACCACAGATTACAATGGGAAACAGAAAGGGTGTATCAAAAGGGCAATGTAAATGTTATGATAGTCATGGGAGATCTCAACATGCACGTTGATAGGGAAAGTCAGGTTGGTAATGGATCTCAGGTTGAATGCCTACGAGATAGCTTTTTAGAGCAGTTTGTCATTGAGCCTACTAGGAGATCAGCTATATAGGGTTGAGTGTTATGTAATGGACTAGAGGTTATTAGGGAGCTTAAGGTAAAAGAAGCCTTAGGACAGAGTGATCACAATATGATTGAATTCAACTTGATAGGGAGAAAGTAAAGTCTGATGTAGCAGTATTTCTGTGGAATAAGGGAAATTACAGTGGTATGAGAGAGGAGTTGGCCAAAGTAAACTGGTAGGAGGTTCTGGCAGGGATGACAGCAGAGCAGCCATGGTGCGAGTTTCTGGGAAAAATAGGAAGGTGCAGGATAGATGTTTTCCAAAAATGAAGAATTACCCAAATGGCAAAATAGTAAAAGCTTTTTCAAGTATGTAAAAAATAAAAGAGAAATGAGAGTGGATATAGGACTGCTAGAAAATGAGGCAGGAAAAATAACAACAGGAGACAAGGAGATGGCAGATGAATTAAATGAGTGTTTTACATCAGTCTTCACCATGGGAGACACTAGCAGTGTGCCAGATGTTGAAGGGTGTGAGGGAAGAGAAGTGAGTGCAGTTACTGTTACAAGGGAGAAGCTGCTCAAAAAGCTGAAAGACCTAAGGGTACATAAGTCACCCGGACCAGATGAACTGCACCCTCGGGTTCTGAAGGAGGTAGCTATAGGCATTGCGGTGGCATTAGTAATGATCTTTCAAAATTCATTGGACTCTGGCATGGTGACAGAGGACTGGAAAATTGCAAATGTCACTCCACTCTTTAAGAAAGGAAGAAGGAAATTATAGACCGGTTAGCCTGACCTCAGTGGTTGGGAAGATGTGGTGACACAGGAAAATATAGGACAAAGTCAGCATGGGAACTTAAGGGAACTTCTTGCCTGACAAACCTGTTGGAATTCTTTGATGAGATTTGTGTGTGGCCTCCGTCGGTCGTGGTCGACCATGGGTACTGGGCCTCTAGTAGGCACTGGGAGTGGCTTCTCCAGGCCGCAAGCCAGGGCAGAGTTGATATGGAGATCCGTCTGTTGCCCATGCAGTGGGACACCCCTCTCCATGCTGATGACAGGTCCAAGGGAATGACGGAAGTCGATACGGTTTGGTGCCAGCAGCATCGCTGGAGTTGCCGTGCCGATGCTGGGTACAGCAGTCAGCCGCCGTCGGGACTCCGACTCCGGACTTTTCCTCGGGGTTTACTCCCAAAGTCTTTCCCATGAGCAGGTATAGTCGCAAGGCAGCGGAGGTTTGAAATCGGAGTTTTCCCTCTCCTAGATGAGCTACCATCCGTGGTTAATGAGCCCCACCTGCCCAGAGCAACTGGTTTTAAGGCGCCAGTGGCCCGCCTTCACCCCTTCTCCTGTCAGTGAGAACAGCTCCGCTGGGCATAAGAACTCTGCCACACATGAAGGCCAGGAGTTGGACTTGGTTGTCAGAGGCTGATTGAGATGCACACCATGAAGAGCGTTTGTTTAGCAGTGGGAGCTCGTCCCCACCACCACCCTTCGGCTATGACTACCCTTGGAGCCTGATGAGATTACAAGCAGGATAAATACAGGGGATACAGTGGATGTTGTATATGTTTACTTTCAGAAGGGCTTTGACAAGGTGCCACACATGAGGCTGCTTACTAAGTTAAGAGCCCATGGTATTAGAGGAAAGTTACTGGCATGATTAGAACATTGGCTGATTGGTAGGAGGCAGTAAGTGGGAATAGAAGAATCCTTTTCTGGTTGGCTGCCAGTGATGAGTGTTGCTCCGCAGGAGTCCGTGTTGGGCCTGCTTCTTTTTATGCAGTATATCAGTGATTTATAAGATGGAATAGATGGCCTTGTTCCCAAGTTTGCAGATGATACGAAAATTGGTGGAGGGGCGGGTAGTATTGAGGAAACAGGTAGGATGCAGAAGGACTGAGATTGATTAAGAGAATTTACAAGAAAGTGGCAAATGAAATAAAATGTTGGAAAATGCATGGTCATGCACTTTGGTATTATCAATGTGCAGACTATTTTCTAAAAAGGAGAAATTACTAAGCTCTGAGATGCAGAGGGACTTGAGCGTCCTCGTACAGAACACATTAAAGCAGGGGTGTCGAACTACCAGCCTGCGGGATGATTTGGTGGGGGGGAGTATATTCACAACCATTTATTATGTATCAGTATGACAGCCATACAATAGGCAGCAGTTAATCACCCGCTGTGCATAAGCACCTACCACCCTGCACTGAAGACCACTAGGGCCCCACGTACATCGTCAGACACAGTGTCAACACACAGAGTACTCGGGTCAGTAACACCTTAGGCAAGGCTGAGACTGTTCGCTGCTGTGGTTCAAAATGCTTTCCAAGAAAAGAAAAGTTGACATCAAAGGTTGGATATTCAACAATAATTGGAAAGATGTTTTTTTTTCTTCTGCGAGGTCAACAGCAAACCTGTGTGTCTGATATGCTCGCAACAAGTGGCTGTGGCAAAAGGGTACAATATCAAACGACACTATGAGACGTCACATGGAGAAAAATATGACAATACGCAGGACGACTCAGAACACAAAAGGTAAACGCGTTTGAAGCAGCTCTGAAAAAACAGGAATCAGTGTTCACCAAAAGTCGAGAGGCTGATGTTGGAGCTGGCAAGGCCAGTGATATTATTGCCAACAAAATGGCTGCTGCGTCGAAACCGTACTCAGAGGGGGAATTCATCAAAGCATGCAGGCTGACGGCGGCTGAGCTGTTGTGCCCTGAGAAGAGACAGGCTTTTGGTAATAGCAGCTTCTCAAGAAATACTGTGGCAGAGAGAATCTGGGACCTTGCAGGAGATTTGAATGGTCAACTAAAAGACAAAGTGAAGTCATTTATTGCCTTTTCTATTGCAATTGATGAGAGCACCGACGTGACTGATGTAGCTCAATTGGGAATATTTCTTCATGGTGTTGATGCATCTTTGACCGTCACCGAGGAGTTTGTGGAGATGGTGCCCATGACAAACACCACAATGGCGAACAACGTTTTCTCCAGTGTCGTTGAGGCCTTGGACAGACTGGGGGTTGACTGGAGTCACGCTAAGCGTGGCAACAGATGGCGGACTGTCCATGGTTGGGAAAAGGCAGGTGTTGTTGCCAAACTCAGAGAGAAAGTTCAGACAGAGAATCCAGAGCAGGAATTCTGGAATTTTCATTGTATTATACACCAAGAGGCAGGAGCCTGAAAATGCACAATGTCATGGATGTAGTAATCAAAACAGTTAATTTTATTAGAGCCAAAAGACTCAACCATCGGCAATTTGACACTCTTTTGTCCGAAAGTAATATTGGACATGGCCTACCCTACCACACTGAAGTCCGCTGGTTGAGCAGAGTGGTTGTGCTCAAACATTTTTTTTTCGATTACGTGCGGAAATTGGACTATTCATGAACCAGAAAGGGAAGCCAGTGGCAGAGGTGGATGACCCAGACTGGCTTCATGATCTTGCAGTTTTGGTGGATACAACAGAGCACTTGAATGTGCTTAATGTTCACGTGCAAGGCCGCAACAAACTTGTTACAGAATGCATTTGTGCCTTTCAAATTAAATTAGGCCTGTGGGAGAGGCAACTATCCCAGAGCAACCCAGCTCATTTCCCCTCTTTGCAGTCTGTGCGTGTCACTCATGGGAATAATGACAACATGGACAGGTACAAGGACAAAATATCACGGCTGAAAAGTGAGTTTCAGAATCATTTCCAAGTCTTCACTCAGCTCGAAAAGGAATTCTCACTAATTTGCTCGCCGTTTGCCGTCAACATCAGATGTGCCGGAGGAACTCCAAATGGAACTAATTGAAATTCAGTGTAACTGAGCTTTGAAATATAAATTTGAGACTGTAGGTCTGGACTCATTCTATCAATACCTGGGACCGATGTACCTCAAGATGACAGACTTTGCCTCAAAGATCATTTGCATGTTCGAGACAACATATCTCTGTGAGCAGGCATTCTCCATAATGAACATTAACAAATCCAGACTGCACTCGCAGCTGACACACAGACATCTAAATGTCAATATGAAAATCATAACTGCCCAGAAACTGGTCCCTGATGTTGACAGGCTGGTTAACGTCAAGAGATGTCAGGTGTCTGGAAGCAGCAGGTGAAAAATGAGTGACACTGTTCCATGCACTGCCACATGTAAGTGAAATGCATTATGAAATATTGAGTGTTATAATATTGTGATTCATTCATTTTCTGACTTCTATTATTGTAAATGTGATCACTTCAATAAAAATTAGAGGCTAACTGTGTTCATTGTCTGAGTTTGATTGCTGGAAGCAGGCTAATAAAAATTAGGTGCAGCTGTGTAGCCTACATTACAATTTGTTTTGTTAGGTCTACATTTGTGTCTACCGATTGTTCATTTTCAAATGATTTATTAATGGAAAGGGTGTGGCTCCTAAAACAATCTTAGACAAAATAGCATAGTTTTTTTTCTCTCTCTCATCACAACTTTCTTGTAGCCTAGTAAGTTAATACCAATCATAAAAAATAATGCTTGCTAGGCAATCTTCTTCATAAGAAGTGAAATGCGTAAAGTGAAACACTTTGTAGTTATAGCAGAGACTGAGACACGAGAGCAGGTTGAAAAAACGAAGGCAACAGAAGCTGTGGGAGTACGCGCGTGTGCACAACAGATCCAGCCCGCATGAAGTCGCATTTTGCCCAATCCGGCCCATGACCTAAAATGAGTTTGACACCCCTGCCCTAAAGGTTAACTTGCATGTTGAGTCAGTGGTGAGGAAGGCAAATGCAATGTTAGCATTTATTTCAAGATTTCTAGAATACAAGAGCTGGGATATGATGCTGAGACTGGTGAGGCCTCACCTTGAGTATTGTGAACAGTTTTGGGCTTCTCATCTAAGAAAAGATGTGTTGGCATTGGAGAGGGTCCAGAGGGGGTTCACAAGGGTGATTCTGGGAATAAAATGATTACTATACAAGGAATGTTTGAGAGCTCTGGGTCTGTACTCACTGGAGTTTAGAAGAATGATGGGGGATCTCAGTGAAACCTTTCAAATATTGAAAGGCCTAGACAGAGTAGATGTGGACAGGATGTTTCTCATAGTGGGCGAGTCCAGGACAAGAGGACATAGCCTCAGGATAGTGGGGTGTCCATTTAAAACAGGGATGTAGAGAAATTTCTTTAGCTGGTGGTGAATTTGTGGAATTTGTTGCCACAGGCACCCATGGAGGCCAGGTTGTTGGGTGTATTTAACACATAGAGTGATAGGTTCTTGATTGGACGTGGCATCAAAAGTTATGGGAAGAAGGTAAGTGTGACGCGGTTCATTTTGGTAGGTCAAATATGATGCAGAATATAGTATTAATGGCAAGACTCTTGGCAGTGTGGAGGATCAGAGGGACCTTGGGGTACGAGTCCATAGGACACTCAAAACTGCTATGCAGGTTGACACTGTGGTTAAGAAGGCACACAGTGCATTGGACTTCATCAATTGTTGGATTGAGCTTAGGAGTCAAGAGGTAATGTTACAGCTATATAGGACCCTGGTCAGACCCCACTTGGAGTACTGTGCTCAATTCTGGTTGCCTCACTATAGGAGGGATGTGGAAACCATAGAAAAGGTGCAGAGGAGATTTACAAGGATGTTGCCTGGATTGGGGAGCATGCCTCATGAGAATAGCTTGAGTGAACTTGGCCTTTTCTCCTTGGAGTGACGGAGGATAAGAGGTGACCTGATAGAGATGAACAAAACAATGAGAGGCATTGATCGTGTGGATAGTCAGAGGCTTTTCCCAGGGCTGAAATGGCTAGCACAAGAGGGCGTAGTAAGTACAGAGGAGATGTCAGGGGAAAGGTTTTTACACAGAGAGTGGTGAGTGCATGGAATGGGCTGCGTGGCGGTGGAGGCAGAAATGATAGGGTCTTTTAAGAGACTCCTGGATGGCTACATGGAGCTTAGAAAAATAGAGGGCTATGGGTAAGCCTAGGAAGCTCTAAGGTAAGGACAAGTTCGGCACAGCTTTGTAGGCTGAAGGGCCTGTATTGTGCTGTAGGTTTTCTATGTTTCTAAGGCAGGGAAAAAAAATGTTCAGCCATGATTGAATGGCAGTGCAGACTCGACGGGTCAAATGGCCTAATTTTGCTCCTATGTTTTATGGTCTTATAGACTTGAACACTTCATTTTTTATTTTAGTGATGTGCGCACTTATGACATGGTGACATAATGACATACACCATTCACACACTCCTTATGTATAACCCATAATTATGTAAAAACTGAAGACTGTTTGATCAAACAATATATTTACAATATTACTCAAATATTAAATACACACCACTTCTCCCTGCTTAGCTATAAATTCCAACTCAGTATAGAATGCATCTGAACTATATTTACAGTATACTATATAACTAATATATAGACATCCACAGCATAGTAAATTTTCAATTGTTCCATCCAGGCCTATAGATCTAATCGCTGTGGAGGACTTTTTACTTTTGTGGAATAATGTCTTTCCTGACAAGAGAGTCATTCCACTGGGTAAGTATGACTTGTGGCTGAGAAACCATCTCAGGTTCTGGGACCTCCTCCATGGTGGTTGGAGAAGTTGATGCTGGGACTGCAGAAAGTTGTCTGGCTGCTCTGGGCACCTTTATGATGGGCATGTTGGCATGCCAGATATCGCATGGCAAGCAGCTTGATCTGCTGATCTATCCCAAGGTACCAGGCAAAACTTCAAGCCAATGCTTTCATTTTGATCATTCCTAGATAACCAGCCTGTAGCTCCTTCAACACTTTCGCTCTCAGCTTGGGTAGTATAATAACTCTCAATCCCCACATAAGGCAACCTCTGTCAAGGGAAGTTCATCCTGGTGCTGGTAAAAATGGGGGAACTGGAATATTTTCTGCACACTCCAGTCATTTTGGGTTGTTACTTAGACCTGAGAGAGTGTGGGGTCTTTTCTGGTTTCCCTTTGGATCATCTCTGCCGTCATAGGGAGACTTTAGATTTCCATTACGGAGAAGACGTCAAGGGAAGTGTCCTCTTTTCTATATTTTTTCAGGTATTTCCTTTTCCAATGGCAAATGGGACAATCCATCAGCACTTCCATGATTAACCATCCTTTTGAATTTGATCTTATAATTGTGTCCTCCAAGAAACAGAGCCCGTCTCTGCATTTGTGCTGCTGCTGTTAGTGGAACATCCTCTGTGGATTGAAAATGGACACAAGTGATTGATAAATCACAATCCGAATCAGAATCAAGTTTAATATCACTAGCATATGTCGTGAAATTTGTTACTTTGTGGTGGCACTACAATGCAATACATAATAAATATTGGAAAAATTCAATTACAGTACATATATGTTTATTAAATAGTTAAATCAAAAATAGTGCAAAACCAGAAATTGTTAAAAAAGTGAGGTAGTGTTCATGGGTTCATTGTCCATTTAGGAATCAGATAGCAGAGGGGAAGTAGCTGTTCCTGAGTCGCTGAGTGTGTGCCTTCAGGCTTCTGAACCTCCTTCCTGACGGTAACAATGAGAAGAGGACATGTCCTGGATGATGGGGGCCTTTAATAGTATACCCTACCTTTCTGAGACACCGCTCCTTGAAGATATCTTGGATACTATGGAGGCTAGTGCCCATGATGAAGCCAACTAATTTTGCAACTTTCTGTAGCTTCTTTCAGTCCTGTGCATAGCTCTTCCCGCACAGAATGTTCTCCACAATACATCTGTCGACATTTCAAATGTGTTTTAGGTTACAAACCAAAACTCCTCAAACTTCTGATGAAATACAGCTGCTGTCTTGCCTTCTTCATAGCTGCACCAATATGTAGGGACCAGGTTAGGTCCTCAGAGATGTTGACACCCAGGAACTTGAAATTTTTCATTCTCTCCACTTCTGATCCCTTTATGAGGACTGGTTGGTGTTCCCTCATCTTACCCTTTCTGAAGTCCACAATCAGCTCCTTGGTCTTAATGACATTGAGTGCAAGGTTGTTGCTGCAGCACCACTCCACCTGTTGGTATACTAATATTGTTGTGGATTGGTTTGTTAGAGCTGTTGGGAAGAGTTTAAATTAATTTGGCAGGGGGATAGGAATCGGAATGAAGGGACTCAGGATAGAATGGATGGTGAAAAAGCAAAGGTAGCGTGCAGTCAGACTGTCAGGAAGAGCAGGTAGATGACAGGATAAAATTGCAGCCAGCAGGGTGAGTATCATGCACTAGGGATGCCGAATCAAAAAGGGGTAGCAAATACAGTACTCAAAGTGTTATATCTCAATGCACAGAGTATTACAAATAAGGTGGATGATAAGGTGTATTTAAGGCAGAGATTGATAGGTTCTTGATTGGACACAGCATCAAAGGTTACAGGGAGAGGGCCAGGGAGTGGGGCTGAGGAGGGGAAAAAGAAATGACGTAACAGACTTGATGGGCCAAATGGCCTAATTCTGCTCGTATGTCTTATGGTCTTACATTTTGTTCTTGTACAGTCTCTTGTCTCCATCTAAGATTCTGCCAACAATGGCTGTATCATCAGCAAACTTATAGATGACATTTGTGCTATGTCTATCCACACAGTTGTGGGTGTAGAGAGAGTCGAGCAGTGGGAGAAGCACACATCCCTGAGGTGCACCAGTGCTGATTGCAGCAAGGAGGAGAAGTTATTACCGATCCTCACAGATCGTGGTCTTCCGGTTAGAAAGAAGAGAATCCATTTGCAGAGGGAGGTACAGAGGCCCAGGTTCTGTACCTTTTTGATCAGGACTATAGGAATGATGAAATGCTGAGCATTAGTCAGTGAACAGCATCCTGACATAGGTGTTTGCATTGTTCAGGTGACCTAAGGCCACATGAAGAGCCACTGAGATCTGGTCTGCGATAGGCAAATTGAAGAGTGTCCAGTGGGTTGATGATCAGTAATGAGGGTAAATTCTCTCCCATACAATGTGATACAAAGGCTATGGGCCACTGACTGTACCTATACCATAACGCAAGGCGTCACAGGCAAGCTTCACTGGACAATGTGGATCATAATGTGTGAGTACAGTGTCTGACATCACTAATTCCTTTGCCTTTGGGAAAGCCACCTCACGCTCCTTTGTTCATTTCCATCTCTCATTTCTCAGTAAACTTGTGTTATCCTTGTGTTTCAATGGCATGACCATAGCAAGTGAGGCTTGGTTTAAAAAATTCATACTTGTTGTGTTGTGCTCTGAGCCCATAATTTCCTAATCTTTCTAACACTGTCTTGAAATTTTGGAGATGATCCCTTGTCATCATTACTGTTAACAATGAAGTAACACTGAGTGCCTGGGTGCATAGCTTCCTGCAGAGGCTACTCCAAAAACAAGCCTATTATAGCGATATAGCAATAAAGTCCTTTGTGAGTGTTTATGGTGAGAAATACTTTGGACACATCTTCCATCTGTAGGTAGACCTCAGCTAATTACACTTTGCGGAAGTGTTTTCCTCCAGAAAGGTTTACAAAGAAAACTGTGTTCCTTTCCACCCAATGTACTCAGCAAAACTGACACTTGCTTTCCATTGGCTGTTTCATTTGCTTAGAAATACAGTTTAATTTGCTCAGTATACATCACCCAGTTATCTTTCCTGCAATTGAATGCATCGATCTTTCCAATGCAGCCAGCCATCTCTACTTTTTATTTATTTATTATTATTATTGCCTGGTACTCACTGTTTACGTGAACTTCATTGGTTTCCTGTCTTTTTTTATCTTGACCATCTCTCCCCTTTTCCAAAGAAACTACTTGCTGCACTTTTTTTTAACTCAACCATTTCTCTCTTCATGTGAAGAAATCATGCTGCATTTTTTTAAAAAAACATGACTGTCTCACTGTGCTTGAACTGGTAGGTCGTCATATCCGGTTCTTTTTAAAACTTGCTCACTGCCTCTGTTATGTTTTGTAACCCCAAAACATGAAACTTATCAAAAGAAATACAAAGAGCCAGAGATAAACATGTATGCACCATTTTTCATTTTAGTGAGGTGCGCACATATGACGTGCTGGCAAAATAACATAAGCCATTCACGCACTTCTTACATATAACCCGTAATGAATTTTGTAAGCAATATATTTATAGTATTACTCAAATACTACTGAAATATTAAATACACACTGCCTTCTTTTCACACTAGCATCAGGCAGGGGGAAGAGAAGCTTCAACTTCAACGCCACCAGTTTCAAGAACAGTTACTTCCCTTTAATCATTCGGTGTTGAGCTAAGTGGCAAAACCCTAGTCACCACTACAGTTCAGTAACTGTATGACCACTCTGATTACCTTGCAATCAAATGGAATGTCTTTATATTTTCTGTTCTAGTTTTATTTTTCTCTTGTAAACATTATGCAACAAGGATAGTGTCTGGTCCTGGTGCAGATCAGCATTGGCAGGATGAGTTGTTAAGATTGTTGCAGCTCTAAAGGATTAATTTTCATCTGAAGTTGTTGCACTGAAAATGCTGTAGTTTAATTTAGAACTTGCCAGCAGGTCAGAACTGCTGAGTATGGTGTGAATCACAGGATTGTTTTGGATACCGATGAGTTAGCTTGGTGAAGGAGGGAAGAAACATGCTGGCAGCTGCAGTTAATAGTCTAATGAAAGCAAAGTTATTGCAAGTGGTTGCAATAGTTCTTAGAACTGTAGGCAGTAGCTGTTGATCTTAAATCACAGCACCTACGTGCAAAAGACAGGCAGTATTAGTCTGCAACATGTTGGAGAACACTGGGTGTAGGGAACAAACATAAAACTCAAACAGTTTGAGTTTAAGGGCGCTGTCTTGACAGGACTAAAGGGTAGCCTAGAGGCAAGTAACATGACTCATAAATCATTCATCTCTTATCTGGAGAGGATGGAAATGTTTTTATGGCAAATAATATTCTAGAACTGTGAGTCCATATCAAGAATGCACAGGCACTTACATTGGAGTGAGGGACAGAAATAAAGGAATGAATTTTATCACAGCAATTAGCTCTGACTCCATACCCACTAAATTTGCATTTCTGCAGAGAATTTGAGAAACTGGAATCCAGGTCACCGCTATTCACTCTAAGTAGGATACTCCAATAATGTTCATACCTAAGAGGGATAAAATGAGCTGGTTTGTGGCAATTACAAGGTAACTGTAAGTAAGAGAGCTGAGATATCCCTTGCTGGCATCCCAAGATTTGTACACTGAGCTGAACATATTTCAGGGCCACCACAACTATTACATATATTTTGGGAAAAGGCAATTATAGATTTCTCTTTCTGCAATAAGGAAATGGTAATTAATAATCTTCTTGTATAGAGTCCTTAAGGTAATTATGATCATAATATAACAGAGGTCTTCAGCAGTTTGATTTTTACACCATTAATGTATTGTTTATCTGTATGTGCATCATATGCAGGTAGGAAATAAAAATTAGAGTAGGATTTTTTTACTTAAATCCTTTCAAAAATCTTCAAAGGATAAAACCATGAACTACAAAATGATTGGCATACACTCTGACAGAATCATTATTGTCTTCTGCCAAGTTGATGGGATTGTCAAAGGACAAATGGGAGAAAAGGGCAAATTTTTGATACTTTAAACAAGCTATCATGAAACTAATACAAATCATCATTAGTGATTAACAAGTTGCATTAAAATCAGTATGAACTTTAAATTTATGTGGTTTAATCTAAAACTTGGATCTTCAACCTAAACAAAGATGAAAGTACAAGGGAAGAGTTGGCTGTGATTAATGAGGAAAATTCCTGAGTGGTATTGATTCAGTACTCCAGTAATATTGTAAATATATTGCTTCATTAAGAATTCTTTATTTGTTTAATAATTAATTGCAGGTTATATGTAAAAGTACATGAATGGCGTACAATATCACGCCACCACGTCATAAGTGAGTGCCTCACTTAAAGTAAAAAAAAGTACACATGTATATTCCTGGGCTCCCTATGTTTTTCTTTCAATTAGTTGCTGGAGTTACAAAATATGACAGTGGCGATGAACAAGTTTCAAAATGAAACCGAGACAACTCCCTACCTGTTGGAGTGCAGCACAATTTCTTTGCAAGGGGAGAATGAGACATTCGCGTTTTAAGAAAGAACACAGCACATGTTGCTTCAGAAGGGGACAGAATCAGTCAAGATAAACAAAAGGCAGAAAACGGACGAAATTCTTGGGATGATAAACAGTAAGTACTGGGTGATGATAGTATCACCTAAAACAAAACAAAGACGGCTGGCTACATTGGCAAGATAGACACACTTGGATGCACAAAAGAAAACTGGCTGATATATATTGAGTGAATTGAGAACTACTTTGAAGCAAATGAAATATCCAATGAAAAGTAAGTGCCAGTTTTGCTGAGTGCAATAGGTGGAGGACCATACAGTTTGCTCAGAAGTTTAACTCCTTCATCAAAACCATCCACAATGAAATTT
Organism: Hemitrygon akajei; assembly: GCF_048418815.1. Classification (NCBI taxonomy): domain Eukaryota; kingdom Metazoa; phylum Chordata; class Chondrichthyes; order Myliobatiformes; family Dasyatidae; genus Hemitrygon; species Hemitrygon akajei. The sequence goes on from NC_133125.1 coordinate 63,381,967, forward strand.
GCTGATATTGTGAAAGAAATGCAGGAATATTTAGACTGAAATAATTGTTGATTGCAGAACACTTTAGGTTTCATAAATGGAATCAAAAGGAAAGGGAGTCCACTTCAGCATACATGGCCGAATTGAAGAGATAATCTGAGCATTGTCAGTTCAGTAATAGGCTCAGGGACCTAAGAGACCACTGAGTTTGTGGAATCCTACAAGAAAGCATTCAGAAACAGCTCCTAACTGAAGCACAACTCACATTTAAAAGAGAAGATGAAATCACTGTATCAATGGAAACAGGAGATAGAGATGCAATTGAGCTGCAGGGTGTCATGAAATTGACCATGAAGAAAATTGCAATGACTAAACAGAAACTTGCCTGACTAAATGAATTGTGTTACTGTTGTGGTAGCGGCTCATATACGCCAGACCAATGCAGGTGTAAAGGCAAAATTTGCAGGAAGAGCAACAAAGTACAGCACTTACAAAGAGCATGTTGGGCAGACAAAAAATGGCTTGCACAGGGAAAAGAAAAAGATAAAAATCATTGCAGTTTCAAAAAGAGCTCTGATCTATTGATAAAAGATCTGATAACAATGAATGTGAAGCAGGACTGAGTAACCTTAACATTTAAAGTGTGAAAACTGCAAGAGACAAGAAACATAGCTTACACCAGAAATGAATGGCAAATTTATTAAAATGGAATTGAACGCTGGCTCAGCTGTTTCAGTCATTCCACAAAATGAATTTGAATGGCATTTCAAAGATACTGAACTGAAGCCTGCAGATATCTAACTAAGAGCCTGTACCAGAGAAAAGATAACTCCTGTGGGAATGGCATTCATAACAGTGAAATACAACAGCCAGCAGACCACATTGGGTGGTATGTGATAAAACAGGAGGGCCTGCGTTATGAAGCCATGATTGGCTGAGACACCTCCAACTTGATTGGAGATCCATCCACCATTTCCATGCCACATCTCCTGCAAAAGAGTCAACTGAAGTTGAATTGAGAAAGGTATTGGATGATGCCACAACAGTGTTCAAGGATGGATTGGAAAATACAATTATATTAAGGGTAAAATAGTGTTAAATGAAAATGCCATACCAAGTTTTACAAAGCCCATGTGGTTCCTTACACCATCTGTAATAAAGTAGCCAGTGAGCTGGATCGCATGGAGGCTGAAGGCATTCTGTCCAAGGTTGACTGGTGTCTATGGGCAATGCCAGTTTTCCCAGTAGCAAGAAGGATGGGTCTGTCAGGTGAACTTAAGGCCAACAGCAACCCATTACTGAATGTAGATCAATACTCTCTGCCCAGGATAGACGATATCTTTTCTGGAGAGAAACACTTCAGCAAAGTGGACTTTGATGCCTACCTACAGATGGAGATGGAAGAATATTCTGAAGTTTTTCTCACCATAAACACACACAAAGAGTTTTATCGTTGTAATAAGCTTATTTTTAGAGTAGCGACTGCACCTGCACTCTGTCAGAAAGCTACAGACCAGGTGCTGTAAGGGTGCCCAGGGACTCAGTGTTACCTGGATGACACATTTTTACTGGTAAGAATGACAAGGATCATGTCCAAAATCTCAAAACAAAGTTAAAAAGATTAGAAAATTATGGGCTTAGAACACGGTGCAACAAGGGTGAATTCTTTAAACCAAGCATAACTTAACGTAGTCACAACATTGACACACAAGATTACACAAGTGTGCTGATAAAATTCAATCAGTGATGGGTGCCCCAAGGCCAACTGAAGTGTCACAGTTTAAAGGTTTCAAAGCTACATTTAATGTCAGAGAAATATATACAATATACATCCTGAAATGCTTTTTCTTCACAACCATCCATGAAAACAGAGGAGTGCCCCAAGAATGAATGACAGTTAAATGTTAGAACCCCAAAGTCCCCCCCGTTCCCCCCTCCTGTGCACAAGTGGCGGCGAGCAACAATCTCCTCTCCCCTCCACCTACAAATAAAAAGCATCGGCACCCGCCACCGAGCACTCAAGTGTGAGCAAAGCAACAGCAAAGACCCAGACTTGCAGTTACCCCAAAGACTACTCGTTCACCCGGTATTCAACATACCACAGGCTCTCTCGCTCCCTGATAAGGGAGAAAGAGATGTCTCCGTTTTCACAGTGAGCAGGGATACATAATAAATAACTCGCTGGTTTATGATGTTAAAAGTCCGCCACATCACTTTTTTTCGAACTCTGTGCCTAAAGATCACAAATCTCTGGGCACACAGCCACAGATATTCCGACTCCCCCAATGACACACGGGTCTCCTGCCGTGACACCAATCCTCGATCCGCCCGTCTCCAGAGCCCCGAGATCCCGGACTCTTAGGCCGAGCCCTTGGCGTGCCAAACAACGGCCAGTTGTGAAACCCTGAAAGCGGGTCCCATTCCCGCAAAGAACCGTATTCAGCGCATAACTCCAGGTCAGGGTCTTGAAAGGGAAAAATAAAGATACCAAAGAGGGAAATATAGCTGTTTCTGAAGATGCAAGCAAAGCAGTTGCCATTTAGCACCATTATCACTCCACTTCCTCTCCAGTTGCAGTACTGTTTAGGATTCATCAATTACTATGACAGGTTGCTGCCAAACCTGGCTACTGTGCTCCTCCCTTTGAACTTATTACTGCAGATCGGGAAGAAATAGCAATGGACAAAGCTATATGAGGTGACTTTCCAAAAGAGAAAGGAAATGGTGACATCAGACACTATACTCACACATTACATTCCACACTGTCCAGTGAAAGTTGCCCGTGACACCTTGTCTTATGGTATAGGTACACACATTATGAGTGATGGAGGTGAACACTCATAGTCTTTGCATCATGTTCCTTTACCACTGCAGAGAAAACTTGTACACAGATTGACAGAGGCATTGAGTCTGGTTTGGTATGTAAAACACTTCAATCAGTACTTGCAGAATTCACCCTCATTACTGATCACCAACTACTAGTGTCCTTTTTCAACTTACAGAACACTTTTGCACTAACAGCAGCAACACAAATGCAGATTTTGGCCATGTTTCTTGGAGGACACATTTACAAGCTCGAATTCATGAAGACAACTAATCATAGAAATGCTGATAAATTGTCATGCTTAAGAAAGGAGGAAGGCAGCAGAAGGGAAATTATAGACCAGTTAGCCTGACCTCAGTGGTTGGGAAGATGTTAGAGTCAATTGTTACGTATGTGGTAATGGAGTACTTGGTGACACAGAACAAAATAGGACAAAGTCAGCATGGTTTCCTCAAGGGAAAAAGCTGCCTGACAGACCTGCTGGAATTCTTTGAGAAGATTACAAGTAGGATAGATAAAGGGGATGCAGTGGATGTTGTATATTTGGACTTGCAGAAGACATTTGACAAGGTGCCACACACAAGGCTGCTGACAAATTTAAGAGTCCATGGTATTACAGGAAATTTACATGCATGGTTAGAGCATTGGCTGATTGGTAGGAGGAATAAAAGAATCCTTGTCTGATTGGCTGCCAGTGAGTAGTGGTGTTCCGCAGGGGGCGGTGTTGGGATCACTTCTTTTAATGCTGTATATCAATGATTTAGATGATGGAATAGATGGCTTTGTTGCCAAGTTTGCAGATGATACAAAGATTGGTGGAGGGGCAGGTAGATGAGGAAACAGGTAGGCTGCAGAAGGTCTTAGACAGATTAGGAGAATGGGCAAGTAAGTGGCAAATGAAATACAATGTTGGAAAATGCATGGTCATGCACTTTGGTAGTAGAAATAAATATACAGACTATTTTCTAAATGGGGAGAAAATACAAAAATCTGAGATGTAAAGGGACTTGGGAGTCTTGTACAGAACATCAGAAAGGTTAACTTGCAGGTTGAGATGGTGGTGAGGAAGACAAATGCAATGTTAGCATTCATTTCAACAGGTCTCAAATCAAGAGTTGAGATGTGATGCTGAGGCTTTAAAAGGCCCTGGTGAGACCTCACCTTGCGTATGGTAAACAGTTCTGGACTCCTCATCCAAGAAAGGATGTACTGGCATTGGAGGGTATTCAGAGGGGGTTCACAAGAATGATTCTGTGATGAAAGGGTTATCATATGATGGCTCTGGGTCTGTACTCACTGGAATTCAGAAGGAAAAGGGATATCTCATTGAAACCTTCTGAATATTGAAAGGCCTAGACGGAGTAGATGTGGAAAGGATGTTTCCCACAGTACAGCAATCAAGGACAAATGGACACAGCCTCAGGATAGAGGAGAGTCCATTTCAAACAGAGATGTGGAGAAATTTCTTTTGTCAGAGGGTGGTGAATTTGTGGAATTTGTTACTACAGGCAGCTGCGCAGGCCCGTTGTACTTAAGGCAGAGATTGATAGGTTCTTGATTGGACAGGGCATCAAAGGTTATGGGGAGAAGGCTGGGGAGTGGGCTGAGGAGGGGAAAAATGATCAGCCATGATTGAATGGTGGAGCAGACTCATTGGGCCAAATGGCCTAATTCTGCTCCTATATCTTATGCTCTTATCGTTTACCTTTGCAAAAGGAAATACCTGAGAAATTAAAAAAGACACTTCTTCTGACGTATTCCCCCAAGGCAAATTGCTAGTTCCCTATTATAGCAAAGATGATCCAAATGGAAACCAGAAAAGACTCCACTCAGCCTCGATCTACATAGCCACCCAAAATGGCTGGAATGTGCAGCAGAAATTCCAGTTCCCCCATTTTTACCAGCACATTAATGAACTTTCCGTTGACAGGAGTTGCGTTATGTGGGGATTGAGAGTTCAGACTGAGATCTAAAGTGTTGGAAGAGCTACATGCTGGTCATCTAGGTGTGGTCAAAATGTAAGTGTAGGTTTTTGTAAATAAAACAGCAGAGACATTTTAAAGTGCAGTTTGCACTCAGCGCAGACTTGGCAGTCCCTGGTCATTGTCCTGATTTCCTCAAGGGAGTAAGGCAGGTTCCGGGCTTTCACGAAATGGAAAAGCTGGGTGACCCCCGGGTGGCAAAGATCTGCATGGAGGGCATATATTGGACAAGCTGCGTGCTGGCACATGTTCCCCAGGATAGGGCATCAGGGGGCTCATTGAGCCTTCCAGGCTGGTACAGGATGTCATAGTTGTAGGTGGAGAGTTCGATTCTCCACCTCAAAATTTTATCATTTTTGATTTTGCCCCGCTGTTGGTTGCTAAACATGAACGCAACTGAGCACTGGTCGGTCAGCAAGGTGAACCTTTTGCTGGCGAGATAGTGCCTCCAGTGCCTAATAGCTTCCACTATGGCCTGGGCTTCTTTCTCCACCGCGGAGTGCCGAATTTCAGAGCCTTGAAGGGTACGAGAGAAGAATGCTACCGGCCTTCCTGCTTGATAGAGGGTAGCAGCCAGCACAAAGTTGGAGGCATCACTCTCTACTTGGAAGGGAATGGTCTCGTCCACCGCATGCATCGTTGCTTTGGCAATGTCCCCTTTAATGCAGCTGAAGGCTGCGCAGGCCTCAGCTGAGAGGGGAAATGTGGTGGACTTGACCAGGGGGCGGGCCTTGGCTGCATAGTGAGGGACCCATTGGGCGTAATAGGAAAAGAAGCCCAGGCACCGTTTGAGGGCTCTGAGGGTGGTGGGAAGAGGGAGTTCCAACACGGTCAGGGTCAGGGCCAATGACCCCATTCTCCACGACATACCCAAGGATAGCAAGTTGGGTGGTTCCAATCACACACTTGTCCCTGTTATAGGTAAGGTTAAGAGCTTTAGCTGCTTGGAAAAATCGTTGGAGGTTAGTGTTGTGATCCTGTCAGTCGTGACCGCAGATGGTGATGTTGTCCAGATATGGGAACGTGGCCTTCAGTTGGCACTGGTCCACCAACCGGTCCATTTCCCTCTGGAAGACAGAGACACCATTCGTGACACCGAAGGGGACGCGCAGGAAGTGATAGAGCCTGCCGCCCGCCTCGAAGGCGGTGTAGGGGTGGTCCTCCGGGCGGATGGGGAGCTGATGGTAAGCGGATTTCAGGTCTATGGTCGAGTACACATTGTACTGAGCTATCTGGTTGACCATATCCGCGATGCGGGATAGGGGGTACGCGTCAAGCTGCGTGAACCTATTGATGGTCTGGCTATAGTCCACGACCATCCTATTTTTCTGCCCTGTCTGAACAACGACCACCTGGGCCCTCCAAGGGCTTGTGCTTGGCTCAATGATCCCCTCCCTGAGCAGCTGCTGCACCTCTGACTGAATGAAGGCCCTGTCCCCCGCGCTGTACCTCCTGCTTTTAGTTGCCACAGGTTTACAGTCGGGGGTCAGGTTGGCGAACAGTGGTGGGGGAGGGATTTTGAGGGTGGAGGGGCTGCAAGTGGTGTCAGTAGCGCGGCTGTTGGCATGGTGTTGGGTGGGATGTGTGGGTTGGTGTGTGTGTGGGGGCAGCAGCGGGGTATGTGACGAATTCCTACAGAACTGAGGATTTCTGACAGTGATTGGTGGGAGGGGCCCGTCATACTCCATTGTCACACTTTTCAGGTGGCTCTGGAAGTCAAGCCCCAATAGCACAGGGGCACACAGTTGAGGCATGACCAGTAATGTAAAGTTTCAATATTCTGTGCCCTGCACCACTAGTGTCGTTACATAACCCACCGGATGTCTGTTGTCTGTGACCCAGAAGCCATGGCGACCCTCTGGCTTACCGGCCGTGTCACAAGTCCACAGCGTTGCACCATGTCCAGCTGAATAAAACTCTCAGTGCTGCCCGTGTCAAACAGGCAGCTAGTCCTGCGCCCCTCCACCAGGATGTCCATCATTGACCTTGCGAGCTGGAATGGAGCGCTTTGGTCAAGGGTCACGGAGGCCAGAGTTGAATCGCTGTCTTGGTCCGGCGCGGTGGGGTGCACGGTAAGCACCCATGGGTCGTAGGCGGTGCAAGGTGGTGCCGACCAAGATGGCTGCCCCCATGCCTCGCACGTGGCGCTGCTCGACCCCGCTCGCAGTTTGGACTTACAGGCCTTGGCGAAGTGGCCCTTCTTTCTGTAGCTGGAGCAGGTAGCTTCTTGGACCGGGTTGTGTTTTCAGGGGTGCTGCTCGGGGGTAACACTTCACAGACTTGCGACTGGCAGCAGCCGAGATCGATTCACCGGCGGGTTGTGGGGTCTGTGGCGTCCATGGGGCCAGCGGGAGATCGCGCGCCTGGACAGCGTCAGCATTGTGCAGAGCAGCCTCCAGCGTGTTGGCCAGCTCGATCGCCGAATGTAAGGTAAGATCGACTCGTTCCAGCAGCCACTGGCGCACGTACACTGACCTGATCCCCGTAACGAAGGCGTCTCTTACAAGGAGCTCCACATGCTGTTCCGACGTCAGCCAGCTGCAATCGCAGGCCCACACGAGTGTCTGTAGGGCCCGGACAAACTCAGTGCTCGACTCTCCTGCCCGCTGCTGCCGTGTCGCTAAGCGATGTCTTGCGTAGACAGTGTTCACTGGCTGCAGGTACTGTCTTTTGAGGGCGTCCATCCCGCCCTGGTAGCTCGGTTGGTCCCTGATCATGGAGTAGACCCGTGGACTGACCCTGGAGAGGAGAACCCTGCGTATCATGGCAGGATCGGTCACATGAATCTCCTCCAGGTACGATTCGAAGCATGCTAGCCAGAGTTCGAAAGCGTCGCCGGCTTCCTGGGATTGAGGGTGGAGATCCAATCTGTCGGGTCGTAAAATGCTCTCCATGTTTTAAAATCGCTGTTAATAAAATTGATGCACCATCAATAACTCTCGGAGACTGGAAGTGAACGATAGGCTTTTATTAGCAGCAAAAGGGAGCACGACATGTCGAAGACTGAGGGAGGAGCAGTGCCCCAATCACCTTTATCCAGGGGTCTGTGGGAGGAGCCACAGGAGCAGTCAGCAGAGGGGCGTGTCCAGACAGGTATACATAGTTTATCATGACGTCAGACCAGCCTCTTAAATTGAACCACAACTCAATGTCAGTAGCTGTGAATTATGCATTGATTTCCACCCATTACATTACCCTATCAAGCACCCCCAGGAACTCACTAAAACCAGCGTTGTGAGGCTGTCCAGAGCTCAGAGAAGCCACCCAGCTCGGATACGGTGTTCCACAGGTGGAGGAGAAGCAGGTGCCTCTGGCTTGTCCAGAGGTGTGTCGACACGCACATGGTGATGTCCTGATGCCAGTGGCATGGCAGCGGAATCCTCCGAATCTTGGTGGGCCGGTTTAAGGCAATCTACTGAAGTATGTTGAGGTTTACTTCTATCTATGAGGTCTTTTGTCTCGGTTCCAGAACATGGATCGGGCCATTGTAAGGGAGCCTACGTGGATTTTATTGTGGATCATTGTGCACAAAAACAAACGAGGTGGAATGTGGGTCAACAGGAATCCAAGAGTGCTGTATGCCAAGATGGAAGGTAGGAATAGGTGCAGAGGAATTGAATTCACTGGGGCCAACCAGGTGGTCATGGTATCAGGAATGAAACCACCTGGCACGTGTAACATGTACCGACTCGGATGACTGCAGGTCCTCTTTTGGAGCTTTTCTGAGCCCCAGCAGGACCCATGGGAGTCGACCATGCCAACACTCATCCATTAGGGCAGCCCTCAGAGCAGCCTTTAAGGAACGGTGAAACCGCTCACATAGGCCATTGGACTGCGGGTGATACGCCATGCTGTGATGTGGCCTAAAGTTGAGGTTCTGGGCCATTGCAGACCAGAGGTCTGAAATGAATTGGGAACTGTGGTCAGAGAAATATCAGAGGGGGCGCCAAACCCAGCAACCAAGATGCTACTGAACTCCCGAGCCATGTCTGTGGCCATCGTTGATGCTGGAGGGATGACTTATGGCCTCCTGATGGTATGGTCCACCAGAGTCCATGGTAAGAAGGTGTGTGAAACCAGGGGAGGGCATCAGAGGCCCAATAAGGTCCACATTGACGTGGTCAAACATGTTCAGGGATCTCAAAAGGTGCCAATGGCGTTGAACATGACGGTTAACTTTTGCCCACTGGCACTCCACACAGGCTGCAGTGTCAATCACGCACGTCCTTTCTGACGCCGTGCCACACAAACATTAGTGGAACCAGTTTCTGTGAGGCCCTCTGGCCCGGATGTGTGAAACCATGAATGAAGTTAAATATAGTATGCCTCCTGTTTACAGGCACTAAGGGGCGAGGGGAACCGGATGAGACATTGCACATAGAGAAGCCCCAGTTTACTCAAATTTAATGTCAGCCCACAACCCCATGACTGCTGCTCGGTAAGCCCGGATCTCTGGGTCGGTAGCTTGATCAACTTCCATGCCGGCATAGTCAACCCCAATGGGTACGGACTCAATGGCTGGCTGTGAGAGGCAATCGGCCACGGCATTATTTTTCCCATGATATGTTGTATATCAGTTGTGAATGATGATACGTAGGCCAGGAGGTGTTGCTGCCGTGCAGACCAAGGGTGTGATACTTTGGCCATCGTGTACATGAGGGATTTGTGATCGATGAACGCTGTGAAATGGCGGCCTCCTAGAAGAAAATGGAAATGGTGGACAGCCAGATGGAGACCGAGAAGCTGACAGTCAAACGCGCCACACTTCCTTCCGGGGGGCAGAACTGCTGGCTGAAGAAGCTGAGCAGCCACCACACGCCTCCGACCAGCTGTTCGTGCACAGCACCCACAGAGTAACCTGAAGCATCGGTAGTAATGGTTATGGGTGCATTGAGGAGTGAGTGTGCCAACAGGGTCACTGTTCGTGCACAGCACCCACAGAGTAACCTGAAGCATCGGTAGTAATGGCTATGGGTGCATTGAGGAGTGAGTGTGCCAACAGGGTCACTGTTCGTGCACAGCACCCACAGCGTAGCCTGAAGCATCGGTAGTAATGGCTATGGGTGCATTGAGGAGTGAGTGGGCCAACAGAATCGCATAGGGAAGATCTCGCTTGGTGTCATCAAATGCCCTGGTCATGTCTGCTGACCAGTTAAGTATGTGATAGGGGCATTGGCTTTAAGGGCAGTATGCAGGGGGAGCACAAGTTCAGCAGCTCGTGGAATGAAGTGGTGAGAGAAATTCACCACCCCTAAAAATCAGTCATCGCTCCCTAGCATACTCCTGGCTAACGTTCAGTCTCTGAACAAACTGAGAACTAGAATCTCCTATCAATGGGAGAGAAAGGAATACAATGTTTTGTGCTTTGTTGAGACCTGGTCAATGGAGGAGATAGCGGATCACGCCACTGGGTTCTGGGCGGACGGTCTAAAAACTTCACTGGGAAGAGTAAAGCAGGTGGGGCATGCTTCATGGTCAGTAATGCTTGGTGCGACCCCCGGAATGTGCATGCCCTCAAATCCTTTTGTTCCCTGGATCTGGAGTACCTTGTTCTGCTGTGTAGACCTGTTTGGCTGCCTAGAGAGTTCACAGCTGTTATTATCACAGCTGTGTATATTCCGCTGCAGGCTGATACTGATCTGGCTATCAAGGAAATGTACAAGATAATCAGCCCCCGAGGCTGCTTTCACCATTGCCAGAGACTTTAATCGAGCGATGCTGACTAATGTCTCTCCGAAGTTCTGTCAACAGGTCCAGGTGAGCACACTCAGTCACTGCTACTCTCCCTTCCGCAACGCTTACAAAGCGCTCCTCTGTCCGCTGCTTGGGAAGTCTGATCACTCCTCCATCCTGCTTCTGCCCGCGCACAGCCAGAAGCTGAAACAAGAAGCGGCTATAGTTAAATCCATCCACTGTTGGTCCAGCTAACGAGTCTCCATGCTACAGGACTGTTTTGATGACGTCAGCTGGAATGTCGTTCGTGATGAGGATGCCTCCAGGTTCACAGAAGGGTTCATGAGTTCATCCAGAAGTGCTTCAAGTATGTTGTCTCCCTTAAATCAGTCAGGGTCTATCCAAACCGGAAGTCCTGGATCAACAGTTCCCTGCGCACTGCACTCCACACGCGAGACAAAGCTTTCACTGCCGGTAACCACTATGTACTCAAGAAATGCAACTATGATCCATGCAAAGTCACCAAGGCAGCGAGGTGACAGTAAAGGGACAAGATCTAGACACAACTCTCCACCAACACAGAAGGTCTGCACACTATCGCAGACTTCAAAGATAAGCACGATGGTGCTGCCAACATCGCTGCCTCTCTCTCAGATGGACTAAGTATTTTTTATGCTGGGTTCGATGTTGCCAACACTGAGCCCCCGAGAAGAGCCACTGATGTGGCCTGCAGCTTGGTCATCTCTAAGGCTGAATTACGTAGGTGTTTCCAATGAGTGGACAGCCGTAAGGCTGCGGGACCGGGCGGCATCCCAGGGCGGGTACTCAGGGTGTGGTTGGCACAACTGGCAGGTGTGTTTGCTGATGTTTTTAATCTCTCCCTCTCCCAGTGTAGAGTGCCCTCCTACTTCAAAACATCCACCATTGTCCCTGTACCTAAAAAAAGTAACATGTCTGAATGACTGGCGTCCTGTCGCACTCACATCAATAATAAGCAAATGCTTTGACAGGCTGGTCAAGGATTACACCTGCAGCATGCTACCACCCACACTGGACCCCCTACAATTTGCACAACCGATCGACAAATGATGCAATAGCCACAGCTCTACATACCATCCTTACACATCTGGAGAAGAGGGATGCTTATGTGAGAATGCTGTTCTTGGACTACAGTTCAGCATTCAACACCACAATTCCCTCCAGGCTCGACACAAGCCTAGAGCTCAGAGCCCTCGGCCTTCACCCTGCCGTGTGTAGCTGGATCTTGGACTTCCTGTCAGGTCGCCAGCAGTTGGTAAGAGTGGGCTCTCTCACCTCTGCTCCTCTGACCTGGCTCCTCACAGGGCTGTGTTCAAAGCACCCTCATTTACTCTCTGTATTCCCATGGCTGTGACGCCACCCACAGCTCCAATCTGCTAATTAAATTTGCTGACAACACTACACTGATTGGCCTAATCTCAAATAATAATGAGGCAGCCTACAGAGAAGAAGTCATCACCCTGACACAGGGGGTGTCAAGGAAACAACCTCTCCCTCAATGTTGCAAAAACAAAGGAGCTGGTTATGGACTACAGGAGGAATGGAGACAGGCTAATCCCTATTGACATCAATGGATCTGGGGTTGAGAAGGTGAACAGCTTTAAGATCTTTGGCATACACATCACTGAGGATCTCACATGGTCTGTACATGCTGGCTGTGTGGTGAAAAAGGAACAACAGAGTCTCTTTCACCTCAGACGGTTGAAGAAGTTCAGCATGAGTCCCTGAATCCTAAGGAGACCTGTGGTCTCCTACTGTGAGACAACAATTAAAGTATTGTGTGCAGTTTTGGGCTCCTTATTTTGGAAAGGATACATTGACATTGGAGAGGGTTCAGGGAAGATTCACGAGAATAATTCCAGGAATGAAAGGGTTACCATATGACATATATGTCAAACTCAAGGCCCGCGGGCCAAATCCGGCCCGCGGTGGAATTATCTTTGGCCCGCAAGATAATATCTAATTACTATTAAAGCTGGCCCCAGTAATCGAAGCGTCTATGGCGTATGATATGGCTAATGCTGAGTTTATTCTGGTACCAGGTTTTCAGGGTTTTTAGTGTTTATTCGGCAGTCTTGCTCGGCAGTCTTCTTCATAAGAAACGGAATTTGTAAAGTGAAACACTTTGTAGTTATAGCAGAGACTGAGACACATGAGAGCAGGCTGAAAAAACGGAGACAACGAAAGCTGCGTTCGCACTCGTCCGACTGATCCGGCCCACATGAAGCTGCATTTTGCTCAATCCGGCCCGTGACCTAAAATGAGTTTGACACCCCTGCCATATGAGGAACGTCTGGCAGCTCTTGGGCTGTATTCCCTGGAGTTCGGGAGAATGGGGGGGGGGGATCTCATAGAAACATTCCAAATGTTAAAAGGCTTGAACAGATTAGATATGGAAAAGTTATTTCCCATGGTAGGGGAGTCCAGAACAAGAGAGCACAACTTCAGGATTGAAGGACGTCCATTTAGAACAGAGATGTGGAGAAATTACTTCAGTCAGAAGGTGGTAAATCTGTGGAATTTGTTACCACGAGCAGCTATGGAGGCCAAGACATTGGGTACATTTAAGGCAGAGATAGATAGGTTCTTGATTAGCCAGGGTATCAAAGGGTATGGAGTGAAAGCAGGGGAGTGGGGATGACTGAAAGAATTGGATCAGCCCATGATTGAATGGCGGAGCAGACTCAATGGGCCAAATGGCCTACTTCTGCTCCTATATCTTATGGTCTTATGGACTTTCTATAGGGGCACAATGGAGAGCATCCTGACTGGCTGGATGTGAACTGTACTTCCCTCAATCGCAGGACTCTGCAGAGAGTGGTGTGGACAGCCCAGCACATCTGTAGTTGTGAACTTCCCACTGTTCAGGACACTTACAGTGACAGGTGTGTAAAAAGGGCCTGAAGGATCATTGGGGACGCGAGTGACCCCAACTAAAATTGTTCCAGCTGCTACCATCCGGGAAACAGCACCGCAGCATTAAAGCCAGGACAAAAGGGCTCCAGGACAACTTCTTCCACCAGCCGATTAGACTGATTAGTTTAGGCTGACACAATTTTATTTCTACGTAGTATTGACTGTTCCATTGTATATCTTACTGAACATACTATTTATTACAAATTACTATAATTTGCACGTTGCACATTTAGAGGGAGTTGCAACATAAAGATTTTTACTCCTCATATATATGAAGGATTCCATTCAATCCAATTGAAACTCCTGTAGTTTTTTCGCTGTGCAGAGCAAAGGGAAATCTATAATGGTGATGACTTCTGACGTTTTTGGGTTTCGCATCCTCTGTGGAGTTGCAATAGCTGAGAAAGTCAATGGTTGACAACCCGAACTGACATTTAGCATGGTTAATAATTAACCTGTTTTGGCTTAAGAGCTTGAAAAGTGTGCGGAGGTGACTTACGTGTTTGGATTTGGATGCACTGGAGACAAGTATGTCATCCAGGTAAACAGAAAGAAAATCTAAGTCTTTTAATACAGAATCCATCAGCCGTTGGAAAGTCTCTGCTGCAGTTTTCGGTCCAAATAGTGTGCACAAACTCAAAGAGCCAAATGGGATTATCACAGCTGTTTTAGGAATGTCCTCTGAGCACACAGGCACCCGATGGTAGCCCCTAAGTAAGTCCACTATAGAAAAAGATTAACTTTACAGCTAACCATGCCAAATATTCTTGGATGTATGGAACTGGGTAATGATCAGGGGCAGTGACCTCATTAAGGCGTCGGTAATTGCCACATGGGCGGCAACAACCATTGGATTTAGGGACTACAGGGAGGGGTTATTCAACCGGCATACAATTCCAAGTCTTTGGCAAACTTAGCCTTCGTGGTTGCCAGCTTTTCCGAACCCAAGAAGCTGATAAATAATGGCAATGTAGAATATGAGAAAATAAGCAAAGGGTTTCTATAAGTATACAAAAGGGGAGGGACTAGCAGGGTAATCAGAAACACCTTAAATACCGAATATATATAAATAAATATAAGGAGATGGCAGGTAAATTAAATATTTGCATCTGTCTTATGGAAGAAGTCACAGATGAGTTAACAATGACAGAGTAGCTAGTGCTCAGCGAGAATGAGTGAATGCCGGAAATTAGCATTAGTTAAAAACAAATTCAAGATTTTGGTGAGACTAAAAGCAGATGATTTTATGATCCACATTTAACAGAGGTGAAAGTGGAGATAGTGAGCGTACTGGCTATTATCTTCCAAAATTCTGTGGATCATGAAATGGTTCCTGTAGAATGAAGTTTTTTTAAACGTGACCCTACAATAAGAAAGGAGCCAGGATGACAGCAGCGATCCACTGATCTGCTAGCCTAATGTCAGTCGTTCGGCAAAATACTGAAATCTTAAATAAAGGCTTCAATAGTACAACCGTGGCTGACAAGGGGAGTCAAAGCTAGTATAAAAGCAAAAGAGTACAACAAAGTAAAAATTAGTGGGAAGACAGAGGATTGGGAAGCTTTTAAAAACCTACAGAGAACAACTAAAAAAATCATGAGGAGGGAAAAGATGAAATGTGAAAGCAAGCTAGCAAACAATACGAAAGTGAAAGCTTTTTCACGTATGTAAAAAATAAAAGAGAGATGAGAGTGGATATAGGACTGTTAGAAAATGAGGCCAGAGAAATAATAATGGGGGACAAGGAGATGGCAGATGAACTAAATGAGTGTTTTGCATCAGATTTCACTGTGGAAGATGCTAGCAGTGGGTCAGATGTTGAAGGGTGTGAGGGAAGAGAAGTGAGTGCAGTTACTATTACAAGGGAGAAGGGCTCATAAAGCTGAAAGACCTAAGGGTTCATAAGTCACCCAGACCAGATGAACTGCATCCTAGGGTTCTGAAAGAGGTAGCGTTAGAGATTGTGATGGAATTAGAAATGATCTTTCAAAAATCACTGGACTCTGGCAGGGTGGCAGAGGAATGGAAAATTGCAAATGTCACTCCACTCTTTAAGAACGGAGGAAGGCAGCAGAAGGGAAATTATAGACCAGTTACCCTGACCTCAGTGGTTGGGAAGATGTTGGAGTCAATTGTTAAGGATGAGGTTATGGAGTACTTGGTGACACAGAACAAGATAGGACCAAGTCAGCATGGTTCCCTTCAGGGAAAATCTTGCCTGACGAACCTGTTGGAGTACTTTAAGGATATTACAAGTAGGATAGATAAAGGGGATGTAGTGGATGTTGTATATTTGGACTATCAGAAGGCTTTTGACAAGGTGCCACACATGAAGTTGCTTATCAAGTTAAGAGCCCGTGGTATTACAGGAAAGTTACTAACATGGTTAGAGCATTGGCTGATTGGTAGGAGGCAGTGAGTGGGAATAAAAGGATCCTTTTCTGGTTGGCTGATAGTGACTAGTGGTGTTCCACACAAGTCAGTGTTGGGACCACTGTATATAAATGATTTAGATGATAGAATAGACAGCTTTGTTGCCAAGTTTGCAAATGATATGAAAACTGGTGGAGAAGCAGGTAGTGTTGAGGAAACAGCTAGGCTGCGGAAGGATTTAGACAGATTAGGAGAATGGGCAAGAGAGTGGCAAATGAAAAACAATGTTGGGAAATGCATGGCCATGCACTTCGGTAGTAGACATCAATGTGCAGACTATTTTCTAAATGGGGAGAAAATCCAAAAATCTGAGATGCAAAGGGACTTGGGAGTCCTTGTGAGGAACATCAGAAAGGTTAATTTTCATTTTGAGTCAGTGGTGAGAAAGGCAAATGCAATGTTAGCATTCATTTCAAGAGTTCTACAATATAAGAGCAGGGATGTGAGGCCAAGGTTTTATAAGGCACTTGTGAGGCCTCACATGGAGTACTGTGAACAGTTTTGGGCTCCTCACCCAAGAAAGATGTGTTCGCATTGGAGAGGTCCAGAGGCGGTTCACAAGAATGAAGGGTTATCATATGAGGAATGTTTGATGGCTCTGTGTCTGTACTCGCTGGAATTTAGAAGGATGGAAGGGGGATCTCATTGAAACCTTTCAAATGTTGAAAGGTCTAGACAGAGTAGATGTGGAAAGGATGTTTCCCATAGAGGTGGAGTCTAGGACAAGAGTGCACAGACTCTGGATAGAAGGGCATCCATTTAAAACAGAGTTTTGGAGAAATTTCCTTAGCCAGAGGGTGGTGAAATTGTGGAATTTGTTACCACAAGCAACTGTGTGTGGTGTACTTGAAGCAGAGATTGATAGGTTTTTGACTGGACATGGCATCAAAGGTTACTGGGTGGAGGCTGAGGAATGGAGTTGAGGAGGGGAAAAATGATCAGCTATGCATGAATGGAGGAGCAGACTCGATTGGGCCAAATGGCTTAATTCTGATCCTATGTCTTACCGTCTTGTAACAAATCACCTGGTTAAAAAAAAATTGGGACAACAGGTTCAGCATGGATTGATCAAAGGAAACCTGAGTAAAAAATTGTTTTAGGAAGTAAAGTAGGTAACTGGGAACTAGTGGACATTATGTCTTTCAATATTCAGAAGCTTTTTTTGATAAGAAGGCAGACAGGAGTTTGGTTAACAAGGTTAGATCCTAGGGAGCTGGGGATTATGTACTGACATGACTTGAGAACTGGTTCATGGACAAAAGGCAAAGTATGGGAAACAAATGAATCCTACTCAGGCTGGAAACCTGTGACTTATGAGATGCTTATATCAACAATTTGGAAAGGGAACAATATGTTATATTTCCAAGACTTACAAAATCAAATGGGATTGTGAGTGAAGAGGAAGATGTAAGTAAGATGTAAGGAGATAGCGACAAACTGGGTGAGTGGGCATCCACACAACAGATAGAATGTAACGGGGAAATATAAAGTTACTCACGTTGGTGCAAGATACAGTAAACCAGAATGATTTTTTAAAATAGTGGCCAAGTTAGGTAATCTGGACATTAAGGGGCTTAGACCGATTGGTGCATACAGCTTGTCACAGATAGCCTGCGTACAGATCAGTAAAGCAAACGAGGTGTTGCCATTTATTTCTTAGTGCACAAAATGGAATTGTGGTAGACGAGACACATTCTTAATGAACGGCAGAGCAGGAACAATGGGCCATTTATTCCACTTCACCTCCTATTTCTTCCATTAAGGGATCATACTCCTATACCGAGCTGCTGTACAGAATCAAATACTCACCAAAATGGACAGAATTTTCTAGGGCACAGTGGTATATTTATGTCATGCAGGCAAAGGATGTAGCAACACTACAAAATGCTGGTGGAGCTCAAAAGGCCAGGCAGCATCTGTGGTAGGGTCATGGACAAGATTCCTGATGAAGGGTCGCGGCTGAAATGTTGACTGTTTACTCTTTTCTATAGATGGCTTGCTGAGTTCCTCCAGCATTTGTGTGTGCTACTTCGATTTTCTGCATCTTCAGATTTTCTCTTATATAACAACGCCATTTTATTGCCCTGTGCTGCTGTTAGAAGTTTACTCTCATGCTTTGAATCTTGTGATCTCTACGTATTTAATCAGTATTCTCTACATATTTAAACAGTATTCTCTATTAAACAGTATTCTACAGTATTCTCTACATATTTAAACAGTGCTTCTGCAGTTCAACATTAAATGTATAATGGAAAATCAGATGCCGCAGAAGCCAACTAATCCTTCCTCATCTGGACCCACCTCTCACTTGCTAGCTCTTACCCCACCTCTTACCTCGAGCTATCTTCCCTCTACTCTTCCAGTCCAGATGAAGGGTTTCAACCCAAAACATTCAAGATCCATGTTCCTCCACAGATGCTACCTGACCCACGGAGTTCCTGTGCTACCTCAACTTTTACTGATACATAATCATCTAAGAAGAATGGGGATAGGCAATTCATTCCATTAGAGGCACTTTCTATACATGGTGTTACTAATATTAAAATGCGTTGGGCTTTGTAATAGAGTGGGCGCTATGGTAATGCAGCGGTTAGTGCGACTGTATCACAGCGAAAGGCTGAGGGGCTGTTCTCTTCCTGTGGGGAGCTGTGGGGAGCCTGTATGTTCTCCTCAAGGAATGAGTTGAGTTTTCACCTGGTCTTCTCCCATGCCATACCAATTAATAGGTTAATTGGTCATTGTAGATTGTCTCATGATTAATTAAGGGTTAAATCGAGGATTGCTGTGTTGTACAGCTCGAAGGGACAGAAGGGCCTATTCAGTGCTGTATCTCTACCTCGACATTACTGTGGAATCTGCACACTTCATATCCAGCCTCAGGGGGCTGGCCATGGTCATTATGGCGGTATCATCTCGGAGTTAACTTTGCAGGGTGAAAATTGTCTGGGTGGACATGCGCATGGTGGGGAAACGTGGATTTCTAACAGGTGGACAGAAAGGGGATAGACGATGGGTTGATGAGGAGTGGTCATGAGGTAGATAGACATAGAGTGTACAAATCAAGAGGCAGATCATTCATGAGTCACAGAAATCATTGTAACTCAAAATTAGCTGGTGAACAGTTTGGCAACATCTGACCCCTTTACCGGAATCCCAGATGGCGTCAAGGCTGAATTCAACCACTTAAGGGTTTCTTGGCAAATGCCAGTGGTATAGAGATGTATGCTAATCCCTTCAATTTCAAGACATGATCATGTTACTCATACTGAGGAATGTTCTAAAATCAGCCCTTCCCATTAACGTTCTGCCTTCCAGCACAGTGGTTAGCACAACAGTTTACTGTAGAGGTTCAGCTCCCACCCCTGCCTGAAAGGAGTTCGTATGTTCTCCCCGTGACAGGGTGGGTTTCCTCCGGATGCTCCGGTTTCCTCCCACAGTCCAAAGATGTACCGGCTGGTCACTGTAAACTGTCCCGTAATTAGGCTCAGATTAAATCGGGGATCATTGGGTGTCATGGCTTGAAGGGCCAGAAGGACCTATTCTGTGCTGTTTCTGAATAAATAAATACTTAAATATGCTGTCTCTCCCTCCCATTTTATTCCCCTTGCAACACTTGATACGTTACAAAAGTCCATTTTCTGAATAGTGCTTTTAATGTTAGGTCTCAGTAAAGTTTATATTTCTCTGACTACTTGATCCTAATTTTTTATTTCCTGCAAACACTGATTCGTGTTTTGTTACCAGTCCCTCCCCCCTTTTGGGCTTCTGGCCTAGTGTTTAAGAAAAGATTTCTGAACTACTAAAATAAACATGCTCACACATTAAGATACTCCCTGGTGTACGCCACATTCTGTGCTGTGAAGATTTAAAATCTCTTCTTGCAACTGGAGCCCCAGCTCTAATTTTTTCCTGTTCTCCCTTCCTATCGTTTCCAAGTTCCCTGGAGCAGATTCCTACTTGTAATTCTTCTATCATTGAACTCCGCCTAAACAGGCACTCAAATTCTCTTTTTCTTTTGCACAAAAAAGCTCAGTCATATCCTGACAGATAACTCCTACTCCTTCCTGACAACTCACAGTGCTGTATAAATGTTAACAGCTCTTTTTACCACGTCTGATTGCAATAACTACCAACATTTAAATCATAACATTTCTCTCCATTTCCTAACATGCCTTTTCCACAGTAGTTAATTTTGGGGTTTAATGGTTTATGGTTATGTATATAAAAATCAAGGCCATCCATTAACTCTGATCTGTGCAGTAGTACGGGAAGTAAGAAACATACAGTAGTTCCCAATATTCCTAATGCCTATTAGGCATGCAGGATATTAACCATTCTTTCTGCTTTGAGTCTGTTTGCAAATTCAAGCTCCACTTCATAGTCCAAGTTAGTACAGTTACTGAAGAAGGGCTATTTGTTTGAGGTGCCACCATTTGGATGAGATGCTGATCCAAGGATCTTTTGGCCATTTCAGGTAGAAGTAAGAAATTGTAGAGAATAATTGATCCCTTAAACAATGACACACCATCAGGAAACAACACATTGTTGCTAGTGGGAGCATGCTATGCGCAAATTGGCTACCTTATATAACAAAGTTACATTTCAAAATTTCGTTACTTATTTGTGACGATTTCTTGGAGTTCTTGGACTCTTCCCACTAGATTTCTTGAGATAACAGTCAGCCTTGGCTTCTCCCCTTTCGGTTTTGCCCTCATCCTCACTAATTCAGTGTCTGAACTCTATGAGATACCAGACCAAGCCAAACGATACAACACTGAACACCCACTTTGAACATGTTTGTGTACAGTGATAAGTGTTATAGTAAGATACAGCATAGAAACAAGACCCTTCAGCTCATCAAGATGACACAGACCATTGACTATCCATGTAGTCTAATCCTACATTAATCCTAACTTTTTATTCCCCCACAATCTCGTGAACGCTCTCCAGACTCTATCACCCACATCCACATCAGGGGCAAATTACAGACTAATTAACCTACAAACTCGTAGGTCTTTGGGAGGCAGATGAAATCAGAGCGCCCGGAGAAAACTCCCATGATCACAAAGAGAAAGTGCAAATTCCATATCGGCAGCTCCATAAATCGGGATTGAGCCTGGTCTCAAGCTGTGAGGCTGCAGCTTGACTAACGGCAAGAGAGAGGTCCAAGTTCAATGTCACTCACTGCCCAGTGAATTCCCATGGCGGCCCTTCTACATCCACACTAGACCAGATCATTTTGAAAACGTCCGTTTCGCATAAAAACGATTGGCATCCAAACTAGTTGTTTTTTAAAAATATCTCTGTCCACATTGAAATGGATATTTCAGCGAATCTCCTCCTACTGCGCATGCGCAGGACACATCTACCAAAAACAAGCAACATGTTTGGTGTCGAATCTCGCTGTGAAAGACAGTGTGTGTTTGTACAGTTACAGACCAGAAAAACTTAAAACAATGGACAGCTGTTGGCTCTCATGCAGGAGGACTTAAAAGTAAAAAAAAAACAAATAACGGAGCGTATGGAGGCAACCGACAGGGAGTTCACCGACAGTATGACCTGGCTGACGATGAACACTGAAAAACTGCCGAACTATGTTGCATTAATAAAGCCCCTTGTTAAATGTATAAAACATGTATGCATCAGTATTAGCTTGTATTTCCATACAATGTTACATTAGGCTGCCCAAGCGGCGTTTTCAAAATTACACACCCTGGAAAGCATTTCTGAAAAGCTCTGGTTTCGGGGGACGAAAACGCCGTTTTAGTGTGGACGGAGGGTAAAAACGAAGAGAAAAAGCTCTGGTTATGGATTTATCCAGTCTAGTGTGGACGTAGCCTGAATATTTGTCATGCAGTTAGCAGAAGATCATGGAACATTTACATTTAATCCAGATCTTGACACTTCATTCATGTCAGTACGAGGTGTTGAACTTTGGTAAATTAAAACAAGGCAGGACAGGTTGAATGGTAGTGCCTCGGGGTGTATTTAGCATAGAAGGATCTTAGGGTACAAGTACACAGTTCCCTGAAAGCGGAGACACGCAGTAGACAGGGCGTTAAAGAACGTGATTCGTATTGAGCGTAGGAGTTGTGACAAGAATTGTTGAGTTGTATGAGATGTTGGATGATCACACTTGTAACACTCTATGCAGTTCTGGTTGATTTAATTTCCCCACTTTATCCCATCTGTCTATCACCCACAAGCTATCTAATGGGTTTCTGATTCTCTCCACCAACTGGTTCCATTGAAGAATCATTTCTCAATTCTCAGATTACACTGATCACCTTCCTTACTTACAAGGTTCCAGCATCTGCAGCCTCTTTAGTCTCCACTTATCACCATCTGGCCCTGTCTCTAATCCCACTCTCTCCCCTTAAACCCACCTGCCCATCAACCCCACCATACCTGTTCCATCAATCACTTACCAGCCATTGCCTCAGCCCTCTCTCTCTATACTGCCTCCCTCTCCACACTCAGTCCTTGACCCAAATCATTGACAATCCAGCTGTCTGCACAAATACTACTTAACCAGCTGAGTTCATCCACCAGTTGGTTTTTCCACATCATAGATCACTTATTGAGTAATCAGCTTTTACTAAAGTTGAAACTTAGAAATAACACTTATCTGGAGGGTCAATCACATTATATTCATAGATATTCAGATGCATACCAGTCTATATATAGAGTCATAGAACACTATAGCACAGAAACAGGCTATTTGGCCCGCATAGCCCATGCTGAACTATTAACCTGCCTGGTCCCATCCACCTGCACCTGCGCCCTCTATAACCCCCCCCCCCCCCCATCCATGTACCTATCCAAGTAGCTCTTCAATGTTGGAATTGAACCGGCATCTACCACTTCTACTAGCAGCTCATTCCACACTCTCATCACCAACTCAGTGAAGAAGTTTCCCTTAAACATTACACCATTCACCTTTAACCTATGACCTCTAGTTCAAGCAACACACACAAAATGCAGGAGGAACTCAGCAGGTCAGGCAGTATCTATGGAAAAAAAGCACAGTTGACATTTCAGGTTGAAACTCTTCGGCAGGACTGGAGAAAAAAAGCTGAGGAGTAGATATGAAAGGGGAGAGAGAAGCACCGGGTGATAGGTGAAACTTGGAGGGGGAGGGATGAAGCAAAGAGCTAGGAAGTGATTGATGAAAGAGACAGAAGGCCATGGAAAAAAGAAGAAAGGGGCAGGGGATGGGAGCACTAGAGGGAGGTGATGGGAGGGCAAGGAGTTAACATGAGAGAGGGACAAGGGGAAGTGGGAGGGGTGGAAGCATTACAAGAAGTTTGAGAAATCAATGTTCATGGCATCAGGTTGGAGGCTACTCAAACGGAATATAAGGTGGTATTCCTCCAACCTAAGTGTGGTCTTTTCACGACAATGGAGGAGGCCGTGGATGAACGTGTCGGAATGGGAATGGGAAATGGAATTAAAATGGGTGGCCACTGGGAGATCCCACTTTTTTTTCTCCAGTCCTGCCAAAGGGTTTCGGCCCAAAACTTCAACTATACTTTTTTCCATAGATGCTGCCTGGCCTGCTGAGTTCCTCCAGTATTTTGTGTGTGTTGCTCGGATTTCCAGTATCTGCAGATTTTCTCTTGTTCGTGATTTGACCTCTAGTTCTAGTCTCACCCAACAAAAGCAGGAAAAGCCTGCATGATTTACCCTATCTATACCCCTCATAATTTTGTATATCTCTGTCAAATCTCTCTTCTTTTTCCTACACTCTAGGAAGTCAAGTCCTAACCTATTCAGTCTTTCCTTGTAACTCAAGTCCTGGAAACATCCTTGCATATTTCTCTGCAGTCTTTCAATCTTATTGATCTTTCCTGTAGGCAGGTAACTAGAAACTTACTCTGCCGCTGTCCACACCGAACACTGTTAAGGGTGACGTGGCCACACAAAAGCCGCAGTACAATTCCACAGGCACCCATGGGAACTATACTGCAAGAAACATCCAGGAAATGTCACCCAGACATTTATCCACTCAGGCTTCAGAGAGATCTTCATGCTTAGCTGCATCTCTCAGAAAAGCAATGTTAAAGCAGATAAGGCTTTGCACAAAGCAGTCCTCACGCACATCAGCGGCTTCCTAATCTGAGTACAAGCTTATACGACCGCTTAGATAAATCTTACACAGAAAGTCAAAATTACCCTCACGCTCAGCTGCCAGCCTTAGGATCATTCCAGCCACGACTGCTGATATATTCCACACATCAGTTTGCTGACGACTGCTGTGTTAGGGAACATTGATGTTGGCTACCCCACAGAGTCAAGCCATCTACTTTTCCATTAGCTCATGAGGTCCAGCAGACGAGGCACAGACAAATGCTGCCATATCTAGGTTTCCACAAAGTGCAGGGATTCATAAACTGCATTCACATACATACAGAGGTTTCCTAACAATTTCCTGCCAAAAGTACCTGGCTATGATCCTATGATCACAGAGGAAGTCTGGAGGTAGAGGACATTCCTCCTGTACCATGTGATCCACCAGCCTTCAGGCTACCTCTCCGTAATCAGTAGTCCTGTTACCTTCAAGTAAATGGCACCGCTTAGTAGCTAAAGAGTGCTGGTGTTATTGTGTATGTGTGTCCTTAAGTCTTGGTTGATAAACTCTCCATTGTTACGTATTGCCAAACAGGGTGAGAAATTTAGCTGAAGCTTAGCGCTGATGCCTGGTGTTTCACTAGAAAGCTCAACAACACTGATAGTGAAATTAGTGTGGGGTATGCTTTTGTGCTAGGGCATGGTGAGATCAAGAAGGAAGCAATGCTGGATCTTTTGAAGGGCTTCAAGGTGGACAATTCACTAGGTTCTGACTGGATATATCCCAGGTTTTTGAATGATTCATGAGGGGAGATTGATGGGGCCTTGATGAAGATCTTTGTATCCTCAACAGTAACATACGAGGTCCTGGAGGACGGGAGAGTACCCAATATTGTTCTTTTGCTCAAGAAGGAAAATGGAATAATCTAGGAAATTAGAGGCCATATTTACCATATCTCAAGAATCTTACGAATAGGATTTGCACGCATTTGTGAAAATATGGCATTTCTACAAACCAACTACAAAGACAAAAAAATGGCCCAATTAGGGGCTGTCAGCTGGCAGGGCAAATAATGTCTTATAAAACTGACTGAGTTTTTTGAAGAGGTGACCAAGATGACTGAAGATGGTAGGACAGCGGGTATTACCTACATCTATTTTATCACAGCATTTGACATGGTCCCTTATGGAAGGGTGATTCAGAAAATTATAATTCATGGAATAAATGGTGATGAGGGAGTTTCGATTCTGAATTGGCTTGCTCTGAGAAGACAGATGGTAGTAATGGAGGATGTTACTCTGACTGGAGGCCTGTGACCAGTTGTGTTCTGCAGGGATTGTTGCTGTGGCCTCTGTTGTTTGTGAAATATAAAAATCACTCGGATGAAAATGTAGATGGTGTGATGCATCCTGGTGACACAAAGACTGGTGAAGCTATGGAGGATGTAGAGGGCTTTCAAAGGACACAGCAGAATATAGAAAACACAAAGTACACTGCAGATGCTGTAGTCAAATCAAGACGTACAAACAAGCTGGAGGAACTCAGCAGGTCGTGCAGCATCCGTTGACTGCTCATTTCAACGGATGCTGCCGGACCTGCTGAGTTCATCCAGCTTCTTGGCAGCAGAATATAAATTAGTTATAGATACGGGTAGAGAAATATCACAGCTGTAGCATTTAAGAGACACGAATATGTAGAGATTGGAGGGAAGTGATCATTACAGTACTGGCAGAAGAGAATTAATTTAATTCAGCATTGTGTTTGGTGCAGACATTGTGACCACGGGCTTATTCCTGTTTTATATTCTATAATCTACTTCAACTGGTGCTATTAAGTATTGTGATGTTTATACGGCATTTTAAAACATTAGAGAGACTTTTTAAAGCTGAAAAATGACCTAGATAAGTTTCTAGGCTGATACTTTTTGAAGGGGCACATTTAACACACACATATATAAGCAGAAGTATATACTTTATATATTTAATGAGTAGTCAAGAGAAAACTACATGCTCTGTTGACACTCCAGCCCAACTCCCGAAACCACACGTACCATGTCTGCTGGACACAAAAAGCCTTTGTGTTCAGCAGACAGTAGATCTTCTTCCACAGGTTGAAGGTCGCAGGCCTCTGCTATCACCTTTCTTTTACACGAAAAATAGCCTAGGCATGTGAATCTTTCACAATACCTCCAGCATTTCACGTTCCTCGGTGTCAGGATCTCTGAGGAACTAACCTGGTCCCAGCATATCAATGTAGTTATAAAGAAGGCAAGACAGCGGCTATACTTTATTAGGAGTTTGAAGAGATTTGGCATGTCAACAAATACACTCAAAAACTTCAATAGTTGCACCGTGGAGAGCATTCTGACAGGCTGCATCACTGTCTGGTATGGAAGGGCCACTGCACAGGACCAAAAGAAGCTGCAGAAGGTTGTAAATCTAGTCAGCTCCATCTTGGGCACTAGCCTACAAAGTACCCGGGACATCTTTAGGGAGCGGGGTCTCAGAAAGACGGCGTCCATTATTAAGGACCTCCAGCACCCAGGGCATGCCCTTTCCTCACTGTTACCATCAGGTAGGAGATACAGAAGCCTGAAGGCACACACTCAGTGACTCAGGAACAGCTTCTTTCCCTCTGCCATCCGATTCTAAGTGGACACTGAAGCTTTGGACACTACCTCACTTTCTTTAATATACAGTATTTCTGTTTTTGCCCCCTTTAAAAAATCTATTCAATATTTATAATTAATTTACTTGTTTATTCATTATTATGTTTTATTTTAATTATTATTTTTTCTCTCTGCTAGATATGTATTGCATTGAACTGCTGCTGCTGCTAAGTTAACAAATTTCATGCCGGTGATAATAAACCAGATTCTGATTCTGAATATTTTCACTATTCCTACATCACTTAAAGCAAGTTGAGAAGAATATTAGTGAATTTGAACAGACAAAACAATTGATCTGCAGAGAAGGGTTAATAGAAGCAACCTTGATGCTACTCAGTGCTGCACCTGGTCAGTGATAAGTCAGCTTAGGACCAATGTAACACATCTAATAAGACGGTCCTTCATTAATACTAATTGGCTAGAAAATGATTTGCCTCACTGAGCAAGATGATATGTGTGGAACTGAAAGCAACTGAATTTTTTTCCTTTCAGCTGGGCAAAGTTCTTCTGCATGAACTGTTGGTTCTCAGCATTATTGCCCGACATATTATATTTCATCGATGACTGGAAAATTCAATGGGAAACTCACCCCAAACGTCCCTGATGACATTCAGATTTTTACCTGGGACTCATTCAAGATTAGTCTGAACTTCTGAAGGGTGCCACTGAGGTAAACAGACATAGCAGCAAAGGCTCTGAGTGGCTGTGGTAATGTGTTGGCTCCTCTGGTTTTCCTCCAATCCCATGCTAGAACAAGTCTCAAGAGGAACGCTGTGAAGCAAGCCCTTGCTGAAACACATAGAACATGGATCAAATAATCTATAAATATAAGCAACCAGCAACACTGCAAGCAGATCCTCAGCTAACATTCCTGTGGATACTGCTTCCAAGGATGTTAGCAGGAGGTGGAAGTGTGGCGGAGAGGTGGAGTTCTACAGGGGAAAGAATACACTGCACTATTTCAAGGTTTAACCAGACAGCAATTTTTACACATTAACACGCACTAATACTGAAACTGTACTTAATGTGGAAAGAATTGCTGAACTACACCACACACGTATAATCAGACAGAATGGCTGCAAAGCAATACAAGAAATGGGAAGAGGTTAATAAAATTAACCTGGCCTTTATAAATCAGACCATTGAGTATAGGAGTTGGGATGTAATGTTAAAATTGTACAAGGCATTGGTAAGGCCGAATTTGGAGTATTGTGTACAGTTCTGGTCACCGAATTATAGGAAAGATGTCAACAAAATAGAGAGAGTACGGAGAAGATTTACTAGAATGTTACCTGGGTTTCAGCACCTAAGTTACAGGGAAAGGTTGAACAAGTTAGGTCTTTATTCCTTGGAGCGTAGAAGGCTGAGGGGGGACTTGATAGAGGTATTTAGAATTATGAGGGGGACAGATAGAGTTGATGTGGATAGGCTTTTTCCATTGAGAGTAGGGGAGATTCAAACAAGAGGACATGAGTTGAGAGTTAGGGGGCAAAAGTTTAAAGGTAACACGAGGGGGAATTTCTTTACTCAGAGAGTGGTAGCTGTGTGGAATGAGCTTCCAGTAGAAGTGGTAGAGGCAGGTTCGGTATTGTCATTTAAAGTAAAATTGGACAGGTATATGGATAGGAAAGGAATGGAGGGTTATGGGCTGAGTGCGAGCCAGTGGGACTAGGTGAGAGTAAGCTTTTGGCACGGACTAGAAGGGCCAAGATGGCCTGTTTCCGTGCTGTAATTGTTATATGGTTATAAATGTAGGGACGGACATGGATACATTTCAAGGCAAGTGAAGGAAGGGGTGAGGTGGAGTGTTAGGGATGTTGTGAATTGTGATCGAAGTCACCAGAGAGAAACTGAAGCTGGTGATAGAAAGAACTCAAGATTGGTTTGGGTATGAATTAATATCTGCTATATTCACATAACTCCAAAATACTCCTTCACAAGGGTGTTTAGGATAAGAATTCTGAAGCACATCAGTCTTTTAACAATATGAAAGTTCAAGATCTGAAAAATTCTTTTAGTTTTTTTTACATGTGCCTGTATATTTTTAAAGTAGTTGCTGATGTGTCCATTCATCCTGGATCAGGGTGGTCAGCTACTTGGGCTTCCAATATTCTTCCACACTGCTGTTGGGACAGCCATGACAATGTCATCCACAATGGCATTACCTGCCTGATCCTTAATGTTATAAGATATAGGAGCAGAATTAGGCCATTCAGCCCTTCCAGTCTGTTCCGTCATTTCATCATGGCTGATCCAGGATTCCATTCAACCCCATACACCTGCCCTCTCACCATATCCCTTGATGCCCCAACCAATCAGGAATCTATCAACTTCTGCTTTAAATATACCCACAGACTTGGCCTCCACCGCAGTCTGCGGCAGAACATTCCACAAATTCACCTCTCTTTGCCTAAAAATAAACCCTCCTTACTTCTGTTCTAAAAGGTTGCCACTCAAGTTTGAGGTTGTGCCCTTTAGTTCTGGATACCCTCACCAGAGGAAACATCCTCTCCACATCCACCTTATCTAGTCCTTTCAACATTTGGTAGGTTTCAATGAGATCCCCACGCATTCTTCTAAATTCCAGTGAGTACAGGCCCAGAGCTGCCAAACGCTCCTCATGTGTTAACCCCTTCATTCCTGGAATCATCCTCGTGAACCTCCTCTGGACTCTCTCCAATGATAATACATCCTTTCTGAGATAAGGGGCCCCAAACTATTGACAATACTCCAAGTGTAGCCTTACAAGTGTCTAATAAAGCTTCAGGCTCAATATATAAGTTTGCTGATGACACCACAATTGTAGGCTGTATCTCGGGTAATGATGAGTTTGAGTACAAAGAGGAAATTAAGAACCTGGTGGCATGGTGCGAAGACAATAACCTATCCCTCAAAGCCAGCAAGACGAAGGAATTGGTTGTTGACTTCAGAAGGAGTAGCAAACCGCACGACCCATCTACATCAGTGGTGCGCAGGTGAAACAGGTCAAAAGCTTTAAGTTCCTCGGTGTGAATACCACAAATGACCTGACTTGGTCTAACCAAGCAGAGTCCACTGCCAAGAAGGCCCACCAGCACCTTTACTTCCTGAGAAAGCTGAAGAAATTTGGCCTGTCCCCTAAAACCCTCACTAATTTTTATAGATGCACCGTAGAAAGCATTCTTCTAGGGTGCATCACAACCTGGTATGGAAGTTGTCCTGTCCAACCGGAAGAAGCTGCAGAAGATCGTGAACATAGCCCAGCACATCACACAAACCAATCTTCCGTCCTTGGCCTCACTTTACACCGCACGCTGTTGGAGCAGTGCTGCCAGGATAATCAAGGACATGACCCACCCAGCCAACACACTTTTTGTCCCTCTTCCCTCTGGGAGAAGGTTCAGGAGCTTGAAGATTCGTACGGCCAGATTTGGGAACAGCTTCTTTCCAACTGTGATAAGACTGCTGAACAGATCCTGGCCCGGATCTGGGCCGTACCTTCCAAATATCCGGACCTGTCACTTGGATTTTTTGCACTACCTTACTTTCTCTTTTCTATTTTCTATTAATGATTTATAATTTGAATTTTTATTATATTTACTATCGATTTGTACTCCAGAGAGCGTGAAGTGCAGAATCAAATATCACTGTGATGATTGTATGCTCTAGTACCAATTGTTTGGCGACAATAAAGTAATAATAATAATCTTTTTGTTTTTATATTCTATACCCCTTGAAATAAATGCTAACATTGCACTTGCCTTCCTGGCCACAGACTTCCTGAATTAACCTTCTGGGAGTCTTGCACGATGACTCCTAAGTCCCTCTGAACCTCTGATGTTTGAATTTTCTCCCCATTTAGATAATAGTCTGCAGTATTGTTCCTTTTACCAAAATGCATTATCATACATTTCCCAACACTATATTCCATCTGCCATTTTTTTGCCCATTCTTCCAATTTGTCTAAGTCCTGCTGCAATTGCATTACCTCCTCAGCACTACCTACCCCTCCACCTTTCTTCATATTATCTGCAAGATTTCCCACAAAGCCTTCAATTCCATTATCTAAATCACTGACAAATAATGTGAAAAGTAGCGGTCCTAATAACCCTGAGGAACATCACTAGTCACTGGCAGCCAACCAGAAAAGGCCCCCTTTATTCCCACTCTCTGTCCTGCCTGTCAAACATTCCTCTATCCATGCCATTATATTTCCAGTAACACCATAGGATTTTATCTTGTTAAGCAGTCTCATGTGATGCACCTTATCAAATGCCTTCTGAAAATCTAAGTAAATGACATCCACTGCCTTTCCTTTGTCCACCCTGCTTGTTACTTACCATAGCACAGCATACTTACACACAGCACAGAAACAGGCCTTTTGACCCTTCTTGGATGTACTGAACCATTTTTCTGCCTAGTCCCACTGACCTGCACCTGGCCTATATCCCTCCATACCCCTCTCATCCATGTACCTGTCCAAGTTTTTCTTAAATGTTAAAAGTGAGCCCGCATTTACCACTTCATCTGGCAGCTCATTCCACACTCCCACCACTCTCTGTGTGAAGAAGCCCCCCCCCCAACGTTCCCTTTAAACTTTTCCCCCTTCACCCTTAACCCATGTCCTCTGGTTTTTTTCTCCCCTAGCCTCAGTGGAAAAAGCCTTTGAATTCTTCAAAGAATTCCAAAAGATTTGTCAGGCAAGATTCCCCTTCATAGAAACCATGCTGACTTTGACTTATTTTATCATTAGTCTCTAAGTACCCCAATACCTTGTTCTTAATACTGGACTCCAACACTTCCCCAGCCACTGAGGTTAGGCTAACAGGCCTATGATTTCCTCTCTTTTCTCTTCCTCCCTTCTTAAAGAGTGGAGTGGCAATTTTCCAGTCCTCCAAGACCATGCTAGAAACAAGTGATTCTTGCAGGATCATGACCAATGCATCTGTTATCTCTTCTGCAACCTCTCCCAGGACTCTGGGATGTAGTCCATCTGGTCCAGATGACTTGTCCACCTTAGACCTTTGAGTTTGCCTAGCACTCACTCCTGCTCCCTGACACTCACTGACCTCTGGCATACAACTAGTGTCTTCCACAGTAGAGACTGAAGCAAAGTACTTACAAGCTCATCTGCCATTTCTTTGTCCCCCATTCCTACCTCCCAGCATAGCTTTCCAGTGATCCAATATCAACTCTCAGCTTGCTTTTATTCTTTATATATTCAGTATCCTGCTTTATATTAACACCTAATTTGCTCTCATATTTCATGTGTTCCATTTTATAGCTTTTAGTTGCCTTTTGTTGGATTTTAAAAGCTTCCCAATCATCCAGCTTCCCACTCCTATGCCCTCTCCTTGGCTTTCATGCAGTCTGTAACTTCCCTTATCAGCCACAGTTGCCTAGCCCTGCCATTTGAGAACAATTTCTTCTGTGGGACGTATCTATCCTGTGCCTTGCAAACTATTCCCAGAAACTTCAGCCTCCTCTGTTCTGCCATCATCCTAGCCAGTATCCTCCTCCAATCCACCTGAGCAAGCTCCTCTCTCATGCCTCTGTAATTCCCTTTATTCCACTGTGATACTGATACATGTGAGTCATGCTTCTCCCTCTCAAATTGCAGTATGAATTCAATCATATTATGATCACTGCCTCCTAAGGGTTCCTTTATATTACGCTTCTAATAAGATCAGAGTTATTACACAACACCGAATCTAAGATAACCTTTCCCCGAGTAGGCTTGACGCAAGTTGCTCTAAAGAGTCATCTCGTAGGCAGTCAACAAAATCCTCTCTTGTGATTCAACACCAACCTGATTTTCCCAATCCCCTTGCACATTGAAGTCCCCCTTATTGCATGCCCTTTCCAGCTTCCTTTGCAAACTCAACCCCACATTTTGGCCACTATTTACAGGCTTATATATGATTCCCATAATGTTTTATTTTACCCTTGCAGTTTCTTAACTCCACCCACAAAGATTTGGCACTTTCTGACCCTATGTCACCTCTTCCTAATGATCTCTTACCAATCGAGCCCCACTTTCCTGCCCGTCCTTTCAATACAAAGTATATCCTTTGATGTTAAACTCCCAGCTATGATCTTCTTTCAGCCACGACTCAGTGATGCCCACAACGTCATACTGACCAATCCCTAATTGCGCCACGATTTCATCCACTTTATTCCAAATGCTATGCACATTTAAATACAGCACCTTCCATCCTGCATTCTTCGCCTTATTAGCTTTTCCTGTGGTACAATTTAACTCTTTGCTCTGTCTGCATTTGTCAGGCATCACCAGTGTAGGGGTTGATAGTTGGGGGCCATCAATTCGCTCCATGTTCCCTGCCTGTCAGATAGGCATTACAGAAAACACCTGCTTACAGATTCAGATCATGCTGGCATGCCATCGGCTGCAATGATTTCTTTGAGTGTGTGTTGCATTTCAATATCCCCACTAAACTATTTTGAGGAAATCTTAGTTCACTTAAGGTATAAAAGCAGACTGTAGGAAATCAGAATGGCCTCAACTCAGAAATTTGCTGGTGTTCACACACATGCCAACAAACATTTAAACATTCAATGGGATGACAAATTCTCCCAACAGACTCAAACTTACCTAAAGGTCAATTACGGTAGTTCTTCTCACTTCCCTGCTGTGCATTGATGAATCTTTTTAATGGGATAGCACTGACTGTAGGAACAGGTGTGAGATTCTGCCCTCATATCACTGCTCTTGTATTCATGCATTGCCTTACAGCTGCTAATATTGATTTCACTCACTATTGTGAACTGTGATTTATGGAAATAAATGGTAGAAGGGGAACATCAGTAACTTCGTTCAGCTCTATGTACTCAATGACTTGTCAGTTGTCTGTTGTTAATGTCACTTCCAAGCAGTAGTATATGTGGTAACTGTGATCGTCTGCATGCTGCTGAGAGCTCTCAGATGAGTTCCTCATGACACATTATTCTGTGAAACCCAAAGAGCATGGATTTGTACTAACACCACCTCATGTGCTTTGTGGTTTTTTTTCTCGTCTTTTTCTCTTTCAGCAAATTGTCAGTGTTGATAGGTGCGGAGTTAACATC
Source organism: Hemitrygon akajei (assembly GCF_048418815.1). NCBI lineage: Eukaryota > Metazoa > Chordata > Chondrichthyes > Myliobatiformes > Dasyatidae > Hemitrygon > Hemitrygon akajei. The sequence continues at coordinate 63,415,617 of NC_133125.1, forward strand.
CACATTACAGGGATTGGCAACAGACTTCTGCTTTGGCCACGCATGTTGTGCCTTGTTCACCTAAGGAACCCTGCCAAACTCCCCACTGTCTTTTAAAGTCAACTTCAAAAAGGAAATTGGAATGGAGAATCTTGAGCAAAGCTTATTTTCTGCTGTATTTTTTTTAAATGTGCAAAGTAAGCAGTAGTAGATCAGCACATCAACAGTGCACAAAACAGTTAACCAGCAGTAAAACCACGAGAGCTGAATTTAACACCCAGTTTGTCTAGCATCCGACCACAGTACTACTGCCCACTTAATGCATTACCAACATGCGTGATGGCAAATTAAAACCACAAGTTCAAACAGAGAACTTCAATCATTTCTGCTTTTCCTTTCATTACACTATCTCCATGAGTAATGCCTAATTCTGGCCTGCTGTTTGTTGGAAATCAATTCATTGCACAAAAAAAATGATAGCACAAGTCTGTTTTCTCGTAATGTGCTCCAGCATGCCTCACTGTGTTGTTGATTTTTCCTCATCCTTTCATTGCTCCTTGTGCTTAAATTTATTACTGGTTTGTTTCCTCACCATCTGTGTTTATGCAGATGCTTAAAATGGCCCTGCCTTAGGGTCTCATAACTAAGTGCTGATTCAACTCATTTAAAGACAGGTCTCTGTGTTGATCTGCCTCAAAGATTGACTCATTCTTACTGGAGGCCACCAAACCTTGCTGCCAAGGAGGCCCAGCATTGATTCTGTACACATCAGATGATTTTTATCTGCATACATGAGCCACATAAATTCAATCTGTGTTTGTCTCCGGGGCAAAAGGATCACAATGAATCCAATTTTACACTGTTTGAGCTGACAGGAAAACTGCATTGGGAGAACACAGTGAAACACAGGTTCACAGTTATTCAAAGTCCAACAGTTTTCAGTTATTGTTTTTAATTCTTCAGAGGACTACTCTGAATCTGAAGTATAAAAATAAAAGGGATTTGTAGCATTCTTTTCAGTAGAAGATAGTTTTGAAAAAAATGAATGAATATTGACAGGGCACTGTACTTGGTTCCGAAAATGGAAGTTACATCCCAGCCGGATCAATTGGTTGAAAATGCTGCTGTCAAAATCCTGCCAGAAGAAGGGTCTGACTGGAATGTCTGGGCCAGTGGGGCTCCTGATGAACATGAATTTCCAGTGCACAGTTGCTCATTAGTCAGCGATGATTGGGACCAATTGGCCAATCTTACTCCAAGATGCATTAAAACCAGATGGGATGCAAAACAGAAAAAAGCCACAGGCAGTCCTGGACATGGCTTGGAGCTGAGGGCTGAAACAAATTCCTGCAGCACGCAAGTTATTATAGCAAAAGAAGGAGACTGTTAGGCCCATCCTCCCTTTGCTAGCTCCTCAGTGGAACTTTCCAGTTAACCTCGTTACTGCCTGAGAGGATAAAACACGAAACAGTGATCTGTTCTGCTGTAAAGGGTTGTGTTTATCAAATGCATTTTGAAAGTTTCAGTAATAGGATTCAAGAGCATTTGCATCCCCATTAAATCTATATTCTCCTGTTTGGCTCTCCATTACTGTTAAATTATCTTAATGGGGAATTTTTCCCAGCTATTGCACAAAAGCAGGTGTCAATGTTCCCTTAAATTAGTTTTTTACAACTGTGCAGACCAGCCATTGCTCTGAAAAGGAAATTTTTACACGGCCTGAAAATGGCGCGGCACTTTAATAAGACATTATATAAAAGAAAACTCCAGCTGCGCGGGAACGCAGGCTACGTGCACAGGAGCATTTCAGTTAGTGTGGCCGCCCAGCTGCGCAGTTTAGAGGGAACAGTGCTAGGTATCCAAGTTTTCTGACGATACAAGACTAACTGATAAAGCCTAGAGGACACAATAAGGCCGTAAAGGCTACAGGTTAAGCACGTGAGCTACAGGAGTGCCTCACAGGTCTAGGGACCCAGATTCAATTCTGATCCCAGCTGTCATTAAAGCCATCTAGATAGGTAGATAGGAAAAGTTTAGAAGTTTATTGGCCAGAGAGGACTACTTGTTGGCCAATGCAATTCACATAGAAAGGTCAGGCTAAAAGGCCTAAGACTATGACTTGTGATCTCCTGTTGACCCATTTGTATATTTTATCCTGTTGACCAGTGTTTACATAAACTCTGCCCATCCCTGAAATATATAAGATTTGTAAAAGTAATGGAATAAAGCTTCCATTTAATATGATTATTATTAAACTAGTGCTTCAACTTCCCTTTCTTACCCATTCTCCACAAATTTCCTGAAAGACTAAGAAGCTATCAATCTTAGGATTGCACTTATAACCTATGAGAGAAAATTTCCACCTGACTCATAAATGGCCAACCACTACCTTTAGACTATACCCCTGGTTTACGATTTTTTAGCTAGTTAGCAGCTTTTGAAGATCTATCACATCAAATGCAATGAGCTAATTTTGCATTTTTATCAATTCCAGTAAGTGTAATCCAATCTCGCTTAACCCCTCCTCACAGAACTCCCTGTCTCAGAAATCCAGTGAAACTGTACTGCATCACATATAGAGACAAATACCGCACACACAGGACTCCAAACGTGGTTTCGCCAAAAGCCTGTAGCTAGACACAGTCACGTAGTGGTTAGTACAACAGTATCAAGCTCGGGGAGTCCTCCGTAAACAAGTTTGTATGTTCCTTCCTGTGTGCGTGTGCGTTTCCTCCAGGTGCTGCAGTTCCCTCCCACAGTACCGATTAGTAAGTCATTACCATTGTAAATCGTCCTGTGATTGGGCTGGGTTTGCTGGGTGACACGGCTCGAAGGTCTGGAGGAACCTGCTCTGCATTGTATTCTAAACAAACGTTGCTAAGCACCTGCCTCCACAATGGGTTCTGGCAGCTTCTTCCAAATCGGCAGCACTCTTTACAAAACAAAGCTGCCCGACATCTCTCGCCTCTGATTTTAAATCTAGGCCCTCTTGTTTATAGTGCCCCCTCCCTCGGAGAAAGACTATGTGCTTTCATCCTGTCAATACCCCTCATGATCTTAAATACCCGATTGGGTGGTAGAGCCACAGAGCACAGGAACAGGCCCTCTGGCTCAAATGGCCCATACCAACCACAGCATCCTCCTTGTTAGTCCCAATTGTCCATGATTGACCAATAACTCTCCAAGCCCTTGCCCTTGCCCTCCTCATACCTATTAAATGCTGCAATTGTACTGGCTTCAACTACCTGTTCTGGCAGCTCATTCCAAACACTCACTAACCTCTCTGTAAAGAATTTACCTCTCAGCCCTCTTAAATCTCTCCCCCCTCATCTGGTATTTGTACTCTCTCGTTTTGGACTCCCCAAGCCTGGGAAAAAGACTATGACTGCCCAACTTATCCATATCCCTCATTACTTTTATAAACTTCTATGAGGCCACCTGTCATCTTCCTATGCTCCAAGGAATAAAGATCCAGCGTGGCCAAATCCTTTGTCTAACTCAGGCCCTCTAGTCCAGGCATTCTCTTCCTCCCCTTCTCCAGCTTAACAATGTATTTCCTATAACAGGGTGACCAGAACTGTCTACTATCCTCCATCTCACAATGACTTATTTAACTGCAAGAGAACATCCCTACTCCTAAACCGACCGGCCGATGGAGGCCAGCATGCTGAACACCTTCTTCACCCTCCTGTCTACTTGTGTCGCTACCCTCCGGGAACTACGTATGCACTTGCATTACACACAAGATGCTGGAGGAGCTCAGCAGGCCAGGCAGCATCTGTGGAAAAGAGGACAGTTGACATTTCAGGCCGAGACCCTTCAGCAGCTGGAGAAAAGAAGACTGAGGCGTAGAGTTAAAAGGTGGCGGAAGAAATACAAGGTGATAAGTGAAACCAGGAGGGGGAGGGGTGAAGTAAAGAGCTGGGAAGTTGATTGGGGAAAGAGATACAGGGCTGGAGAAGGGGGAGTCCGATAGGTGAGGACAGAGGCCATGGAAGAAAGAAAAGGGGGGAGCAGCACCAGAGGAAAGCAAGGAGATAAGGTGAGAGAGGGAAAAGGGGAAAGGAATGGTGAAGAGGGGAGGGGACATTACTGGAAGTTCGAGAAATCAATGTTCATGCCATCAGGTTGGAGGCTACCCAGACGGAATATAAGGTGTTGTTTCTCCAACCTGACTGTGGCCTTATCAAGACAGTGGAGGGGGCCATGGATGGACATACTGGAATGGGAATGGGACGTGGTATTAAAATGGGTGGCCACTGGGAGATCCTGCTTCCTCTGGCGGACAGAGAGTAGATGCTCGGCAAAGTGGTCTCCCAATCTACGTCGGGTCTCACCAATAAACAAGAGGCCACACTGGGAGCACTGAACACAGCAGGTGACCCCAACAGACTCACAGCTGAAGGACTGTTTAGGGCCCTGAATGGTAGTGAGGGAGGAGGTGAAAGGGCAGGTGTAGCACTTCTTGCGCCTGCCAGGAGGGATGAATGGACAAGGGTATCGTGTCGGGAGCAATTCCTGTGAAAAGCAGAAAGTGACCGGGGGGGGGGGGAAGATGTGCTTCGTGGTGGGATCCCATTGGAGATAGCGGAAGTTGTGGAGAATTACGTGCTGGACACAGAGGCTGGTGGGGTGGTAGCTGAAGACAATGGGAACCCTATCCCGGGTAGAGTGACAGGAGGATGGGGTGAGAGCAGACATGCGTGAAATGGAAGAGATGCGGTTGAAGGCGGCGTTGATGGTGGAGAAAGGGAAGCCCCTTTCTTTGGAAAAGGGGGACATCTCCTTTGTTCTGGAATGAAAAGCCTCATCCTGAGAGCAGATGCAACAGAGATGGAGGAATCGAGAGAAGGAGATGGCACTTTTACAAGTAACAGAGCGGGAGGAGGTACAGTCAAGGTAGCTGTGAGAGTCTGTGGGTTTGTCACAGACAACAAAAGATAAGCTGTCTCCAGAGAGAGACAGAGAGATTGGGAAAGGGGAAGGAGGTGTCAGAAATGGACCAGGTAAACTTGAGGACAGGGTGGAAGCTGAAGGCAAAGTGGATGCAGTCGACGAGCTCTGCATGGGTGCAGGAAGCAGCTCCAATGCAGCTGTTGACGTAACATAGGAAGAGTGCAGGATAGTTACCAGAGTAGGCTTGGAACATGGAGAGTTTCACGTAACCGACAAACAGGCAGACATAGCTGGGACCCAATCGAGTGCCCATGGCCGCACCTTTAGTTTGAAGGAAATGGGAGGAGCTGAAGGAGAAATTATTTAGAGTGAGGACAAGTTCCACTAGGTGGATGAAAACTGGTTAGGTCTGGTGTCCAGAAAGAAATGGAGAGATTTGAGGCCTTCCTGGTGGGGATGGAGCTGTATAGAGACTGGGCATCCATAGTAAAAATAAGTTAGGGGCCAGGGGACTTGAGATCATTGAAAAGATCCAGAGCAGGTGATATAGGTAGAAGGCAGTGAAGTAGGGACATAAAACAGAGTCGAGGGATGTACTTGCATTCCAGGTCCTTCTGTTCCAGAACACTCTTCAGAGCCTTACCATTCGCTGTCCAAGTCCAATCCTGGTCTAATCTCTCAAAATGCATCGTCTGGATTGAAAGTCATTTGTCTATCTTCAGCCCACATATCTAGCTGATCAAGACCCCCTTGTAATTTTTTATTACATTCTTATCTATGGACAACACCACCTATTTTAGCATCATTTGCAAACTTAAGCTTTCCATTCTTGTTCATTCACCTCCAAATCACTGTTATAAAGGTCTCAGTTTATGCACATCACTAGACACAGGCCAACAGTCTATGAAAACAATCCTCGACATCACCCTCTGCTTCCTACCACTCATCCAGTTATAAATCCAATCCACTACCTCCCCCAGATCCCAAGCGATCAAACTTTCCGGACTAGCCTGATCTTGTCAAAGTCCATATACACAACATCCACTGTCCTACCCTCATCTACCAGCATGTTTATCTCTTCAAAGAACTCCAAAAGATTTGTCAGACATGGCTTCTCACGCACAAAGCTATCCTAACTGTTCTGAATCACACCCCGTTTCTCCAAATATTGGTGATCCTGTCCCTCAGAATACCAACCCCCCCCCCCCCCCACCCCAACACACACACAGCAATTTAGTTACCACCAATGTCCGATTTTCTGGCTGTAATTTTCGGACTTGTTTTTGCTACCCTTTTTAAACATTGCTACCACATCAGCCACTCTCCAGTTCTCCGGAATGTCACCTGTGGGCAGAGATTAAACAACACCGGTGCACCTCAGGGATGTGTGCTCAGCCCACTGCTCTACTCTCTACATCAGCCATTCTTAGTGCTTCTGACCTGGAGGAACCCTTGAAGTACTTTTCAGGTCTCAGGGAATCCTTGCGCAAATTTATTATACCTACAACTCGTAGTATGTTGGCATGATCAGTAAGTTGTAGATATAATAATCCAAAAATAATTGTCAATGCTCTTTTGAGGAGAGAATGAATTTTTAGCCGACCTTTTCTTGAAAACAAAAACAGGTAGTTAAGCTTGGCTTACCTTTCTTGAAATTAATCTCTTTCTTCCCATTACATAAATTTTTAAAACTCATAAGGCAAACATAATAAGTTTCTGTTAAAGAACTGGCTTAAGCCAAAATGGGATTTACTTTTTCCGAAGGTAGGCTCAGTAGATTTAATTTAAATAAAGGTTGTAAATTGATTTACTTAATGCTATTTACAACATGAATATTTATTCATGCCAACACAGTTCCTCTAAGACAGACCTTTCTTTTCCAGATATGAAGACCAAACATTAATTATATCTTGGCCTTTGCTAGTTTTGGGCAGCTCTTTGCAAGAGAAAAAGTTTCCTTGAATTTCACCATCATTTACAAATCTCACAAATGCTACGTGACATTTATTGGTGAAATCTGTTGACACATTAAACTGGACAGAGCTGCTGTTACTTTTCAGTTTATCACACAAAACTTCTTCAGCATCTTGTGACATGTCATCAATATGTCGACTTATTGTACTGTTTGAGAGTGAAACCTTTTCAATTTCTCGTGCAGCATCTTGTCCGAGCATTCTACTCACTGTAATTTTACATTCTGGCATTGTTAGGTTCTCACCAACTGTGTGACTTTTCTTCTTCTGGGTCATGTTATAACTTGCTTCTTGAGTCTTTTTATGTAGTTTGACAAGATTTGGTATGTCACGGAAGACACTCACATATTTCTAAAGATATACCGTGGAGAGCATTCTAACTAGCCACATCACTGTCTTGGGGGGGGGGGGGGTGGGGGGGGGGCATTGCACAGGATCAAAATAAGCTGCGGAAAAGTCAGTCAGCCTCCCCAGTATCCTGGACTTATTCAAGGAGCCATACCTCAAAAAGGCAGCATTATTGGGGACTTCCATCACCCAAAACAAGCCTTCTTCCCATTACTATCTCCAAGCTCAACGCCTCAGGAATAGATTCTTCCCCTCTGCCATTAGATTTCTGAACAGACACTGAACCCATGAACACTACCTCACTTTTTCCCCCTTTCTGCTATTTCAAATGTGGTCCAAGACAACACCACTCATCTCCCCCTTCTCTTTAGCACCCATCATTTGTTCCATGGTAAAAAACTGAAGTGAAAAATTTGTTAAGCATCTCTCTCATCCGTTTCCTTTGGTTTCACCCTGATCTTTAAGGGATTTATTCTTTCCCCGGCCCGCACTTTTTTACTCTTACTAGTCTACAGGATCCCTCACCTTGCCAGCTAGATTCATAACCGCGCCTTAATATCTCTCTTTATCCAGTGTTCCTGTCAGCCCAGCCCTTCATCCTTTCTTAGTTTAATCGTGACGCTACCCTATATGGTTATCTCGAAGTGAGGTACTTTATAACATTGACATTAAATCAAGGTTTGACATCTGCTGCGGTTACCGAAATCGCTGAGAGACTAAGCCAGGGTACTCCACACTGTGTGGCGGACTTCCAAATCGAGAAAGCTACGAAACCAGCAAAGTCGAACGATCTTTTATTGGAAAAAAAACTAACGAAACTAAATGAACAATGTAGTGATCTTAGCGCTCAAATCAGCGTACCCAAATATTCTAATTAGCGGTCGAACTAAATTAGTGCTCCAATCAGCGAAATTGGTGTATTTAAGCAGTCAACAACAAAAAACATCATACCCCGAGGCTCACTCTCGCCGGCTAATAACTAACCAATAGCGTCTCCTCATTTGCTTCGATCACGTCCCGACCCACGTGACATTTACCTTAATAAATACGTCACAAAATAGCAGACAAGCAGGAGGCAGATGCACGGTTTACAGACCGGAGACATGGCTCCTGTGAGATAGTGACACAAGTGGGTGCACGGTGATGAGGGAGGCACTCCTGTGCCGTCGGGGGAGCGGTGAGATCGCCCACAGAAGCTTCACACCCTTGAACTTCATGTACACTGCAGCCAATAATATCACCAGATCCCCTTCTTAAAAATTGCCAGCTTTGATAAAGAATTTCTTATTATAAAAGCAAAGCCATTGGGACTGTTTACTATCATTACATTTTATTGAATATTTGGATTCAAATTACCAAAGCACTAGTCACACAAGAATAGACTGGCAAAAAAAAATGTGAACCAAACAAGAGCAAATCTGCAGATGCTGGAAATCGGAGCAACACACACAAAATGCCGGAGGAACTCAGCAGGCCAGGCAGCATCTATGGAAGAGAGTAAAGTTAACATTTCAGGCTGACGCCCAATTTGGATTTTATTCTAAGATAAAAATGCATACATTTAATTATTGTAACTAGAACAAGGAAACATTTAATAATAAACAAATTCCTTTGTGTCAGTTTGGAATATTATTAACCAAATGATGTGGTTTGGCAAAGAAATATGCCTTACCACTTTGTCATAATTATTACAGTAGCTATCACTTAACCTCATAAATTTAAGTACTTTCAAACTTAATGTGCAACTTCATAGGCAAAAATTACTGTATTTTTGGTGACAATAATTGACGTGATAAATGTTGACCAAGATACTGGGAATCCTGATATATGGGCAAGTTATTTATTTTTCATTCATGTGAGGAGAAACATATCAGGCCATTAGCCTTTCCTCAGAAGTGAGCAGCCTTCAGAACAAAATTACAGACTACTGCAGAGATTGGAAATCTGAAATCTGTTCACTATCTTCAAGTAGAAAGAGCTGCTTTGGAGATAGAGATGGGGCCCAGTGAGGCCAGTCACTTCGAGGATTAGCTGGACGCTTCGGTTACCTTTCCCGTTTGACTCAGGCCCACTCTGTCACTCTTGTGAAGGGATAATTGTATCGGTCTCACCCTGAATTGGTAAATGTCCTGAATTGTGCTGCCAATGTCTACTCTTCCCTCAGATTTGAATGGTCATCTCTGATTTGTCATTCCTGGTGTTAGGCTAAAGACGAACATTCATTGTCAGCCTACTGACCCCTGGGGCTGCCTTTACTGCACATGCTTCATGCTATCAATTTTGTTTTCTTGTATTATCTTCATCGCTATTCAATTTGCTCCGATCGTATCAGATTCTGTGCCACCTTCTGGCAAGCCTTTCCTTTCCCTCAACTGGAATTTATTTTCCATCATAACTGACAGGCCTTTGCCATTTCACATAATTCTGCTGCCGTGCTTTTCCCTCCTCCCTGGAACCATGATAGTTCATCTTGTCCTCACCACTCTCCTTGCTAGCCTCCACATTCAATGTTATTGTTCTCTGCATCTTAACGGGTGATACCTCCTTGATTCTGCAATTTTAAATGACAATTAAAATATGATGATGAAAAGTTAAGGGGAATATAGAACACCTTTTCACCATAGACTGGTAATACCAGCTATAAAGTACATATTGGGTACTCACTAAGGCTATTTCAACAGCTGTTGGGTTGCTATTGTGCCTGCATGTATTACTCTTTTCACTCTGCCACAGTAAACTGTAAATTGCATGTTATTTTGAGAGGACATAACTTCAGTATACGACACATCACAGCAGATCTTGATTTGAGGCCAGAGTTCCCCACACATCCAGGCCAGCAGGTGGTAAACTGAGTGAAGTCATGCACATTACCACCTGGCAGAATGCAATGACTATTGCTCTCAGATGCCCCCTTGTGGCTGAGCTTAAGCAATGTAGTCAAACCCTGGAACAGGGCCCCTCCCTCCCTGGCTTGTCTTCAATTTGGCAGAGAGCAGACAGACAATGGGGAACCTATGGAAAGGGGAAATGGGAGGTGCAGAATGAAACACAATCAGAAAAAAAAACAAAAATAAAGAACTCAGCACGTCATTGGTGGCCACCAGGTTTGAAAATCTTACTTAATTTTTCCACCGTGAAGCTAGGGGAGATGACAGATTGCTTTGGGTAAGACAGCAATGATCTCCTGGCTTCAACCCGTTCCCCAATTCCCATCTTTGTTTGCTCAAAGGATACATTCTCAACTTCCAATACTTATCTGAAAGGAAAGAAATTGTTACCTCTCTGTGATTAAATTGTTATCTAGATGAATGAGGACTGATGAAGGATCTCAGGCCAAAACACTAACACTTTATTCCTTTCCATAGATGAAACCTGACCTGCTGAATTCCTCCAGCATTTTGTGGATTCCAGGCAACTCAGAATCTCTTGTGTTTATTCATCTTAGCTTTAGTTTCTTGTAATACAACTATGACTTTTTTCCCTGAGTTGCCAAGCCAATACAGGTCTGGAATCAGCTAACTTCTCACAGACTGAATGAGCAGTTCCTGAATAAGCAGTTTCTGAGAATTTTGTCAAAACGGAAGTGTAGCCAAGGGTGAGTACCTGGATTTGGAAATTGTGCTGTTATTGATCCAGAGGGTTGTGAATGGAATGACAGGGTCCAGGGATGAAAGTAACTTAAATCTCTTACTGGTACAATCACATCACTAACAAAGTTGTTCTTTGCATCACCAATACCTCACTGGTGTTTGATAATGGCCTGATGTAACTCACTTGCCTTGATTTCACCTCTGAGTGTAAGCCCAGAGCATGCCCAGACTACCTGCAAACAGGCCAGAGGCCAAAGGACAAAGCACCAGAGATTAGAACAACAAAGAGGTGGTCCTGGGAGGAAGAGGAATGGCTACAGGATTCCTTTGAGTCAATTGACTGGGCCGTGACCAAGAACAAATCTGTGCATTTCAATGAATACACCATGCTTATTATGGATTTTGTTAAAACAGTTGTAGAGTTTTCCCCAATCAGAAGCCTTGGATGGATCATGAGATCCACAGTCTGCTGAGGGCCAGATCAGAGATATTCAAGTCAGGTGACCAAGAAAGTTACAAGAACTCCAGGTAGGCATCTCATGGGCAAAGTGGCAATTTCAGACTAAATGTGAATCATCGAGGATGCTCAAGAGCTGTGGCACGGCTTGAATACTATCACCTTATAAAGATAAATCAAGCAAAAAAGGTGAAAGCAGAGTTTCACTTCCAGATGAACTCAATCCCTACTATGCTCACTTCAACTACCAAAACATGGAGGAACTTGATGTTGATATCGCAAACTTCCACAGCCCCAATGATCCTATGATTCAGTCTCTGAGGCTGATGTATGAGTAGCCTTCAAGGGCATGAACCTACAAAAAGCATCCAGCCCAGACAGGCACCTGGCCAAGTAATAAAGACCTGTGCTGATCAACTGGCTGAGATTTTTAACCTCTCACTTCAGCAGTCTGGATATCCAGCTATTTCAAACAGGCTTCAACTATACCAGTGCCCAAGAGGACTGTGGTGACCTGTCTCGACAACTATCATCCAGTAGCACTTACATCCACACTGATGAAGTGTTTTGAGAGGTTGGTGATGAAACACATCAACTCCTGCCTGAGACGCGACTTGGATCTGCTCCAATTTGCCTACTGGAGCAACAGGTCCGTGGCAGATGCCATCTCATTGGTTCTTGAATCAACTCTGGAACATCTGAACAGCAAAGATGCAGACATCATGGTGCTCTTTATCAACTACAGCTCCGCATCCAATACCATCATCTCCTTAAACTGAACCAATAAGCTCTTAGACATTGGCCTCAATCTCTCCTTGAGCAATTGGATCCCAGGTTTCCTCACTTGCAGACCCCAGTCAGTTTGGATTAGCAACAGCATCTTCTCTACGATCTCCATCAGCACTGGTGCACCACAAGGCTGTGTGCTTAGCCCCCCGCTCTACTCACTTTACCGTGAGGCTAAATACAATTCCAATGCCATATTTAAGTTTACAGAAGACACTACTGTTGTAGGTTGAATCAAAGGTGGTGATGAATCAGCATATAGGACAGAGATTGAAAATCTGGCTGAGTGATGCCTCTTACTCAATGTCAGCAAGACCAAGCAGCTGTTATTGACTTCAGGAGGAGGAGACCAGAGGTCCATGAGCCAGTCCTCATCGCAGGATCAGAGGTGGAGAGGCTCAGCAACTTTAAATTCCTCAGTATTATTATTTGGGAGGACTTGTCTTGGGTCCAACATACAAGTGCAATTATGAGGAAATCACAGCAGTGCCTCTACTTCCTTAGGAGTTTGCGAAGATTCAGCATAACATGCAATACTTTGACAAACCTCTATAGATGTGTAGTGAAGAGTATATTGACTGAATGCATCACAGCCTGGTATGGAAAAACCAATGCCCTTGAATGGAAAATCCTACAAAAAGTAGTGGATACGGCCCAGTCCATCCTCCCCACCGTTGAGCACGTCGACATGAAAAGCTGTCGCAGGAAAGCAGCATCCATCATCAGGGACCCCCACCTCCCAGGACATGCTCCCTTCTCACTGCTGCCATCAGGAAGAAGGTACAGGAACCTCAGGACTCTCACTACCAGGTTCAGGAACAGCTTTTACCCCTCAACCATCAGGCTCTTGAACCAAAGAGGATAACTTCACTCAACTTTACTTGCTCCATCATTGAAATGTTCCCACAACCAATGGACTCCATTTTAGGAACTCTTCATCTCATGTTCTCGATATTTATTGTTTATTTATTTATTGTTATTATTTCTTTCCTTTTGTATTTGTACTGTTGTTGTCTTTTGCTGACTGGTTGAACGCTCACATTGGGCAGTCTTTCATTGATTCTGTTATTGTTATTATTCTATAGATTTATTGAGTAGGCCCACAAAAAAATTAATCTTCAGGTTGTGTATGGTGATATATATGTACCGGTACTTTGAATACAAATTTTCTTTGATCTTTGAGCATTTCTCAAAATATTCTACAATATTTGACAGAAACTGCTACATTGTTGTTAAAAAGGTTAGGTAGCTTCCTCCTAATTCTCAACCATATACTACCCCTTAACAGCATCTGAAAATGCACCATCAATTTCTGCAGCTGACAGCAATTTCCTTCATTGACACATCCACCATCTCTGACTTATCACATTGTCATACTGTTTGATCAACATTCAGCATTAAATGAACAGAAACCTGTTTTCCACTGCATTACTGGGATGACATTACTTCTGTCACCAGTACAATTTCCATTTCCTAATCAATGATTCCATCCTGCTCTAAACCATTCCCTCCACATCCTTGCAGTTATATCAAACTCTGGATCATACTTTCCAGTTCACTTATCGCTCAAATCAATTTTCTGATGATGCAATGGCCTCTGCCCTCAAACTCTCTCCTGTTCCATCTGGAAAATGGGGTCTCATCTGCCAGACTGTTGCTTATACACTTCAGTTTGGTGTTCAATACCATCATACCCCAGAAACTGTCCTCGCTGGGTCTCAACACCTCTCCCTGCAATTGGAGTCTGGACTTCTTAACAGTGAGGCCACGGTCAGTCCGCATGGGCAGCAAAGTCTCTTGTCCCATTACACTGAGCACTGGCGCACTCAGCCCACTGCTGTTCACACTGTTGACGCATGACTGCGTCGCAGGATCCAGATCAAACCGTGTCATCAAGTTTGCAGATGACACAACAGTAGTTGGCCTTATCAAGAATGATGACGAGATGAAGTATAGAGATGAGGTGGAGTGGCTGGTGGATTGGTGTGAGAAGAACAACCTAGGCCTGAATGTGGAGAAGACAAAGGAAATCACTGTGAACTTCAGGAACATGCAGACCAACCATCCCCCTCAGCAAGTACCTCCTTGAACAAGAAGGCAGCACCTCCACTTCATAAGAAGATTGAGGCAAGCAAGGCTCCCCCCTCCATCTTAAGTTTTATAGGAGCATCATTGAGAGCGTCCAAACAAGTTGCATCTCCATCTGGTAAGGGAGTAGTCGAGCATCAGACCGTAAGTCCCGATAAAGGACTGTGAGAACAGCTGAGAGGGTCTCCCTACTATCCATTGGGACATTTATCAGGAGTGCTGTACACTCAAGGCTTTTAGTATTGTTGAGGCTCTCACCCATCATCCAGCATCCCCTTTCACTTTCCACCATCAGGCAGGAGACAGTGAAGCATAAAGGAGAAAAACTGTTCCTTCTCGCAGGCCATTAGGCTTCCAAACATCGTATTCAAAGTGTCAAAAAGTTAAAATGTTCCGTACCTTACAATATTTAATATTAATGCACTTTAGTTTGTTATTTATGTGTGATTCATGTGTAGATTTTATCCTTACCTTCATAAGTTATCATTTGTATGTGTGTTATGTGTACTACTGTGCTTTACACCCTGGTTCGAAGAAATGTTGTCTCATTTTCATATTTGTTATATGGTTCTATATGTTATATACAGTGCATGTATACTGTTAGATGACAATACACGTGACTTAGAAAACATAAAAACATAGAAAAACCTACAGCACAATACAGGCCATTCGGCCCACAATGCTGTGCTGAACATGTAATTATTTTAGAAATTACCTAGGGTTAGCCCTCTATTTTACTAAGCTCCATGTACCTATCCAAGAGTTTCTTAAAAGACTCCACCGCCATTGCCCGCAGCCCATTCCATGCACTCACCACTCCCTGTGTAAAAAAACATACCCCTGACACCTCCTCTGTACATATTTCCGAACACCTTAAAACTGTGCTCTCTTGTGATAGCCATTTCAGCCCTGGGAAAAAGCCTCTGACTATCCACACAATCAATGCCTCTCATTATCTTATACACCTCTATCAGGTCACCTCTCATTCTCCGTCGCTCCAAGGAGGAAAGGCTGAGTTCACTCAACTTATTCTCCTAAGGCATGCTCCCCAATCCAGGCAACATCCTTGTAAATCTTCTCTGCACCCTTTCTATGGTTTCCACATCCTTCCTGTAGTCAGGTGACCAGAACTGAGCACAGTACTCCAAGTGGGGTCTAACCAGGGTCCTATATAGCTGCAACGTTACCTCTCGGCTCCTAAATTCAATCCCACAACTGATGAAGGCCAATGAACCATATGCTTCTTAACCACAGAGTCAACCTGCGCAGCAGCTTTGAGTGTCATATGGACTCAGATCCCAAGATCCCTCTGATCCCCCACACTGCCAAGAGTCTTACCATTAATACCATTACCAATAATTCTGCCATCATATTTTACCTACCAAAATGAACCATTTCACACTTATCTGGGGTGAACTCCGTCTGCCACTTTTCAGACCAGTTTTGCATCCTATCAATGTCCTGCTGTAACCTCTGACAGCCCTCCACACTATCCACAACACCTCCAACCTTTGTGTCATCAGCAAATTTACTAACCCATCCCTCCACTTCCTTATTCAGGTCATTTATAAAAATCACAAAGAGAAGGGGTCCCAGAACAGATCCCTGAGGCACATCACCGGTCACCGACCTCCATGCAGAATATGACCCGTCTACAACTACTCTTTGCCTTCTGTGGGCAAGCCAGTTCTGGATCCATAAAGCAATGTCCCCGGGATCCCATGCTTCCTTACTTTCTCAATAAGCCTTGCATGGGGTACCTTATCGAATGCCTTGCTGAAATCCATATACACTACATCTACAGCTCTACCATCATCAATGTGTTTAGTCACATCCTCAAACTTGACTTGACTAATCCCTATTGTCACTAAGACTGCAAGTTTTCCCCTCTGTGGTACTGTCTGTCTTTTCCCTTGCCTCTGTACTCTAAAAGGGCAGCACGATAGCATAGTGGTTAGCACAGTGCTTTACGGTACAGGTGACCTGGGTTCAATTCCTGCTGCTGCCTGGAAGGTGTTTGTACGTTCTCCCTGTGGCCATGAGGGATTCCACTGGGTACTCCGGTTTCTCCGTAGTCCAAAGACGTCCGGTTGGTAGGTTAAATGATCATTGTAAATTGTCCTATAATTAGGCTAGGGTTAAATTTGGGGATTGTTGGGCAGCGTGGCTCAAAGGGCAGGTAAGGCCTATTCCACACCAATCTCAATAAAATCTTTCCATTTCCTCGGTTAACTGTCCTTTAATCTCTCCAGTTCTTTTGAAACATTTCAACTCTTCCTTCATATTTGTATTTCCTCATGCTAGGCAGCATCCTAGTCAATCTGTATTATACATGCTGTATCAGTTGAAGTACTGTAGACATAACTGAATGGAAGAAAAGATTCAGAGTTGAATGGCATTCTTCTATTTCTCTTTCAATTGCCATAATATTTTCCTTTAGAACAGATGACAAAACTATGCACACACTACCAACAGCTGTCAAGCTAACTGTTGTACAGATTTCACATTTTATACCTAACACTGTAAAATTCTGCATTCAATTGCCTGTGCACTAAAAAGGCGGCTTTTTGAATGTCTTTTAAATATGAGCTCCAAATCTTTCTGCTGTTCCATATTTTTGTGGTTTTCTCCATTCTAAATATCCAACATTAACCTTCATTTCAAGAGGACTTGAATATAAAACCAAGGATGTAGTGCTAAGGCTTTATAAGGCATTTATACATTTGAGTTATTGAGAGTGGCGTTGGGTCCTAAATCTAAGAACTGATTGGATGGGGTCCAAGGGAGGCTTATGAGAATGATTACAGGAATGAAAGGGTCAACAGAGATGAGGAGGAATTCCGTCAGCTAGAAGATGGTGAATCTACACTGACTAACTTACATTTGAACCAAAGCTGCCCAATGGAGTGGTACAATCTTTGATCTATTTTCAATTCCACTTAGTTTTCAATTCAGCTGAAGTCCATGCAGAGTAAAATTGATATAGGATATAAATTTGAACCTGGCTATTATCTCCCACAGAATTACTGTATATTACAATGACCAATTACATTGGTTCCTTAAGGTTGTTACAGCTGGGGATGGTAGTGGCGATAAATTCTCACTACATATTAAATGCTCCTAACTGTGTGCACCTCAAATAGCCTCTGGCAACCAAGTCCAGCTCCCGGGCTTCACATGTGGCTTAGCTACTAAGCCAGGTGGAACTGTTTCTACTGACGGGAGAAGGGGGAAAAGCAGGTTACTGGTGCCTTAAAACCAGTCGCTTCGGGCAGATGGGGCTTACCAGCTGTGGTAGGGGGGCTCACCTAAGAGAAGGAAAACTCTGATTTCAATCATCCATTCAAAAACCCTGCTCAACCATCGGGCTGACTATGCCATACAGCCTGACGATTTCTCAACTCATCAGATAAAGAATGTAGTGATCTTGGGCAAAATAAGGAGTAGAGGGTTCTGCCTCTAACACCTCATGATGCTTGTACCCTATGGTCTTGGTGAACACCTGCTCATCAAATCTGGAATATCCAAAGTGAAGTGCATTCCATACCACCTGCATGGGAATTCTCTTCAGCTATTCCAACACAGCCGTCTACATTACTTCTTACGCAGATGTTAAACTGGCACTCTCTGATCAATAGCTTGGAAACTGTGTATCCTGAGGCTTTGTTCAGTACAGCTGGGGACTTCAACCAGGCCACCTTCAAGCCTGTTACCAAAATATTATCAGCATACCTCCTGTCCCACCAAAAGCCCAAACACCCTCCACCACTGCTGTACAACCATCAAAAGTGCGTACTGCTCCCTCCCCAATATCAGAGCATTGGACTAGGCTCCTCCTTCCTGCTTATAAACAGAAAGTCTGATCTGAGGAAACCTATGAACTGCTGTGTGACTGCCTCGTTGGTAGGCTCATCCATATTCAAGCCAGCCTGAATAATTATGCCACTCCCATCACAGACTTCATCAGTAGGTGTGTGGCAAAGAAATTAATCTGAGTATTCCCCACCCAGAAACCATAGAAAAACCATGATATCCACTTCCTACTAAAACCCAGGACTGAAGGATAGCTTCTATCCTTCTGTCAACAACATCTGAACGGCTGAAGGGTGAACAGATCTTCTCCCAATCTAATTCATCAAGGTCCTTGCACTTCACTTGTCTATCTGCTCTGCCCTTTGTTATTGTATTCTACACTTGTTTTCCTTTTCCACTACCTCGATACACTTAACTATTGACTCCGGCTGGCATGGAAGGTGACGCCAGCGAACAACATGACATCCTTCAGACGGTTCATGAAACCACTTCTTTCACTTCTTTTAAGTCTTCTTTTTCTTTCAAATGTGGTCCTACTACTGTTGGAGCCTGTGATCCATGTGGTGGTGGGCTGGTTGAATGGTCTGGCGCTTTGCAGTCTCCAAGCATATTTGCTGAGGTTTGAGTGAAGCACGCAGCCTCGAGGCCATGAAGCTCATGACAGGCTCCACTTCTCGCTGATCTCACCAATTAAAGCGTCGAGGGAGATTGAAATAATCAAGGCGAGCGGGTATTCAGCGCTGTCTACCAGCCTCTGGCTCATTCTGCCGGAGGAAGGAGTCTCTTTGTTCTCAGAGGAAGGTCCCTGCATCTGAATGGTCTCTTTCTCTCTCCCTTGATGTTGTCGGAGAATGATAGCGGAGTACTGGATCGTGGGCGAGGTTTATGGATTGAGCTCTGTAGTTCACGTTATGGTGAGTGTCTGGTTTCTGGTCACTTCTTTTGTTGCTATTTTGTGTGATTTTGATCTTGGCTGCCTGCAGATAACAAACAACACCATGCTAAATTGAACTGAATTGAGCTGAACTCTTTTGATTACTTCTGTGGGCTGGTGTTTTATTTTTTTTTGTTTCACTATTTTTGCCACTTGCACAATTTTTTTTTGTATGTTGTGGTGGTGGGGTTTGATATTTTTCTTCCAACAGGTTCCATGGTTTTCTTTGTTTTGTGGCTGTCTGTGAGAAGACGCATCTCAGGGTTGTACACTGCATTCATACTTTGATAATAAATGTACTTTGAATCTTCGGAAACAAAAGCTGTCACTGTAACTCAGTATATTCAGGATTATAATCCATTCCGATTCCAATCCCTGAGAGATGAATGGCGGCCATTTGGGGGTCCGGGATATTTTACATCACATGAAAAGTGAGCAGACAAAGAAAGTTTCAGCTTAGTGTCTACTCTAGAAGATGCAGTTCTGATCTTGAAACAAAAGCGAAAATGCTGGGAAGACTTTGTAGGTCAGGTAGCATCAATGGAAATAGAAGCAGAGTTAATGCAGTGTCAAAACTGGAAAAGAAATAAAAAAGGGATATCTTTTAACTGCAGAGAAGATTGTGTGTGGAAAGGACTATATGTATTGAGCAGACTGAGTAAAATAGGTTAACTAGGCGGTTAGGTGGTGATTATTATTATGCCTCTTTTTCCGTGTTACGTGTCGCTCATAGCAGGGCTGTGGGACATGCCCAGCAGATCAAGCTGAACAAACGGAGAGAGAAAATAGAGGGAAAACTCACATTGACGTATCCCAAGCCTGGAGTGTTATCGAGGCCCATAACATTGTGACAGGAGAACAGCAATAACGATGTCAAGCCTTGCGCAGCAGGATATTGTGGCCACAGTATGATGAAGACAGGATATGCAACATTGCCTCAGACTATTGTTTCAGACATGTGGTTTTGCAGAAGACTAATGGGGAAAAGCTCTCTCAGGCTATTTGCCACGAAGAATTGAAGCTGGTTTATTTGGAACACAGGAGGAAGGGTTTAACAAAACTGTTACCAACTTGCCAGCAAGTAACCGGGAAAAAATGTGTCAGAAATACACAGATCACATCAGCCTTTAACTCTGGCTGAACTAATACAGATTAATTTGGAACCAGCGTCATGCTCTGTATGATCTAGACTCAAATGGCCTTTTTCCCTCACACTTTCTTTTAATTTTAGTCACATTATGATTATCTCCATATGACACATAATCCTTTTCTCAAACACATTCTCCCCTCATTATCTCAGTGCTCCCATCACTCTTCAGCCAATGCCCTTCAATAACTTGATTAAAGTCAATCAACCCTCACCAATAATCATTGCCACAATGCATGTAAAGTCAGAACTCCCCTACAACGCAGGCACAATGAATCCCACTGGTAACCATTATCATAGCTCAGGTACAATCAGGGAGTCAATCCCCCTACAGTAACTTGAGAATCATCAGATAATCCCTTCCAGTAATCATTACTATCACTCAGATGTGGTCAGAGGTTAATCCTTTCCAATAACCACATAGTTAATTCCATTCATTATTTATTATTGTAAGCAGTAAATCTGGAAAAGTAGGTATCCTCTCCAGGGCTGCATCCAAGAATTTGCGCTGATTGTACCTTTTCCACCTGCCCTTCACTCCCACCAAAAGCGTCAGATGTCTGGGGCTGAACATTGATGATGGAGTGCAGACTCAAAAACATTAAGTATCCACAGGAACACCTGCATCACAAAGGCATGGTGTTAGGCTTAGAAAGGGTAATGAACGAGATTTTGATCACCTCTTATGAAACTAGGTTTGACATTTAGCACTAAGTTAGATTCAGTTCGGTCAGATCTGCATACACATTAGATGGTTCTTGCAAGTGCAGTTCCAAATATTAGCTAAGCTGATAGGACCAACCCTTATTGTGAGCTTGGGGAAGAAAGAAATAAAGAAGAGAAGAGAGAAACAAAAATGTAAGAGTGAATGATTGCTATATCTCGTGGTCATTTTAAAACTGGGGCACGGTATGGTAACTGAAAAAAACACAGGAAGAGGCGTGTCCTGTCGGGCTATCAGCATTACATGACAGTATTTACATTCTACAGTCCTTTAGGTCTGTGATGAAACTGCACAAGAACTTCAAATGCTATTATATACTTCTAAAATTTATTTGAATTAATGTATTTCAAATGATTAAAAATTAAGAAAACATTGATAAATTAGAAAAACAAATACAGGCTCTCCCAAGTGATGAAAACCTGACCGAAGCACAGCTTGTACATATGACTGGGCATTTGGCAGACTGGCAGGATGGATTTGCCAGTTAGTGTGAGGCTGCAGGCAACTTTTGTCAGCAAGTCTGGGGATCTGGTACTTGGGAACTCAGTTCATGGCAATGCCTGATTGGCTGAGTTAAATGCCCTGGTTTAACTACACGTTTCTCTTGGTTGACTTTTGTTTTTATTTAAATATGTCAACAGGAGGCTGCAGTTCCAGTGTGCAAACTGTTTGGCTTATGAAAAGCTTTGAAGAACAGAACCCTGTTCTAACCCGGGAAGGATCTGTGTATATAAAACATGGAACGTGGGATTGTGGCTGCTGCTGGATTCTCTCATTCCACTCAACTGAACAGGTAGTTTTTGGGCTTGGATCCACATGCAGGGACAGGCTTGGCAAAGATGACAGATTTTCTTCTGTGAAGGACAGATATATTGATTGACAATCTGGCAGTTTCATTTGGGAGCCATGATGGAATTTGAACTCATGTATCTAAATCAGTGGTTCATTCCTCCGGGAGTCTAATCTTCTAACTTACGAATGTATGACTGTAATCTTTACATTTCACACTAAAACATTAAATAAGGTCTAAATTTAAGAAAATATAAAAATGCTTAACTTACTTCCTTACAAGTATTCTTCCTTGAAATTGATAGACAAGTTACTGAGCTAATCCCAGCCTGGCTTGCTGGAGCAAGGTTAACTCCATAACTAGTCTAACAGTGGAAAACAGAAGAGGAGACCCTGGCAAAGAGTTGTCTGCAAGTTTGGAACTTCAGCATTTGCGCATCCACAAATTATTATCATCTGCTGCCGTTTCTATGGGAAATTATAATAGTTATTTTGGGAAATACAAGAGCTTCCTAATAAAATTTGGGGTAATGAGTGGTTGCAGTCTTTGCTTTCTTCTTTTGCTGATGGCCCATTGATCAGTATTTTCCAAGTTCTATCTATGTGATGAAAATCAAACCTTACTTTGATCTGTCCCCTTTCCTACAGTCATTCCAGAATCAACTGCAATTTGTCTGCATGCAGCCTGTCCGGAACATGCAGTGTCTGTATGTTCACAGGGTTCTGTGGTGCATCCACTGTACACGTGTACATGCAGACTTCATGTATGGAGCTTGTGCATACATACTGTACGAAGCTTGTGTCCACGTATACAACTACTATTCATGTTTTAAGGACTACATGCACCTGGTTTCTTAATCCCTTACAATATACAGAAAAATGCATTGAAAATATCAGAAATTTAAAAAAAATTTAACTTCCTATATCTGTCTTCAAACAATAGTCCTTGATTTTCCGGATGTTCTATGTGCTGCTGGAATAATTGCAGTGTTTTAAACATGGGTACGTGTATCGTTTTGTTGTGGCATGAACAAAGTCCCTATTGAGACACTGATGCTAGCGGATACGGAAGTGTTTTATTCAATAAAAATGAGCAACAGGCACCCTTTGAGACACTCAGAGGCCTGCCTGACCCGATATTACGTGACATTTTATATGCTAAGGATCAAAGGTAACAGCAGGACAATTCTGCAGTTACAACATATCTACAATACCTCCTTTGAATTATATATCATTTTCAAACACCTGCATCTTCACACTAACACAACAGACATCCCAAAAATTGTTAATTAGCATCGTCTGATTTGCAATCAACTCCAGTCTGAAGCTCCAGGGATACTATTGTTCATGGCTGCATTTTAAATTCAGTCTACAATCCACATTCAGATCTGAAGATTGATTGCAGGTGAAATTAATATTTGCTCTACACCGTAACTCCGGAACACACCCTAAGAGTTTCACTCTCCTAGTGAGCAGCCTCACTCTCAAGATTAACAATCTGCATTTTACCCTCTATTTTCTGAAGGCTGCAATCAACATGTGCGGAAGCTCTAAGATATACTCTGATAAGCAAAGTTCTCTACTGGGCTGACACACCTGTAAATTATCCTGGTTTCCTTTACAGTTGATCAGCAATAAGCTTCAAGGAAGCTTGGAAATCTCATTCTTATCAAAATTGCTTGTCCAGCTGTAACAACAGCACCGGTAAGAGTGACAAAGTCTCATCTACACATTAAAGACACCCTCTAAAAGGATTGTGTGGTACCACCATCATGCTAGTTTGTATAGACTTAAAAAAAATTAGCTAACTCAAAACTAGACATCCATGAAGCACAGTGAATCATCAGAAATATATACAAACACAACTCGGATCCTTGTGGCCTGGCATTTCACTCAACTTCAGTAAAGTTAAGCTAGAAAGTTAACAAAGTTCCAATAAGAAATGCAAAAGGGCAGGGAGGGAGCAGAACCAACACGATCAATAATGAGGTGACAACTTTCAACTATTTAAGTTTATAAGTGACTGAAGAATCTCTGCAGATGAACCTACTCATTCTATCCTGTGATTTGCAGTCATACTGTTGTGTATTTAATATTTAAGTAATATTTGAGTAAATTTGTAGATGTATTGGTTCATTAAGTATTCTTGTTCATTTAAAGATTTCATTACAGGTTACATGTGTAGGTATGTAAATGGCAGACATCTGCATGTACTTCCTGATACGTACGTGCCTCGATTAAAGTAACCTCGAAGTTACACTCACATTTCAGGCTCCTGGTTCTCCCTTTGAATTAGTTTAAAATTTTGACATTACAAAACATAACACAAACTTTGTCAAAAGTAAAACTACTCTATAGGCGGGGGGGGGGGGTTTAAATGAAGTTACAATAGTAGAAAGGAAGAGTTCACCTATTGTTCCCATCCAATATCAATTTAAAAAAATAGCTGCCATGAAATGGTATAAAATGCATTTCTGAAATATTGTATCTTCGGGCTTTTGAAGCTCTTGAAGCTTATTTGGAAATGCATCTTGTTTGGAAAGAGCTAATGATGTACTTGGTTGTTCAGGGAAGTAAATGTAACTGACCTCAGTAACAAGGAAGAGCAGATGCCATCTTCATGTTGAAGGGAAAGTTCATATCACACTGATAAAATAATACATAAGTTTAATAACTCTGTCTGGCTAATGCGATCACTTAGCAGGTCACAGAATACTGTCTCAGAAACGTACCTTGCAATACATCTGCATTCTTCTCATTCATTTTTTTCTACTCCATAGAATCATAGGCAAGAAACTAACCCCTTTGGCCCAACTCATTCATATTGACTGAGATGCCATTAAAGCTAATCATATTTTCCTGCACTTGATTCATAGCCCTCTATTCCTTTCTAATCGATTACTTGTCCAAATGCTTTTCAGACACTGTGATTGCACCTGGCGCTACCATCTCCTCTGGCAGCTTGTTCCATATATCCACTGTCATCTACGTGACAAACTTGCCCTTCAAATCTTCTTTAAGTATTTTCACTCTCACCTTAAATATACGTGCTCTAGTTTAAGACGCCTCTAGCTTTGGAAAAAGACTGTGAAAATCCACCCATCTATGCCCCTCATAGCTCTATGTCAACCCTCAGCCTCCTTCGCTCCATTGAGAATAATCCCAGCCTGTCTAATCTCTGCAATTCAGTCAACATACTGGTGAATCTCTCCTGCATTTGTACAATGGCCACCACATGCATTCTGTAATGTGGTGACCAAGATCGCACATAATATTTCAAGTGTATCCTAACTAAAATCTTGTACAGCTGCAATATGATGATTCAGCTTTTATCCTTAATATCTGTGCCCATGAAGGCAAAACAAGCTAAGTGCCTTTTTCAGTACCGTATGCACCTGTGTTGCCATTTCAGGGAGAGATGAACGCACTCCTAGGTCTGTCTGGACATTAACACTCCATTAAAACAGCAGGAGCATCTTGTATTTATTTAACACACTTAACATGGTAATTGTCCATAATAGCGTTTATAAACTGTGATTTCCTGGCATATGAGAAGTTATCAGGATTTATGATGAAAGCTAGGAAAAGCAGCCGGATTTTCCAAAGGATGAAAGGGATTAGAGAGTGCCCCAGCTATGCCTGCCTCTTCATGGGGTATGTGGAACAGTCTATGCTCCCAATCTATACTGGTACTGTTCCCCAACTTTTCCTTCGATACATTGACGACTACATCGGTGCTGCTTCCTGCACCCATGCTGAGCTCGTCAATTTCAACAACTTTGCCTCTAACTTTCACCCAACCCTCAAATTCACTTGGTCCATCTCGGACATTTCTCTCCCCTTCCTCCATCTCTCAGTCTCCATCTCTGGAGATAGACTGTCCACTGACATCTTCTATAAACCCACTGACTCCCATAACTACCTCAACTATATCTCTTCCCACCCTGCCAATTGTAAAAATGCTATTTCCTATTCCCAGTTCCTCCGTCTCCACCGCATCTACTCCCAGGATGAGGCTTTCCATTCCAGGACATCTCAAATGTCCTCTTTCTTTAAGAATCGTGGTTTCCCGTCTACCGTCATCAATGATGCCCTCACCCGCAGCTCCTCCATTTCCCGCACTTCAGCCCTCACCCCATCCTCCCGTCACCACTACAGGGACTGTGTCCCCCTTGTCCTCACCTACCACCCCACCCTACCAGCCTCTGGATCCAGCATATTATCCTCCGCAACTTCCGCCACCTTCAACAGGACTCCACCACTAAGCACATCTTTCCCTCTCTACCCCTCTCTGCTTTTCGCAGGGATCGTTCCCTCCGTGACTGCCTGGTCCACACGTCCCTCCCCACAGATCTCCCACCTGGCACTTATCCCTGCAAGCGTAAGTGCTACACCTGTCCCTACACCTCCCCCCTTACCATCATTCAGGGCCCCAAACAGTCCTTCCAGGTGAGGCAACACTTCACTTGTGAGTCTGTTGGGGCCATCTATTGCATCCGGTGCTCCCGGTGCGGCCTCCTCTACATCGGCGAGACCCGACGCAGATTGGGGGACAGCTTCGTCGAGCACCTCCGCTCCATCCGCCACAACAGACAGGATCTCCCAGTTGCCATCCACTTCAACTCTGCTTCACATTCCCATTCGGATATGTCCATACATGGCCTCTTCTACTGCTATGATGGTTGGAGGAACAACACCTCATATACCGTCTGGGTAGTTTCCAGCCCCCTGGCATGAACATCGAATTCTCCAACTTCCGGTAATTCCCTCCCTCTCCCTTCCCCCATCCCACTTTCACTCTGCCTCCTCTTCCAGCTGCCTATCACCTCTCTCATGACTCTGCCTTCTTCTACTACACATAGTGCTTTCCCCTTACATTCCTTCTTCACCTCTCCTGCCTATCCCCTCCCTGCTTCCCCTCCCCCACCCCTTGACCTTTCCTCTGATTGGTTTTTAACCTGACACCCACCAGCCTTCTCCTTCCCACCCTCCCCCCACCTTCTTTATAGGGCCCCTGACCCCTCCCTCTTCAGTCCTAATGAAGGGTCTCGGCCCGAAACGTTGACTGCTTGTTTCAACGGATGCTGCCTGACCTGCTGAGTTCATCCAGCTTGTTGTATGTGTTGATTTGACAACAGCATCTGCAGTGTACTTTGTGTTTATTAGAGAGGGTAATACATTTGGGGAAGGAATTCTTAAGGTTGTTATAGCTAGGATCAATTTAATGGTCTGTCCATAGATCTAAACAAGCTTTCCCAACCTCTGGTTCAACCACCATATTAGTGAGGAAAAAAAGATAAAGTTCTATTTAAGTAAAAGTATGCTGAAGGAGGTAGAGCACGTGGTTATAATATGCATAACATTTTAAATGCATAAGTATAAGGATAGAAAGCTTTTTTTCCCCCTGCAAGACCTTTGAGCATGTCAAAGATATAAGGCCTGTTTTATTGCCCACAATACCATTGGTTTCATGCACAACAGAATTTTACAATAATGGATTTTTGCAAAGCACATTTGTTGGCCTGCCCCAGGCTGTCATTTTTATGCCTGTTTCCTGGCATTGAAGAATTTCTATGTCTATGATTCTCTGTTTCTTTGACTTTAATAAATTCACTGCATATAGTGTTCTTGATGGCATTAGAGTCTAACCTGGGGCCCATGGATCCCTCAGTTAATGGAAAGAGTCCACAGCATAAAAAAGGTTAAAACCCCTGCATTTGACCTTTAAGAATCTTCACAAACTTGTCTGATTTTACTCCTACTGAAGCTTATTTTTTCACTAAGCACTGCAATAATTTTCCTACAATCAACACTGTCTAGATCAATAACAGCCTTTATCATTGAAATCATCCCATAGCTTATGCTTTGTCGATTTCTTACCAATTTTCTTGTCTCCTACTTGACCAATAGTAAAACATTAAATTTGGCTTGCCATTTCTGCTCATGATTTTCCCTTTTCCCATTTTTGAAACAATATTTACTTCCAAATCATGATTATATCAATGACAGTTTTGAAGCCAATTAAATTAAAGATAGAAAGAGATCCAAACTTTATCCCTGAAGTACCCCTACTCATAGTTGCCTAGTTTGTGTGCAAGTTCTCAATCAGATCTAATTCCTATTTTTACATTAATTTTCTATCCAAAATTTTACTTACCTTCAATTCATGAGCCCTAACCATAGTTACAAAGAACAGAAAAGAAATACTGTGCAAAGACTTCCAGGAAACCCGGACTATATTAAAAATGGCATCTTTCGGTGTATATTGTTTCTTCAAAATGATCCTGCAGTCAGCAAACAAAATATTAGGGAGTGTTTCCAAACTTCACACCAGCTGTACTTAAACAATCAAGCTTCTTAAAAAATCTTTTGCAACACTCATTGACTTTTCCAACCACAAAATTCTTGGCTGGAATTGTGTGTTTTTCATAACAACTGACATTGTCTTGGTATAAGGGGTGATTACTTCAATACTGAATTTCTATTAGATCATGTATATTGAACATGAATCTTGGAAAAGCACTGTATTCATACTTGCAACATAGAAGGAAACACCAGGGCCCATTGAACATCAGTGATGGTCCCAAACCATGCTGATTTGAAGCTGGTAGAAGTCTGAGATGAGCTGGAAATCTAATGCTTTCACATTGGTTTTCCATTGTTGGACTCTCTATTGGATTCAGTGCCTGATTAGGAACATCTTGGGCAGAGTGCATACACTTTGCAGGAATACCAGCAAAGGAACAGAAAACCTGTTAATTAAAATGGGTTCAGCAACCCTGTGGAAAAAGTTAAATAACTTAATTATCTTATTTAGATGCTTTTTAATTAATTGTCAGTATTTTAATGCTTTAAATAAACTTTATCTTTAAAGTATACATACTTAAATAATCACACAATAATTGACTATTTAAGCCAATTATCTAGGTCTTTTGGAATAACTTTTAAAGCATCAGATAATAATTCGAAACGATTCCGATGTCTTTGACAATGATTAGCTCTCAAGGCACTTCAGGAGCAAATCATAAAAAGGTATGCTGGCTGAGGTTTTGTCCCAAATGTGATGATGATAATAATCATCATCACCATTGTCCAGTTTTAGAGTCAGAGTCCCACAAATTATATCATGACCAATTTGTTAATAACTGTCCATAATAACAATCCATAATACATGCTAAACAAACAAGAACAACTTACTTAATATATATGGCCATTCCAAACACACATAACATACAGATAAGTGAAAAACACCAGAAATATGCTGAATTAAAAGAGGAAATTGAAAGACTATAGAACATAAATAGGGTACACATTGCCCCAATAGTAATATCTACAACCGGAAGAAGCTGCAGAAGATGGTGAACCTAGCCCAGCACATCACACAAACCAATCTTCCATCCTTGGCCTCACTTTACACCGCACGCTGTTGGAGCAGTGCTGCCAGGATAATCGAGGACACGACCCATCCAGCCAACACACTTTTTGTCCCACTTCCCTCTGGGAGAAGGTTCAGGAGCTTGAAGATTCATATAGGGTCAATTTCTTGGTGACAATAAAGTAAAGTATCATCCTAAAGTCACAACACAATAGCATTAAACAATTAGGCCTACTCAGCACGTTTATGTAGATCTTCAGAAAGCCACACTACTAAACACCACGAGAATGGACTAAAAGTTCTTAGCAATTGAGAAACGAGTGTGCTTGGCTATGCCCATACCTCAGGTTTTACCAGCTTGAGCTGAGAGTAAATAATAATAATAATAATAACTTATTTGTAATGCACTTTTCACACAGATGATGTAGTTCAAAGTACTTTACAATGGGATAAAGTGAAAACATGAAAATAAAAGACAAAAAGATGTTAATTAAAAGCAAGGTTAAATAAATAGGTTTTGCATTGGTGTTTACAAGTATCATCTGAGTCTGCAGCCCTGGAGATTTAGATATTGAGATCCACAGCATAGTTCAAAAAAACTGACCTGCCAATTATCCTTTGAGGGAGATTGTTTAAATATGGCCATGCCACTTCCCTGCAGGATAAGAAAGCCAAGATTAGTACAGGCAGGTGGAATGTGTGTGGGCCACATTAGTCATGAAGCAACATATAATAATGCTTTATATCATCTAGAAAATCTAAGGATAGAGTTTATTTTTTGCTTTTGTGGTACTAACACTGAATTTCATAGAAGCCAGGTTTGTTACACCATACTAACAGCATCCATGCTGGGTTGAGTGTCGAGCTCGCAACTCGGCCTCATTAAAAAAAAACACTGCGCTGTGAGAAGGACGTGGGGGACTACTCACAGAATCTTTCCTCCAAAGACAACCACTCGATAAAAAAAGTGGACGCCAAGGCTCTGGCAGAGTATGGCACACAAAAAAACGAATATAAAAGCAAGGATGTCATGTTGAGGCTTTATAAGGCACTGGTGAGGCCTCACTAGGGAGTATTGTGAGCAGTTTTGGACTCCTTATCTAAGGATGTACTGACATTGGAGAGGGTTCAGAGGAGGTTCGCAAAAATTATTCTGGGATTGAAAGACTTCTCATATGAAGTGCGTGGTATTCACTGGAAGTTAAAAGAATGAGAGTGAACTCATTGAAACCTATTGAATGTTGCAAGTCTTGAAAGAGTGGATGTGGGGAGGATGGGAGAGTCTAGAATCAGAGGGAATGGACTCAGAATAGATGGACATCCATTTAGAACAGAGATGAGGAGAATTCCTTTACTGGAGAGTGGTGAATCTGTGGAATTCATTGTCACAAGCAGCTGTGGAGGCCAAATCATATATAAGGCAGAGGTTGATAGGTTCTTGATTGGTCAGGATGTAAAGGGATATGGGGAGAAGGCCGAGATTCGGGTTGAGAGGGAAATGGAACAGCCATGATGAACAGGCGGAGCAGACTCGAAGGGCCAAATGGCCTAATTCTACTCCTATATTTCATGGTCTTATTTGCCTAGTTCAGTTTTGTTCAGTATTCATGACTGCTCATGAATATTAAGGACAGATCTAACAAAATTAAGCAAGCCACCATCGTTTATGCTATTCATTTGCCAATCATAAACGGTTTAAAAAGTTACAGTTTTGAAGAATGAGGGGTGCCCTTACTCAAAATTGTTAGATTCCAAGTAACATAACAGAGTAGATGCTAAGATGGTAGCCATAGTTACTAGTAAAGGGGAGAGTCATTTAAATCTGAGATGGGTGGGAATTCCTTCTCGCAGACAATGGCGAATCTCTGTGACTCTCTATCCTATAGCATTGTGGAGGCTGCATCACTGAAACAAGTTAAAGAGGAGATAGATTTTTTTTTTGAAAGATTGGAGAACTATGGAACTGGAATAGAAGATCTGAGGCCTTGGGCAGATCAGTCATGGCCATATGAAATGGCGGGCAGGTGAGAGGGTCCAGATGAGATGACCTTTATTAGCATTAGCACATTACTTAGTGGATTGACGTTATTTGCTAAAGTTACTGAGGCTATAATGGTGGTTATGCAATCCTGCATGTCAGGAGATTTCAACTGTATTTTTAATCTTTACTGCACATCATAATGTTACATTTTTTTCTAAAGACTATGACTAGAGATAGTAAAACTTCTGGCTGTTTTAATTACGTGCTAATCATTGGCTTTGTACATATTATGATTCTGGGTTTAAAAGTATATCTGTGGAAAAGGTCATAAACAGGAAATGAAATAGTTTTATTGGCAGGAAGTCAAGGCCACATTTTGACTGAGAGTAATGCAAGCAGGATTTAATGTTAAATATTGATGTTGCATGATATTAGTCTTACATTCTGACCCTGTAACGAAAAGCTTAAAATGGTGAAAAGCAGATTCAGTAGAATGATTACACTGGTGGAATGTTATGTGAATTGATTTGCAGCACTGTCATGGACCTCCATGGAGAAGGTTTATAGATTTGATAGGGTGTTCAAGATAATTAATTGCCATAGAATAATGACAACATACAAAAATACATCCTATAGTTCCCCAAGAGTGTTGACAATCAAGCCTTATTTTTCACTCTACTCCTACTCTAACCCATTGTATTTAGACCATAAAACCATAAGACCATAAGATATAGGAGCAGAATTAGGCCATTTGACCCATCGAGTGTGCTCCACCTTTTAATCATGGCTGATCCTGTCTTCCCCTCCTCAGCCCCATTCCCCAGCCGTTTTCCTGTAACCTTTGATGCCATGTCCAATCAAGAACCTATGAATCTCACAGATACCTGTGCTAACAAATTCCACAAATTCATCACCCTCTGGATAAGGAAACTTCTTTGCATCTCAATTTTAAATGGACGCCCCTCTATCCTGAGGCTGTGCCCTCTTGTCCGAGACTCCCCTACTATGGGAAGCATACATTCCACATCTACTTTGTCTAGGCCTTTCAACATTCAAAGGAACTCAATAAGCTCCCCCCCCCCATTCTTCTAAATTCCAGCGAGTACAGACCCAGAGCCATCGAACATTCCTCATATGATAACCCTTTCATTCCCAGAATCATCCATGTGAACCTCCTCTGAACCCTCTCCAATGCCAACATATTTTTTCTTAAATGAGAAGCCCAAAACTGTTCACAATACTCAGCTGAGGCCTCACCAGTGCTTTATAAAACTTCAGCATCACATCCTTACTCTTGTATTCTAGACCTCTTGAAGTGAATGCTAACGTTGCATTTGCCTTCCTCACCACTGACTCTATCTGCAAGTTAACCTTCAGGGTGTTC
The DNA here is from genome assembly GCF_048418815.1 of Hemitrygon akajei. NCBI lineage: Eukaryota > Metazoa > Chordata > Chondrichthyes > Myliobatiformes > Dasyatidae > Hemitrygon > Hemitrygon akajei. Next base: position 63,447,881 of record NC_133125.1, read on the forward strand.
TGCACAAGGACTCCCGAGTCTCTTTGCAGCTCAGATTTTTGGATTTTCTCCCTGTTTAGAAAATAGTCTGCATATTTATTTCTGCTACGAAAATGCATGATCACATACAACATGGAAATTGGTGCCAAGTAGGTCCAGGTGACTTCCAACATTGTGTTTCATTTGCCACTTTCTTGCCAATTCTACTAATCTGTCTGCAGCCTACCTGTTTCCTCATCTACCTGCCCCTCCACCGATCTTTGTATCATCTGCAAACTTGGCAACAAATCCATCTATTCCTTCATCTAAATCATTGATAAATGGCATAAAAAGAAATGGCCCCAACACAAACCCCTGCAGAACACCACTACTCACTGGAAGCCAACAAGACAAGGATCCATTTATTATTAATCGCTGCCTCCTACCAATCAGCCAATGCTCTAAACATGCCAGTAACTTTCCACTAATATCATGGGCTCTTAACTTGGTAAATAGCCTCATGTGTGGCACTTTGTCGAAGGCCTTCTGAGAGTCCAAATATACAACATCCACTACATCCCCTTTATCTATCCTACTTGTAATCTCCACAAAGAAGTCCAGTAGGTTCATCAGCCAAGATTTTCCCTGAAGAAACCATGCTGACTTGGTCCTATCTTGTCCTGTGTCACCAAGTACTCCATAACTTCATCCTTAACAATTGACTCCAACGTCTTCCCAATCACTGAGGTCATGCTAATTGGTCTATAACGTCCTTTCTGCTGCCTTCCTCCTTTCTTAAAGAGTGGAGCGACATTTGCAATTTTCCATTCCTCTAGCACCATGTCAGAGTCCAATGATTTTTGAAAGATCATTACTAATTCCACCACAATTTCTACCACTACCACTTTCAGAACCCTAGAGTGCAGTTCATCTGGTCCGGGTGAATTATGAACACTTAGGTCTTTCAGCTTTTTGAGCAGCTTCTCCCTTGTAACAGTAACTGCACTCACTTCTCTTCCCTCACACCCTTCAACATCAGGCATACTGCTAGTGTCTTCCACAGTGAAATCTGATGCAAAATTTTCATTTAGTTCATCAGCCATCTCCTTGTCCCCCATTATTATTTCTCCGGCCTCATTTTCTAATAGTCCTATATCCACTCTCATCTCTCTTTTATTTTTTACATACTTGAAAAAGCTTTTACTATCCACTTTGATATTGTTTGCTAGCCTGCTTTCACATCTCATCTTTTCCCTCCTCATGATTTTTTAGTTGCTCTCTATAGGATTTTAAAAGCTTCCCAATCCTCTGTCTTCCCACTAATTTTTACTTTGTTGTATGCCCTCTCTTTTGCTTTTACATTAGCTTTGACTCCCCTTGTCAGCCATGGTTGTACTATTTTGCAATTTTGTAGGATTTTTTTTATTTTTGGAGTATATCTTTCCTACACCTTCCTCATTTTCCCCAGAAGTTCACGCCATGGCTGCTTTGCTGACATCCATACAACAGGTACAACAAGCTGGAGGAACTCAGCAGGTCAGGCAGCATCCGTGGAAACGAGCAGTCAGCATTTCGGGCCGAGACCCTTCGTCAGGACTGAAGAAGGAGGGGGCAGGGGCCGATAAAGAAGGTGGGGGGAGGTGGGAAGGAGAAGGCTGGTGGGTGTCAGGTTAAAAACCAATCAGAGGAAAGGTCAAGGGGTGGGGGAGGGGAAGCAGGGAGGGGTTAGGCAGGAAAGGTGAAGAAGGAATGTGAGGGGAAAGCACTATGGGTAGTAGGAGAAGGCAAAAGCATGAGAGAGGTGATAGGCAGCTGGGGGAGGAGGTAGAGGGGAAGTGACATGGGGGAAGGGAGAGGAAGGGAATTACCGGAAGTTGGAGAATTCAATGTTCATGCCAAGGGGCTGGAGACTACCCAGTCGGTATATGAGGTGTTGCTCCTCCAATTGGAGTTTGGCCTCATCATGGCAGTAGAGGAGGCCATGTAGGGACATATCTGAATGGGAATGTGAAGCAGAGTTGAAGTGAGTGGCAACCGGGAAATCCTGTCTGTTGTGGCGGACGGAGTGGAGATGCTCAACGAAGCGGTCCCCCAATCTGCGTCGGGTCTCACCGATGTAGAGGAGGCTGCACCGGGAGCACCGGATGCAATAGATGACCCCGACAGACTCACAAGTGAAGTGTTGCCTCACCTGGAAGGACTGTTTGGGGCCCTGAATGGTGGTAAGAGAGGAGGTGTAGGGACAGGTGTAGCACTTACACTTGCAGGGATAAGTACCAGGTGGGAGATCTGTGGGGAGGGACGTGTGGACCAGGCAGTCGCGGAGGGAACGATTCCTGCGAAGAGCAGAGAGGGGTAGAGAGGGAAAGATGTGCTTAGTGGTGGAGTCCTGTTGAAGGTGGTGGAAGTTGTGGAGGATAATATGCTGGATCTGGAGGCTGGTGGGGTGATAGGTGAGGACAAGGGGAACTCGGTCCCTGTAGTGGTGACGGGAGGATGGGGTGAGGGCTGAAGTGCAGGAAATGGAGGAGATGCGGGTGAGGGCATCATTGATGACGGCAGACGGGAAACCACGATTCTTAAAGAAAGAGGACATTTGAGAAATCCTGGAATGGAAAGCCTCATCCTGGGAGTAGATGCGGCGGAGACGGAGGAACTGGGAATAGGAAATAGCATTTTTACAATTGGCAGGGTGGGAAGAGGTATAGTCGAGGTAGTTATGAGAGTCAGTGGGTTTATAGAAGATGTCAGTGGACAGTCTGTCTCCAGAGATGGAGACCGAGAGATCGAGAAAGGGGAGAGAAGTGTCCGAGATGGACCAAGTGAATTTGAGGGCTGGGTGAAAGTTAGAGGCAAAGTCGATGAAATTGACGAGCTCAGCATGGGTGCAGGAAGCAGCACCAATGTAGTCGTCAATGTATTGAAGGAAAAGTTGGGGAGCAGTACCAGTATAGATTTGGAGCATAGACTGTTCCACATTACCCACGAAGAGGCAGGCATAGCTGGGGCCCATTCGAGTGCCCATGGCTACAGCCTTGATCTGGAGAAAGTGGGAAGAGCCGAAAGAGAAGTTATTAAGTGTGAGTACCAGTTCTGCCAACCGGAGGAGTGTGGTGGTGTTGCGGAACTGGTGAGGTCTATTGTCCAGAAAGTAGCGGAGGGCTTTGACGCCTTCTGGGTGGGGAATTGAAGTATATAAGGATTGGACATCCATGGTGAAAATGAAGCGGTTGGGACCGGGGAACTGGAAGTTATTGAAGAGGTGGAGGGCATGGGATGTATCCGGGATGTAGGTGGGGAGAGACTGAACTATGGGTGATAAAATGGAGTCCAGGTAGGCAGATACAAGTTCGGTGGGGCAGGAACAGGCCGAAACTATGGGTCTACCGGGACAGTCAGGCTTGTGGATCTCGGGGAGGAGGTGTGGGAATTATGAGTTTTTTGGCTGAAGATGGAAGGTCTCCGGAGTTGATAAGGGCGGTGATTACGGGAGACAATGGTTTGATGTTTTTTGGTGGGGTCCTGTTCCAGGGGTAAGTAAGAGGAGGTTTCAGAGAGCTGCTGTTTGGCCTCAGTGAGGTAGAGGTCTGTCCGCCAGACAACTACAGCACCACCTTTGTCTGCGGGTTTGATGGTGAGGTTAGGGTTAGAGAGTGGAGGGCAGTGCGTTCAGAGGGAGTGAGGTTGGAACAGGACATCCATGCCTGCATCTCCTTCCAACTTACTTTGGCCAATCCCTCCCTCATACCACTGTAATTACTCCACTGAAATACTGTTACATCAGACTTTACTTTCTCCCTAGCAAATTTCAAGTTGAACTCAATCATATTGTGATCACTGGTTCTTAAGGGTTCTTTTACCTCATTCCCTAATCACCTCTGGTTCATTATATAACACCCAATCCAGTATATCTGATCCCCTAGTAGGCTCAACAACAAACTGCTTTAAAATGCTATCTCATAGTCGTTCAACAAACTCATCCTTTTGAGATCCACTACCAAACAGATTTTCCCAATCGACGTACATGTCGAAATCTCCAATGACTATCATAACATTGCCCTTTTAACACGCTATTTTCTATTTCCTGTTGTAATCTGTGGTCCACATCCCAGCGACTGTTGGGAGGCCTGTATATAACTGCCATCAGAGTCCTTTTGCCCTTGCAGTTACTTAACTCAACCTACAAGGATTCAACATCTTCCGATCCTACGTCACATCTTTCTACTGATTTGACGCCATTCTTTACCGGCAGAGCCACACCACCCCCTCTACCTACCTTGCTATCCCTGTGATACAACATGTGACCTTGAACACTCAGCTCTCAACTACAACCATCCTTCTGCTACGATTCAGTGATGGCCGCAACATCGTACCTGACGATCTATGATAGTGCAACAAAATCATCTGCCTTATTTCTTATACTCCGTGCATTGAGATATAATGCTTGCTGTGCTATTTTTGCTACCCCTTTTGATTCGGCAGCTCTAATGCACTGATACTCACCCTGCTGGCTGCAACTTTGTCCCATTATGTGTCTGCCCTTCCTGACAGTCTGACTGCACACTATCTTCACTTTTTTACCATCCGTCCTATCCTGAGTCCCTTCATTCTGGTTCCCAACCTCCCGTCAAATTAGTTTAGACCCTCCCCAACAGCTCTAACAAACCTGCCCGCGAGAATATTGGTCCCCCTCGGGTTCAGGTGCAACCCGTCACTTTTGAACAGGTCATACCTCCCCCAGAAGAGATCCCAATGATCCAAAAACCTGAAGCCCTGCCCCCTGCACCAGCTTCTCAGTCACGCATTAATCTGCCAAATCAGCCTGCTTCTACCCTCACTGGCCCCACATCCTGCAAGCTGATCTCACAGATTTTTGAATTAAATGATACAATAGCAGCAGATTAACAATTTTGAGGATGTAAGTGGAAACCAAAGGACCTGGAGGAAAACAAATTCCACGCAGGCAGCATCAGAAGTCAGGATTAAATGACAAAGCAGAAAATAAAGACAAAAAGAACATAGAGGGGATGTGAGAAAGTTTTTTTTTGCATATATACAGTGAGCTGTTGGAGAATGCTACTGAAATAAAATTAGATAAATGCAGGCATTTGGGAAAAAGGGTTGAATTCTAAATACCCACCAATGAGGCAGCACATGGAAGAAGGGCTGAACATACCCTTGATGATGTATCAATCCAGGATTCTATTCTCTATGTGCAGATAATCATGAACTGAAACTCGGCAGATTTAATCTAATGCGTTGTTATGTGTAATTAAGATTCCCTTCAACATTGTTTGAGCTCCTGACAAGATTGAAAATAGCCTTCTCCTGTCAGCTGTGCATGCAAATGCTGAATGCTTCCTGGATTTCATACCAAGATACATCACTTCTGAGTTTTAACTACTTCTCTGTGGGTGGAGGGAGAGTTGCTAATAGCAAGGGGGACACAACATCTCAGTACGTTTGCCCTCAGTGCAGCTGCACATCTATGTCTCTCACTCTTACTCGATAATTTTGGGCTGGCTTCTTTTGCTCCTCTGCTGAGATGTGATCTGTCTTAGTGGCAGTATACCGGATAACTATATATGGGCAAACAGATGCAACCTGTTCATAGAGCACAAAGCACCCGGATAACGTAATATTCACTTAAAAAGCCACTGAAAATGATCCACTTGCCAATTGCTCACATATTGGAAGATGAAAACAAAGTTAATATGCTCATTCAATAAGAAACGCCACCTCTCATTTACTGACAAACAACATATTTTTCAAAATAAGTAATTAAATAAACGCAAACTTACTTAAAACTTGACAAAGATCTTTGTCATGTTTTTATGTTTCACCCATATATTAAAGGCTGGAATACAAAATAAGTTTTTAGGAAATATTATGAGCCATGCAACTTGATAGTTTTTGATGAATAGCATTTTAGTTAAGTTCCTCAGAGACTTTGCTAATAGTTGCCTTGAAGAAAACCACATCCTGCCTATAAAGCTAACACGTCACATTTCAAGCTTTTCCTGTCAGGTTTATTTTACATTTTTAAAATCTTAATCTACCATAGGACTGAATTGAGAGATTTTTAAAATATGCTTTCATATTGTCCAAGTTGTGGGAAGCCTGTCTATTTTGGTGAGTGTGCAAATCTTCAGAACATATTACTTAGCCAAAGGAAAAATTAATTCTGTAAACATGTTGGTGTGGCTTGTTCCCTCTTGCAGTTGGTAGAGTTGTGTAACTCAACTGAATGCTTTTTTAAGAACATGGCGACAGAGACATAATATGTTCTTCTAAAGATTTTAAAGGGAGAATTTACTTTGACTTTAAACAAAAAAATTACAGAAATTTCTGGAACAGTCATGATGAGATGATTGTACACTGTGTGATCTTATTTATCAAAGTGTTTAGACCTGAGCTTAACAGATTAATTAGTACAGAGTGAAGATGAATGTTTGTTAAGTATAACTAAAATAATTAACTTCCCTCTTTTTAAAACCATCAATGGATGCTTTTTCTGTAGAGTGGGTGCACCATACGGTGAGCAGGGTGGCTTTGGAGATACTCGACTTACAGCTGTTGGTAGATAAGGAGCAGGACTCCATATCAGTCACACGCCAATTTGTCATTGCAGAAATGGCATATAAAAAACAGCATAAAGGGCGCATTATCGTCTTTCATTAAAAAATCTCACTGAGGTGATAGTTGTCTTAGAAGTCGGCCTCAGACACTGCTCTAGAAGAAACATGTTGAAATGAATCTTTTAGATAAAACAGCTAATCCAAACAGGCAGAAAGGATATCAGTATCATAATGAAATCTCTGTTAGGGCCAATATTAAAGGTGTACTTGTTCGGGAAAGATAAAAGGATATGTCTCATCTACCATTCAGTTGCTCTGAATCAAACAGATCTTGGCAAAATTTTTGCATTTATAGGGAAAAAAGTGTTTCAGTTTGTATTAGTGATTTTTTCCAGTTATGAAAGCATTCTTTATTAACGCTATTCTTTCTGCAGGGGAGAAAAAGCGATCCTTAGGCAAAGATTACCACCCACTTTGTCTGAAATGCTACCGGTGCAAGCGTCAGTTAAGTCCCGGCCAGCATGCAGACGTAAGTGCAGTCTTAAGCCTTTTCTGTTTGCCCCAATGTCTTATTGCCTTGTTGCATTATTCTAATCTGGCCTATCAACCTAGTTCTATGCTTGTCTCCTTGTGGGAATTATAAACAACCAGAACATCTGCCGCTTCCTTTTTAATCATGAACATCAATATCTCCTGCCTCATGTACATCTGGAGATGAAACTAATTATGTTTTGCCTTGATCTGGGTTAGAATTCCACAACTGGGATTCTCCCCATTTACATGGCAGAGCACCAGGGAGAATGTGATTCTCAGCAAGCTTGCTTACTTGAGCAGTGGATAAATTGATCGTTTCAGTTGCATTATGTGTGGTGTGCATTGCTGTGAGTGCATCAGTGTAAATGAATGCTGTAACATGAGTAACTGGCATGAAGGTTGTTGGAATAAATAAAGGATATGAATTTAAATCACACTGACTAACTCTACAGGGTAAAAGCAAGACAGCAAATTAATACATTTTAAAATAGCCTTACACATGTTACAGTGACTGTTAATGTAAACCATATGGAGCTCGGAGACATTTTGTAATGACATGCTTTATGCAAATATAACTTTAAAATTTCAAAACGCCTATTTTGGAAATCCACTTTAAAAATGAGTGAAGGAACCAGCCAATCAGAAACTTCAAAGAATAGATGAGGACTGAACATTTCTTTTATCATCAGTGGCATAATCTAATCCTTCAGAATGACTACAAATGCAATTAAAATGCAGTCAGACAAAGTAAGACTACCCAAAAACAAATATATGCTTTACATTTGTTTTCTTATGTGCATCTTTATTATGAGCAGTTGACTTCAATAAAAGATTAAAGATACATATGTCTGAAATACTGAAGCTGTTGAAGCAAGAGATGCAGTAGCAATTTGCTTGGGGCTGGCAAGAGAGGTCATAACACTCAAACTCATCTCAGATGGTAGATTTCTAATGGTATTTATTTCATCTTCATCTTGCTTTTAATTAACGTCTTTTTGTCTTTTATTTTCATGTTTATTTTATTTTATTTATGTTTGTCCTTTTATCCTATTGTAAAGCACTTTGAACTGCATTTGAACTGTAAAAGCTGAGGTACAAGCTTAGCCAAGCACACTCATTTCTCAGTTGTGAGGAACATTCGGACTGTTCTAGTCATGTTTAACACTGCAGCTTTCTTGAGATTTACATAGATAATGCTATGTAGGCCTGATTGTTTAATGTTATTGTGCAGTGACTTGGGGATGACATCAGTTGTAGGTAATTATTATCAGGACATTGTATACCCTGTTCGTATTCCATAGTCTTTCAATTTCCTCTTTTAATTCAGCATATTTCTGGTGTTTTTCATTGACTGATTTTCATATATTGTATATGTGTAGAATGGTTATATCTATTAAGTAAGTTGTTCTTGCTTGTCTATCCTGTAATATTATTTCCAGACAGTTGTTATTATTGTTATTATTTTTTTACAGCTCAAACTGGTAAACACTGAGATATGGGCATAGGCAAGCACATTCACTTCTCAGTTATGAAGAACTTTCAGAAAATTCTAGTGGTGTTTATTATTGTGGCTTTCTGGAGATTTACGCAGATATTTCTGTGTAGCCTTAATTGTTTAATTGTGTAGTTAACGATTATAATGATTGGTAATAGTGGATTAGTTGTAATATAATTTGCAGGACTCTGAATCTAAAACTGGATCTGGCTTGTATTTGTAGTAAGGTTTAGTGTTTTTTATGAGTTTGCATTTTAAAGCAAGATTTTGGTGAATGATGGTTGCCACTTGGTTGAGCAAGTGTAAGTAATTGGATTATGTTTAAGTGCTGCAGGATCCTGTAAAGTGTTGGGACTTTCTGATTTCTCTTGACATTTTTTGCATTTATTGTCTTGAATTTATTGGTCTTTTATTATGTATTTTTGATCAATTGTGTATTAACCATCTGGTCTTGTATAGCCACAAGGAACCCCTCTTTCAGGGAAGAGGTCTCCAACAATGAGCCAGGCATTTGATGTTTCCTTATCAACATCTAATCTGCTCAGATCAGTATTACTATTATTATTATTACTAGACTGAATTTTGGTCATCGTTTAGATGTCTGGTAGGTGGAAATCCATCAAGTGTTTCACCCAAAAACAAGTTGCCAATAATCTGCACTAATTTATAGAGTGAATACTTGACCTACATAGTTATAGAAAATATTGATAACTTTCATTTATATAAGTGTCTTTAACATATAGAAAAAGAAACCCGAGGCAAGTTTAGTACCAAATCACATCATGAAATGTTACCATAAGCAAGTAAAAGACTGGTTGAAAAGTAGATTTAAAGTAAGAGGAATGTAGAGAGGTAAAGCTATTTAGGGAGGAATTTCAGATTATAGGGTTTAGGAATGTATGGCTATCATTGGTTGTGCCAGGAAAATCAGGCATGCGGAAGAAGCAAGAATTGGATGAATGCAGAGATCCTTGAAGGTTGAACTGGAGGAAAAACACAGATATATTTAAAACATGTTATATTTGAATGCATGTAGTATTTGGAATAAAGTAGATGATCTTGCAGCACAGTTAGAGATTGGCAGTATCACACTGTGGGCATCACTGAGTCATGGCTGAAAGAAGATAATAGTTGGAAGTTTGACATCCAGGGATACCCATTGTATCAAAAAGACAGGCAGGTATGCAGAGAGTAGGCAGAAAGAGGTGACATAGGTTTGGAAGATGTAGAATCCTTGTGGGTGGAGTTAAGAAACTACAAGGTTAAAAAAGTTCTGATGGGAGTTGCATACAGGCCTCTGAACAATAGCCAGGATGTGAGATACAAATTACAATGGGAGATAGAAAAGGCATGTAAAAAAGGAAATTTACGATTGTCACGGGGGATTTCAATCTGCAGATAGATGGGGAAAATTAGGTTGGCACTGGATCCAAAGAGAGGGAATCTGTAGCATGCCTACAATAGGTCTTTTTATGGCAGCTTGTGGTTGAACCCACTAGGGGAAAGGTGATTCTGGAGTGGTTTCAGTGTAATGAACCAAAGTTGATTGGGGAGGTAAGGGAAGGTAAGGGAATCCCAAGGACTCAGTGATCATTATATGATAAAATTTACTGTGCAGTTGAGAGGAAGAAGCTAAAGTCAGATATATCAGTATCACAGTGGAATAAAAGAAATTACAGAGGCATGAGAGAGGAGCTGACCAATGTTGATTGGAAGGGTACATTAGCAGGGATGCCAACAGAACAGCAATGGCTGGAGGCTGTACCGGTAACTCACAAAGTGCAGGATAGATGTATCTCAAAGATGAAGAAGTAATCTAAAGGGCAGATGATACAACCATGGCTGACAAGGAAAGTCAAAGACAGCATTAAAGCAAAAGTGAGGGTGTATAATATAGCAAAAATTAGTAGGGAATTAGACGATTGGGAAGCTTCTAAAAACAAATGGAGGGCAACTAAAAAGTTGTAAGGAGAGAAATGATGAAATATGAAGGTAAACTAGCCAATAATATAAAAGAGGATACCAGAAGTTTTTTTTTCCAGATATATAAAGAGGAGTGAGAGTGGATATCAAACCACAGGAAAATGATGCTGGAGAGATAGTAATAGGGGACAAAGAAATGACGGATAAACTTAAGTATTTTGCATCAGTCTTCAGTGTGGAAGACACTAGGAGTATGCCAGAAATTCGGGAGCTCAGGGAGAGTGTAGTCGCTATTTCTGAGGAGAAGGCACTTGGGAAGCTGAAGGTAGACAGGTCACCTGAACCAGATGGAGTAGCCACAATATCACCATGCCCTGAACTCATCTGCCTTCTCTTCAATACCTTTTGCATTGAAATGCACTGTACACAAATCAGAACATCTATCACACCTTGCCCAATCTTTTGCTTCCTGACTTTGTCTGTGGTCTTAAAAACATCTGTGTCCACAATCACTCTACTATAGTTCTGACATTCTGGTTCCCACCTCCCCGCAACTCTAATTGAACCCCCCCCCCCCCCCCCAGCCTCCCACCATCCAGCACTTGCAAAGCGTCCCACTAGGATATTAGTCTCCCTCCAGTTTAGGTGCAAACCTTATCTTCTACACAGGTCGCACCTTCCCTGGAAGAGAGCCCAACGATCCAAAAATCTGAAGCCCTTCCTCCAGCACTAACTCCTTAGCCATGTGTTAAATTGTATTAACTTCCTCTTTCTGACCTCACTAACACGTGGTTTGGATAGCAACCCTGAGATCACAACCCTGGAGGTCCTGTCCTTTAACTTAGCACCTAACTCCCTAAACCTGTTATCCTCGTCGTTTCTTCTGGCAGGCACATGCTAGCTTTAAACTCTCAAAATTTCACTTTTGAAGGCTTCCTATTTACGAGGTACACTTTTGCTAGAAAACAGCCTGACTCAATACACATTTGCCAGATCCTTTCTAATACCATCAAAATTGGCCTTTCTCCAATTTAGAATCACAACCCAAGGACCAGACCTATCTTTTTCCATAATTACCTTGAACTAATGGCAGTAAGATCACTGGATCATTGGCACTTCTATATAATGATTAAGGAAACTTTTGAACACATTTGACAAACTCTATCTCATCTAGTTCTTTTACAGTATAGGAGTCCCAGTCAATAGGTGGAAAGTTAAAATCACCTACTATCACAACCTTATGTTTCTTGCAACAGCCTGCGGGTCTCTCTACAAATTTGTTCCTCTAAATCCCTTGGACTGTTTTATGGTCTATAATATAGCTCCATTAATGTGATCATAACTTTCTTATTTCTCACCTCCACTCATAACACCTCACTGGACAAGTTCTCCAGTCTGTCCTGACTGAGCTCTGCTTTGATGTTTTCCCTGACTAGTAACATCACCCCTCCCTTTAATCCCTCCCACTCCATCACATCTAAAGCAAAGTAACCCTAAAACATTGAGCTCTCAGTCCTGCTCCTCCTGCAACCAAGTCTCACTAAAGGCTACAATATCATAATTCCATGCGTTGATCCATGCTCTGAACTAGTCTGCCTTACCTTCAATATGAGGCAGTAAAATGGTTTTGCAGGAAAAGCTGGAGAGTGGTAGTAAATGGTTGCCCTACTGACTGGAGGCCTGTGATGAGTGGAGTATTGCAGGGATTGGTGCTGGGTCTGCTCTTTGTTACCTATATCAATGATCTGGATGATAATGTGGTAAAGTGGATCAGCAAATTTGTGGATGATGTCACGATTGGAGGTATTGTGGACAGTGAGGAAGACTGCCAAAGCTGGAAAAATGGCTGATGAAAGTTAATACTGAGAAGTGTGTGGAGTTGCACTTTGGATGAGCAGCCAGGGTAGCCAGGTTACACCTTGGATACCAACTAGGGTAGGGCTAATACAGTGAGGAGTAGGGCACTGAGGAGTGCGGTGGAACAGAGGGATCTGGGAATACAGGTCCATAATTCCTTGAAAGTGGCATCACAAGTAGATAGGGTGTTAAAGAGAGCTTTTGGCACATTGGCCTTCATAAATTAATATATTGGGTACAGGAGCTGGATGGTATGTTGATATTGTATAACATGTTGGTGAGGCCTAATTATATTATAATTATATTAGAGGGGAGGGTAGTTACACATAAATTATTTCTGTAAAGCTGATATCAGTCATTTAAAAGGCTTTGATTGTCAGGGGAATATTCCCAATATCTCTCTCTCTGACTATACAAATGTCACTGTATGCAGCCTTGTCTAGCACCTCTATGATCTTGCCCTTCCTTATCTTTAATTTCCTTCAGTCTAAAAGCCATCCAAAATATTTTCATCTCTCTCACTCTAGATTTATGATCATCCTCTAACTTCATTGCTCCCACATTGATTGCTGGGTTTCAACTATCATGACTCCAAAATCAAACCTCCACTGATGTGCCATATTTTGGTTCATTTGCAAGCTTGGATTAGAAAAATTCCTGTAAATCAACTTGGAGAAGCTATATAAAAGCACCTAAGCACCAAGTAGTTAAAATGGGGATTAGTCTAATTACCCAACAAGCACAGTTTTGAGGAATCATCATAAAAAAAAGTCATTTTTCATTATGATGTACTTTATATAAAGGTTTTCGGGCAGGTGGAGCTGTCAGCCTTGGACAGCAGCCCGCCTCGGAGAAAGAAAACCGATCTTAAACTTCTGCTGCCTTGTGGCCATACCCACCCGTGGGAAAGGCTTCGGGTGTAAACCCTGAGGAAGAAATCCATGGCCGGGGTCCCTGAGGCAGTTTGATGCTGTTTACAGTTTCCCTCTGGCAACCTCTGTGATGACACTGGTGCCAAGTTGTATCAGCACTTGCCCTTCTCTTGGACTACATCAGTGACGTGGAGAGCAGGAATCTGCTGCATGGGCAACAGCCGGTTCTTCAAATCTTCCCACCCAGTCTTGCGCCCTGGAGAGGACACAGTCCACCAGAGGCACAAACCCATCATCCCCTGGGATCAACACTGCCTACTACTACATAAAGGTTTAGTTTCCTTTTGCTGTCATCCAACTACATTTCAATTTCACTTTATATGTAGGAGTTTTCTGAGCTAATTCCCTAAAAGGATACAGAATGTTATATTCTGTAGGCTTATTAAAATATTATGTAAACAAACATAACCCAGGACATGAGATTAATTTTATAGAAATAATTCTCATTGCTACTATCAAGGTACAGGAACCTGAAGACACATACTCAACATACGCATACATTTTAGAAACAGCTTCTTCCCCTCCACCATTAGATTTCTGAATGGACAATGAACCCCTGTACACTCCCTCGCTATTTTTTACTTTCATTTTTGCTCTCTTTTTGCACAACTTGTTTATATATATTTCTTATTGTAATTTAGTTGTTTATTATTATGTATTGCAATCTACTGCTGCTGCAAAACAACAACTTCCACGGTACATGCCACAGATATTAAACCTGATTCTGATTGGATACGTTTTTGGACTAATGGTCAATTAATAATAAAGAAATGTTGACAGAAACTTAGGTTCCTGGATTAAGCAAAGCTACATTATTAGCCGGAATAACTAAGTTTGCTTGGTAGCTCAGGAGTGCTCAGAGTTTATTTCTTCTGGCATGTAAGGAGATTGGTCTCTGGACAATCGGTTAGGAGTGAAGTGAGGAGAAATATCTTTACTGACGGGGTTTACTGTTTGAAATTCTGCATAATTAATTGTGGTTGTTCATTGAATATGGGGAAAGGGCAGAAAAATAGTTAAGGTACAAGACTGACCACGATATCCAATGAGAGAGCAGGTTTGAGACACGACGTGGGCCTATTAATTGTGCAGGCTGCAAGCAGCACTCTGAATGGATGGTATCATGAGCTGCATATTGAGTCTACATGCTACAGCCATCCTCCTAACACATACCATGCCACAGTAAACAGCATTTACATCAACTGGAGGCTTCAGCTGCTACAAAAACTTTATAGCTGGCTCCAAATGAGACAGGAAGCTAGTTGAGCCTTGAAAATGCAGTCACCATAATCAGCCTCCTTCTGTAGTCCTGCAGCTTTGTGCAAACCTCTCTCCCATCATCAAGCATGAGCATAGTTGTAGGTGCTTTTTAGGAGAATTTATACTTGTCGGAAATCTGCTGCCCCATGTCTGTAGTCAAATGCTATACATTAACTGCTTGAACAGGTATTTTGAGTGAGAAGTATTATCAGAGAAATGCATATTGTAAACCTGTGGATGATAAATGTGAGTTTCTGCTGACAAGAGTCTACAGTCATTGAAGACAGTTCACTTGTTCAGATTCCTATACTGTTGGAGGTGCAGTTATTAAACAAAGATTCTTAATGACATCTCCTTCTCAATCAATATTACCAAAGAGAGACTGACAGAATATTCATTGCCATTTGTCGAATGTGGAATTTTGCTGTGCTCATTACCCATTATGTTTAAAGCATGAGACTATGACAAAAGCAGAAAAGTTTTTTTTAAAAAAAGGGAAAATCTGCAGATGCTGGAAATCCAAGCAACACACACAAAATACAGGAGGATCTCAGCAGGTCAGGCAGTATCTATGGAAAAGTCAATGTTCAGGCCAAGGTTTTTCTTCAGTCCTGCTGAAGGGTCTCGGCCCGAAACATCAACTGTACTCTTTTCCATAGATACTGCCTGGCCTGCTGAGTTCATCCAGCATACTGTGTGTGTTGCAAGTTTTTTTAAAAAAGGGATATTTTTGGATGAAAGACATTTTCCAAATTAATTTCATTGTTGTTTCTTTTGCTTAGCATGATGAGAAACCATACTGCAGCCACTGCTACCTACAGTATTTTGGACCAAGAGGTAAGGTAGTATATTCAAAGTAAAATTTATTATCAGAGTGCATACATGTCTCCACCCCGAGATTTTTTTCTGCGGAAACACTAAGCAAGTCTATAGAACAGTAACTGTAAACAGGATCAATGAACACTAAACTGTGCAAATACAAATATAAATAAATAGCAATAAATAACGAGCATGAATTGACAAGATAAAGAGTCCTTAAAGCAGGGGTGTCAAACTCATTTTAGGTCACTGGCCGGATTGAGCAAAATGCAGCTTCATGCGGGCCGGATCAGTCGGACACGTGCGAACGCAGCTTTCGTTGCCTCCGTTTTTTCAGCCTGCTCTCATGTGTCTCAGTCTCTGCTATAACTACAAAGTGTTTCCCTTTACAAATTCCGTTTCTTATGAAGAAGACTGCCGAATAAACACTTAAAAACCCTGAAAACCTGGTACCTGAATAAACTCAGCATTAGCCATATTATACGCCATAGGCGCTTCGATTACTGGGGCCAGCTTTAATAGTAATTAGATATTATCTCGCGGGCCAAAGATAATTCCACAGCGGGCCAGATTTGGCCCGCGGGCCTTGAGTTTGACATATATGCCTTAAAGTGAGACCATCGGTTGTGGGAACACCAGAAATAGAATGAGTGTAGTTATCCCCTTTTGTTCAAGAGCCTGATGGTTGAGGGGTAGAAGCTGTCCTTGAAACTGGTGGTGCTTTCCTACAGCAACGTTTCATGTAGATGTGGTCAATGGTTGAGAAGGTTTTACCCGTGGTTTATTGGACTGAATCCACTGTCATTCCTAGTATTTATCTGTTATAATAAAGAGACCACAGACACAGACAAATAGTGAAAGGCAGAATTGCAGAGGTACACCTACACAAAGATCGAAGAGCAGAGCCATATATACACAAAAACACTCACTAACCACAGTATAACATAACCTTAATGATTTTAAAGATTCATTTTAAAATTTATTTCCACATTTTTGTGGTTAATAGAACCTTGGGGTAACTAACACATTCTTTTCATCAGCTGACCGATAGAGCTTCCATTCACTCCAATCTACTGTTCACTCTGCTTCCTCATGATGTCCTGTGCAGGAAAATCTTCAAATAACCAAAATGCTGTGCAATTTATCCAAAGTTTTAGTATAAATCATTAAATAGGTTTGATAGCTTGTGGGTTAGCTCTAGCAAAATGAAATTGGTTCACAAAGATTAAGCTAACTGTGGTTAAACTGGAAAACTTGCAGAGAAGATTGACAAGGCTGTTGCCAAGTCTAAAGAGCCTGAGTTACAGGGAGAAGTCAGGCTAAGTCTCTATTTCTTGGAAAGTAGGAGAATAAGAGGTGACCTTATAGAAATGTTTAAAATAATGAGAGGTGCAGATAAGTCAAGTCAAGTCCCTTTTATTGTCATTTCGACCATAACTGCTGGTACAGTGCATAGTAAAAATGAGACAACGTTTTTCAGGACCATGGTGTTACATGACACAGTACAAAAACTAGACTGAACTACGTAATTAAAAAAAACACAACACAGGAAAAAAAACCACACTAGGCTACAGACCTACCCAGGACTGCATAAAGTGCACAAAACAGTGCAGGCATTACAACAAATAATAAACAAGACAATTAGACAGTAAGGTGTCAGTCCAGGCTCTAGGTGTTGAGGAGTCTGATAGCCTGGGGGAAGAAACTGTTACATAGTCTGGTTGTGAGAGCCCGAATGCTTCGGTGCCTTTTCCCAGATGGCAGGAGGGAGAAGAGATTGTATGAGGGGTGCGTGGAGTCCTTCATAATGCTGTTTGCTTTGCGGATGCAACGTGTAGTGTAAATGTCCATGATGGTGGGAAGAGAGACCCCGATGATCTTCTCAGCTGACCTCACTATCCACTGCAGAGTCTTGCGATCCAAGATGGTGCAATTTCCGAACCAGGCAGTGATGCAGCTGCTCAGGATACTCTCAATACAACCCCTGTAGAATGTGATGAGGATGGGGGGGTGGGAGATGGACTTTCCTCAGCCTTCGCAGAAAGTAGAGGCGCTGCTGGGCTTTCTTTGCTATGGAGCTGGTGTTGAGGGACCAGGTGAGATTCTCTGCCAGGTGAGCACCAAGAAATCTCGTGCTCTTAACAATCTCTACCAAGGAGCCGTCGATGTTCAGCAGGGAGTGGTCGCTCTGTGCCCTCCTAGAGTCAACAACCATCTCTTTTGTTTTGATAAGGTGAATGGTAATGGAAGAGTCCAAAACTAGGGGGCAGAGATCTAGGATGGGAAGGGAAAGATTTAAAAGAGAACTGAAAGGAAACTTTTTCATGCAGGGGGTGATGAGTACATGGGATGATCCGCCAGAAGAAGTTGGCAAGGCAGATACAGTAGTATTGTTTAAGAAGTATTTAGCCAGGTACTGGGAGGAGTGGGGCTTAGAGGGATTTGAGCTGAATGCAGGAAATTGGGAAGAGCTGGTTGAGCAACATGAACAGCATGGAGCCATTGGGCAGAAGGGCCTGTTTCTGCACTGTATTGCTTTGTAACTCAATGACTCTAACTGAATTCAGTCTTGTTTACAAAGGATTCCAGTCCATTTTTGGCAATCCATTTTATTTCTGTTCAGATGTAGTTGTTCGTAATACCTAGATTTCCTATGGAATTACAGTTTGAAGGTCTTCACTGTAAGTGATGCACTGAGAGAGGGCTACACTGTCAGAAGTGTTGGCTTTCCAGCAAAACATTAAACAAAGACACCATTTGCTCTCTTGTGCTTACCAGTGAGCTTATATCAATATTGGCAAAAAATGTGTCTTGCAATGCCTGAACAATTCTTTTTCCTCATCAGGTAACACTACTAAAACAGATTATTTATCTTATGAATGTGAATTATGCACAAATTGTCTGCCACACTGACTGAGTTAAAAACAACTGTAGTACTTAAACAATTCACTGGCTGTGAAATGCTTCAGTATCTCCTGGCAATGCAAAAGATGCTTTATATACTGTAAATGCTAGTTTACTCCTTCTTTCAATCTATGATTTTTATTTCATCACTGTTTTAACCACTTCTCTTTAAATACTTCTGTTTTTTTAAAAAACTGAAACACTGTGGAAACTATGGTCTTCTCTTTCATTATAATGAAAGGTACTTATTTTGTTCTTGTGGTGTAAATTGGAAAGATTACCACTACTGCCTCCCCTTAATAAGCCTGAGCTAGTGAGGATATGCTTTATTCCTGTTTCTCACCAATTCTTTATATAACTCCACAGTTTGCTATGGCGTTTCATGAAGCATTCAGACAACTGTATTGGGTAGAGTTTCATATCCATCAAACCAGGTTCCCTTTCTCTACTACCCAAAGGTTTCAACAACTCAACAGCTCCATGGTCTTGAGCTACAAATCATGCAATATTTGTAATTAAATGGTACTATGCTGAGTTAGTTTATGATGTAGCATTGCCACCAGTTTCTGTATCTACAAACAAATTGTAAGTACTATTTTATCAGGCTTATACCATTATCTGTAGCACAATCAATTAATTTTGATTCATGCGATCAAATCCATTCAGTAAATAGATGTGATATTTTGTGGTTTTTACACTAGCCAAAACTGAAGTTCATAGTGATTACGTCACCAATTTGGTCTATACAAACTCCTGCCAACTTTGGCAATCCTGCTTAATAATTTCTGTTAGAATGGCTACTAAAGTCTGAATTACCCATGGAATATCAGTTCAAGAGTCTCTACTCCACAGTATACCCTCCTGATATTCTGCTCTGTGGTACTACAAACACCACAGTTGGGACAAGCAGGAGCAGGTGTATCAGTTAACACAATATACATGAACACAGTATATATAGAATCTTTCCTCTTCCATCATTATCAGTTTGGAAGGGTTCACTATTTCACAGAAATAATGATTCATATGCACCATCAGCTAATTACAGATTAAGGTTCAAATGCAATCAAGTTCTTGACATAGTTGCTGCGTACTAAATATATGTACACCAACATGAGGACAGAGATAAGCGGTCTCATTACCAACAGCAAAAGAAAGATTCTGTGTCTTAACACACCAGATGTCAAGCACACATGAAACGCAGCAGCAAGCAAGTCACCTCTACCGTCATGCACTAAGGTTATTACGTGTACATCATTGAGAACACTACAATTTAACTTGCATTTCATATCACCTTCTAATGAAGAACGTTGTCAAACCAATATTAGAAAAAGAACAATCTGTACCATGGTATGTCTACAGAAAGTGAATCTTGAATCCCCAAGCCTCCTAAGAGATTTAGTAGTCAAATTTTCCATTTACTTTACATATAAAACTATACTACAAAAAAAACTAAATGGAAAAACAAGGTATCAGCCTCTTTCTGCTTGACTTCATCAGAACCTCTCAGTACATTCTTGTTATATGATCATGATACTTTCAACAAATATTACCAGCATTATTCAATCAGTTGCTCAGATGAACAGAGCCAATAATAGATACCCCTGTTTTGGTTGGGAGATCTAAAGCAGTGATTTCAGTCTGTAACTGTTCAGGCTGGGGCTCCAGCTAGTGACGTACTGTACTTTCACAATTAACTTCACAGACAAACACAGAGCACAGAGTATTTATTGTAGCTTCTTGTCTTTTTACCTTCGGAGTCTGAAGTAAATCAAAGTTCTAGGAACTTAGAAATTTAAAAAAATCAGTATCAAAATAGTTTTCTAAATAAATTACAGGCATAGAGTGAACATTAAGTGAATAGTCCAGGAAGAAACAAGTTAGTCAGAACTGTGCACAGGTTTGAGGGGTTTAACCATGAAGCAATATGAACTCCAAAGAGCTGAATTGATATGCAAATATTTAGCAGGGATATAACGAAATGTACAATGTACAGTTTTAGATATTAATCATTCTAAAGAAACAAACTAAATGCTAAATCATGCCCATACAGTACTATAAGGCAAGCAATTTGAGAACTGTGTATAAACTCAGTAGGTGAAGTTCCTAGTGTCTGATACTTTGTTAATAGTCCTTTAATATTCACTTAATTTTATTGTTGCTTGTATTTCACTGCAGGACCAAGGCGGCCAGCATCTCGAACTACTTCTGGAGCAGCCGGATCCAATGTTCCAGTTGAGAACCCCAGCACTTAGCTTCATCCTGTTATAAGAACGACTTGCAGCTTTAACTCTTGAGAAAATCAGAACAGCAACGTACAGAAAAGTAACAGCTTGTAGAAACAATTTTATCTTTAGAAATTAATTAGTTGCTGCACTCCATTGTTATGTAAATGAGAAAATGTTTCAAAGTGACTTGATCTCAAACCATCCATGGTAATATAGCTTTGTACATGAAACCAATCTGTTTGCTTCAGAATGTCTGACAGTAATTCTGTCGTCCTGTTTGTACTTTTAGTGAAATCAAGTCTTCAAAGGACAATACAGAAATCTATGATTCTTCATAAAGCAGCTCATTGTTATTCTTTTTTCCAATTTGATTGATTGGAGACAAGCTGCTGTGAAACAGACCGGTCTCTACAGACTGGTTAGTGTTCCATCCATTTGTGCACTGAATCAATTGCAGTAACTAATGTATGGACTGCTATTTGCAGCTATACATGAGTAACGTGTGCAATAGAATATCATTTTATTTGTAAGAATGTTATATCCTTCTGTAATAAAAAAATATTTCTGCACTTCCTGTCTGCATCTCTTGACTTCCTGTTGCTACACTATTATCATTTTCTCACTTTAAATTCCATATATAATAGAAAATTTGTATGTCAACTAATCATTGACTGAAATATAGATACTGAGTTTCCAGATGGCTTCTGAAAATAAAAGCTGATGCTATGTTTGCTCTCTCTGAACAGAAATTTCTTATCATTGAAATTGGATTTCATCTATCATTTGGTGCAAAAAAAAGAGAAGCCTCTGCCAAATTAAACCTCCTCAAAAATTCACAGCATTGTTAAAAAGTAGATTTGAAACAGGGTATTTCAAATCCAGAAAGAAGCTTTAACATTTAGCACGGTTGGCTCCTGACAGAACCTCGGTTCAGAGCAAACTGCAAACATTTTGCACATAGCAGTTGGAGAAAGATGTCAGCTTTTAATGGCAGATTCATCACGGCAGTCAGCCAACACCATCTCACATTATTAATGCCATAGAGGAAAGAGAAGCTGCAGTGGAAAGGGAGAGAGTTCCCACATTCACAGGGATGTTCTGGTGAATGGGAGAAGTGATGTCTTCTGGCATGGGGAGGGGTGGGTTATCCACCAGAGACTTGCTTGAGCTAACATAAGAGACTGATAAAATGTGGCTTAAATGCAGGCCCAGAGCAATTTAACACTCTTCATATGACAAGCTATTCAATCCTAGAATCATTTTGTGAACCTCCTTTGAACACTCTCCATTTTCAGCACATCCTTTCTTAAATAAGGGGCCCAAAACTGCTCGCAATAAATGAGGTCTCATCAGTGCTTCACATTTAGCAACCAGTTAACAACATTTCATTACAATCACTGCATCCCCTTTGAAATGTTATTAAGTAGGCATCTGCAAATCCAAGAGTGCAGCTATATACCCCTGATGGTGTTGTGGATAGTGTAGAAGGTTGACAAGGTTTACAACTGGACATTGATATGATGTAGAGGTAGACTGAGGTCGAATTTCAAGGCAGAATATGGGGTTAATGACAGGATTCTCAGTAGTTTGGAGGGACAGGGAGATCTTGGGGTCCATATACATAGATCCCTCAAAGTTGCCTTGCAATTTGATAGGGTATTGATAGGCAAATGGTGTGTTGGCCTTCATTACTTGGGGTATTGTGTTGAAGAGACACTAGGTAATGGTTTAGCTCTATACAAATTTGGTAAGGCCACACTTGGAATATTACATTCAGTTCTGATCGCCTCATTATTGGAAGGATGTGGAAGCTTTGGAAAAGGTGCTGAGAAGATTTACAAGGATGCTGCCTGGATTAGAGAAAATGTTTTATAGGTTGAGTGAGCTAAGGTTTTGCTCTTTAGAGAAAAGGAAGATGAGAAGTGACTTGATGATAAGAGGCAGAGATCAAGTGGACAACCAGAGACATTGTCCCAGGGCAGAAATGGCTAATATGAAGGGACATCATTTTAAACTGATTGGAGGAAAGTATAGGAGGGATTTCAGAGTTATGTCAAAGAGTAGTGGGTGCATAGAAATTAGGATAAATTATGAGACTCTCGAATAGGCACATGGATGACAGAAAAATGGAGGGAAGGATTACATTGATCTTAGAGTAGTAGGTTAAAAGGTATAACCATATAACCATATAACAATTACAGCATGGAAACGGGCCACCTCGGCCCTTCTAGTCCGTGCCGAACGCTTACTCTCACCTAGTCCCACCGACCTGCACTCAGCCCATGACCCTCCATTCCTTTCCTGTCCATATACATATCCAATTTTACTTTAAATGACAATATCGAACCCGCCTCTACCACTTCTACTGGAAGCTCATTCCACACAGCTACCACTCTCTGAGTAAAGAAGTTTCCCCTCATGTTACCCCTAAACTTTTGCCCCCAAACTCTCAACTCATGTCCTCTTGTTTGAATCCCCCCCTACTCTCAATGGAAAAAGCCTATCCATGTCAACTCTATCTATCCCCCTCATAATTTTAAATACCTCTATCAAGTCCCCCCTCAACCTTCTACACTCCAAAGAATAAAGACCTAACTTGTTCAACCTTTCTCTGTAACTTAGGTGCTGAAACCCTGATAACATTCTAGTAAATCTTCTCTGTACTCTCTCTATTTTGTTGACATCTTTCCTATAATTTGGTGACCAGAACTGTACACAATACTCCAAATTTGGCCTCACCAATGCCTTGTACAATTTTAACATTACATCCCAACTCCTATACTCAATGCTCTGATTTATGAAGGCCAGCATACCAAAAGCTTTCTTCACCACCCTATCCACATGAGATTCCACCTTCAGGGAACTATGTACCATTATTCCTAGATCACTCTGTTCTACTGCATTCCTCAATATGTCCTATTTTGATTAGTCCTACCAAAATATATCACCTCACACTTATCAGCATTAAAATCCATCTGCCATCTTTCAGCCCACTCTTCTAACTGGCCTAAATCTCTCTGCAAGTTTTGAAAACCTACTTCATTATCCACAACTCCACCCATCTTAGTATCATCTGCATACTTACTAATCCAATTTACCACCCCATCATCCAGATCATTAATGTTTATGACAAACAACTTTGGACCCAGTACAGACCCCTGAGGCACACCACTAGTCACCGGCCCCCAACCTGACAAACAGTTATCCACCACTACTCTCTGGCATCTCCCATCCAGCCACTGTTGAATCCATTTTACTACTTCAATATTAAAACCTAACGATTGAATCTTCCTAACTAACCTTCCATGCGGAACCTTGTCAAAGGCCTTACTGAAGTCCATATAGACAACATCCACTGCTTTACCCTCGTCAACTTTCCTAGTAACCTCTTCAAAAAATTCAATGAGATTTGTCAAACCTGACCTTCCACGCACAAATCCATGTTGACTGTTCCTAACCAGACCCTGTCTATCCAGATAATTATACACACCATCTCTGAGAAGGTCTGCACAACATTGTGGGTCAAGGGCTTGTACTGTGCTGTGATGTTTTATGTTCGAAAGAAGAAATGCAGATGCTGGAGATCTGAAATAACACATAAATGGTGGAAAATCTCAGCAGATCAGGCAGCATTTGGGAAAAAAAATAAACTGTCAATGGATCAGGCCAAAGACCATTCACCTGTACTGAGAAAGTAAGGAAATACAACTCTCTTTGCCAGTTCTGAAAAAGGATCTTCAATGTAAAGTGTTAACTGTTTGTCTTTTTACAGATGCTGTCTGACTTGCTTAGTTTTTCTGGCACTTTCTGTTTTTATTTCAGGTGCGGGGACAGGTTTAACAAGGAGGTACACTCTGCACTAATGGACTGCAACTTGGTATCAGGGGCAGGGAATCTAGTATAGAGTATTGCTGGAGGGAAGGTCTGTGTGTGAAAATTTCCTCAGATAGAGGCCACAAATATGACGTTATTTATGGCAGACTGGATAATATATGCAACATGTAGTCTGGTTTCTACTGTACAGAAGAAGCTACAGCTCTTCAGGGATTTGAGAGACTACCAAGGAGCTGATGGATGTTTGCATTGAGGCAGGAAACACTGCTAGGTGATGCAAAAGATACTGAGTGTGGTAATTTAGCTGTTCCAAAAGCAGAGGCACAAAGCAATTCAGAGTATTGCCCACCTGCATGAACAGAGAATAGACAAAACATGTGCAGATCATTCTCCTATGAGAGCAGAGAACTGGAAAGTTCCAACTCATCTCTCTTCTGTATTCTGCCAGAGGCAGAGTTCCACACAGTTTCTGCAAAGACTTAACTCGGAAAAGGAGAGAAGAGAGCACGGATGAGATACCTATGATTCTAGGTCATCTCTGGGTCTGGAGGTTGAAATAATGATATCTCGTCTGAGTGTCAGCAAATCGCCTTCGTTTACACAAAATTCACTTGGTATGCAGGTTCAAAACATTAATGTCCACTCTATTAAAGTCACTAATCATCTCCTGCCACATTCTCTCAGGCAGCACACTCACCCATGCTCTATCTGCAGCCATCCCAGAATTAGATGAGAAAGCATTAGTGAAAAGTGATTGCTTGAGCAGGAAGGCATGACACTATATACATCACATTTGATTGTTGTAAGCTGAGTGAATCAGTACTGCTGCTACTGCATCAGTTCTGCCCTGCTGCATCCACTGAAACGTTCAATTGGTACAATCACTTAAATGAACTCACTGAAAGTTTCATAATGGATTTCTCTTTGTCATTGAGCATGGACTTCATTGGCTTGAAATGTTAGCCTCTTGATGCATTTCCCTACCCACTGCATGCCAATCCGATTGATTGATTGTGTTAGTGCAGTGACGTTAGCTACAATGCTGATGGGCCACCACTGACATTAAGCAACGGTCTGGAAGTCTCACGATCTTGATCAATATTTAGAACTGCAGAATAGAGCTATTTCAAGGAAAATAAATTTTACACAGAAGCTACAGGGATTGACATAAGTGCCACTCATCAGGAAATACATAGGCGTTGTAGTAAACCATTTAAGAAATTAGATGGGGATTCATTCATAAATAGCTCATGACCAGTGTAAGTGGATGTTCACAGAAGGATGTGAATGAATGTCAGCCAGGCTCTCCTGGCTTAGAACTTGTGTGCTATGTTGGTACTAAGGATTGAACAGTGAACTATAATTTAGTAGGTTTCTTTTAGAAAGTCCTTCCCCACGATGAGTCGCTTATAGTCCTCGTAATCAAAACCTCGCTCTTTAGCGTTATATGGTTATTTATATGGTTAACTGAGGTGGGAGATGGTATGCTTGATGTTAAATGACAAAATCCCCTACTTAGTCCTCCTACTCTTTCTCGGCTTCATTCTGTATTCCACGGCTCCCAGGCTCAGTTTACATTTATTCCAGGGCAGCTGCTGGTTGATGCTGGCCAAGCTCTGCACTGTGCAACGCATTACAATGAAGAGACTGCACTGGATTGGTAGTTACTGTGGAGAAGCCTCGGGCTACCTTATCTTTATGAAACCTAGAGTTTAGTAATGATCTTTCAAGAATCAATGTATTCTGGCATAGTTCTGGAGGACTGGAAAATTACAAATGCTACTCCACTCTTCAAGAAGGGAGAGAGGCAGAAGAGAGGAAATGACAGGCCAGTTAGTCTGACCTCAGTGGCTGGGAAGATGTTAAGGAAGTAGTTTGGGGTTACTTGGAGGTACATGATAAAATAGGCTGAAGTCAGCATGGTTTCCTTAAAGGAAAATCTTGCCTGGATTTTCAGAAGGCCTTTCACAAGGTGCCGCACATGAAGCTGCTTAACAAGTGCAGAGCCCGTGGTATTACAGGAAACATACAGGCATGGATGAAGCAGTGGCTGATTGGCAGGATGCAAAGAGTGGGAAGGGAGCCTTTTCTAGTTGGTGACTAGTGAAAAATGGATCAGCCATGATGAAATGGTGAAAACAACTCGATAGGTCAAATGGCTTAATTCTGCTCTGTATTTTATTGTCTTGTGATCTTAAGAACATTTTCCACTAAGATTCGAATCTCCTGGTGCTATAACAGCATCAGCACATAATACCTGATGTTGGAATCTGAACCGCTTCAAGGAACTATGTAACTGAAAGTGTAGCCCTGGTGTTTAAATTGGTAAATTGGTTTATTATCGTCACATGTACCAGGGTACGGTAAAAAACTTGTCTTGCATACCCTTCATTAAGATCAATAAATCACAACAGTGTAATGTAGCGTACGAGGTAAAACAATATCAAAATAAATGTTTACACCTACATAGAAAGTCCAGAGCCTGTAGACAATAAGCTTTTGTATCTTTGAGGAGGGTTGTGAAGATAAGAGACCATCTTATTGTACTAGGAAACCATTCAATAATCTTATAACAATAAGCTAGAAGCTGTCCTTCAGCCTAAGGGTAGGTACTTTCAGACTTTTGCCCAATGGGAGTTGGGGGGGGAGAAGAGAGAACGACTGGGTGGGTGGAGTATTTCATTATGTTGGCTGCTTTACCCAGGCAACAAGTCCATGGAAGGAAGACTGGTTCTGTGATGTGCTGGGCTGTGTCCACAACTTTTTCTTGCAGTCACGGGTAGAGCAGTTGCTGTACTTTGGGATAGGGTGCTTTCTATGGTGCATCGATAAAAACTGCTGAGGGTCAGGGGACATTATTAATTTCTTTAGCCTCCTGAGGATGTTGAAGCACAGGTTAACTTTCTAGGTCATGGCCAAGTACAACCAGGGTAGACTATTGGTTATGTTCATTCCCAGGAACTTGAAGTCTCAACTTTCTCATCCACAGTACTATTGATGTAAACAAGAGCATGTGCACCTCCCTCTTTCCTGAAATCAATGACCTGTTCTTTTATTTTGCTGATATGGTCCACTACTGTAGTATCATCTGCAAACTTGTGATGCTAGAGCTGAACATAGCCTTGCTGTCATGAGAGTATAGGGAGTACAATAGGGGGCTGAGGATTCAGCCCTGCAGGGCATCAGTATTGAGGATAATATTCATGGAGGTTCTGGTGCCTATCCTGACTGATTGAGATTGCTACCTCTCTGGATGTTGCCAGGTTCTGAGAGTATACAACAACACTAACTTCTTCAAGATGAAGATGTTAATATTGTTGTCAGGAAACATGGCATTAAAGAAGTGGAAATGCTTTCTGGTGTTGGAAATGTCAAGGGTATTAAAAAGAACTCTTCTGAGCATATAAATTAACTCAGTGACTGCCTGAGCTTGAGAGATGTAAACAGTGCTGGCTAATTTTTGTGTCCATGATGTCATCTGAAGATTCCATGGAGTAAATTCTTTCCCTCTTGATTTTGCAGACAGCATGATTTTTCAGTGGCCCTGCTATGCCTATTTGTTCTGTTAGTGAATTGTTGACAGCCAAACCAACAATGAAAGATTTATTCTGCAGCAAAACAGTTTTGTTACCTCCAGTACTTTCAGTGGAAAGTTGAAAGTGAGTAATGTGTGGTCAGGTTTGAGGCTCCTTGGTCGCATCGTCTGATACCTCCAGAGTGTTCCTCTAAGTAGTGAGAAACTTAAGAGTGAGTGTGATATGCTCCTGATCCTGATGAGACTGTTCTCTGATGGTCATTCTGTAGAGCTTCAAAAATGGGCTTAAATCCAGGGTATAGGTACAATGTCATTACGTGTACAGCTGAGGTCAGGGAAGATGCACATCCACTAACATGAAAGGCACTTCAACTTGGGTGTAATTTCACTTGAAAATGAGTGAGAGAATGAATAATCTCTGATAAAATCAATTTTGGGTTATGTTCCAATTTCTACCCATTGGTCTGCAAATTTAAGGGTTTAAATAATAAGACAAAAATTCTTTAAAAACTACCCATTTCCTAGGAAGATGATTAAATGTGTCTATAAATAATCTTCCGTATATTTTAGAGCAATTATTAAAGTACATTTGGAAATCATCTGCTTTTCCCAGAAGCATGTTAACAGGTCATCAAGAATGTTCATGAACTTGAACAATGCTATGGATTTAAATTCCTAGGGTGCATCAGAAGGCTATACTAAGAATATATTTTCCCCAAAAAATTAGTTGAGAAAGGGATAGATGACAAATATCAAAGACTTTACAAGGTAAATTTCAAATATGCATTTTTAAACAAAGTGTTCTGTGATGGCAGAGTTCCTCATTAATGGCTTATATCTCTGAGGCAAAGCTTCTCATCTCTTATGACCAAAGCAGAAGAACAGTGACAGACAGGGAAAACAAAATGTACTTCCTTCTTCATATCAGATTGTTAAAGTTGAAGTTTGAATGCAAAGGAAGTGTTTTGAGAAAACGATGAATGCCTTGAGAAGGAAGCTGAAGACAGGGCTTTGGCCTCTCACTATCTGTCTGTGAGGAAATAATTAACGGTGAGAGAGTAGATGAAGAGTTACAATTGTGGTGAAGGCTTGCAGAATCAGCAACAGTTGGCCATGTGGCGATGTCAAAAAGACTGGGGATGAACGACTGAGTAATGAACAGAGCAACTGAGAGGCGTATTTTCCATTCAAGCCCAACCCCAAGTGAAGGATTTGGAGCTTCCTTCCTTCATTGCACCACACTACCCTTCTCCCATCTCCGAGGAAAGAGGCAAAGGGCTGAAAGGAAAATATTGAAGTTTATGAGAAGATACTTTAATAAAGTTTCTATAAAATGATCATCTTTCAAAAGTAGTCTTCTGGTTGTAAAGAGCTTCCTCACAACCTTAGATTATGAACAGCACTAAACTAAGTAGTACCGGTGGTTAAGAAATAGTGATAATAACACAGAGACAACAGAGAAAGGTAACGATGTACTCGCTCTTATCTGTCTACGTGATGCATGGATAACATGAGTTTTTTTCCCACTCCATGACTCACCAGATCAACTAAAATTATGTCAGACAGAGTCACTTAATGAATTTAACACAGATGTACTAAGATATGAGGCAGATCAACTTGATAGCAAGAAATTTGAAAGTTATATGAATGGAGGCATGAGAGCAGGCAAAATTATGTCAAAGAATTCTTCCTACTTCCTTGCATTGAATGGATGGATTTCAATGTAGGGAAGTGGAAAAGCATTCACTTTGGAGGGAAGGGAAGCAAAGCCAGAATCTGTTTTAACAGTAAGAGACTAGATACTGATGAGAAACAAAAGCATTTGTATTGGTCAGAGTGGCTTTACCACCAGAATAATTTTCTTCTCTGCTTCTGTCAATTAACCCTGATAATACAGAAACCTGTGACTGTCACTGTGGCATGGTGTTCCCCTCAGTAACTGAACTTGAGAACTCAGATCCTTTTTTTGTTCCGTTTCTTGTACAACCACATCCAACCTCCCCCCCCCCCCCCACCGATGTTCCATCCATCCAATACTCACAAACTGCCCCCACCGGGTCACTCCTTCATCAGGTTCCATCTGCTGATCTCCCCATTACCACCCTTCTTACTCGTCATACTCGAGGACTGTGCCTCTGTGTCCCTGCTCACAACCCACCAGCTTCTCACCCCTCCCCTCACCCGCCTCTACCTGCCCTTTTTCTTCCACTGTCTGGTTCTGTTATGTTTCATAACTTCAAAACATTAAAGGAATTCAAAGGAGACATGGGAGGCTGGAAATACAGGTGTGGTTTGAGTTAACTTTAAGCAAGGCGTGCACCTATTACATGGCAGCAAGATGACATATAACCCATAATTCATTATTTAACCAAATAAGAATGTTTAATCAAAACATTTATTTACAAGATCACTCAAATATTACTGAAATATTAAAACCACTTACCAGACACCTGCTTCTGTCTCCCAATTCTCTACCTTCCTCTCTCCTATCTGGCACCTTCTGCCCATTATTCCTGACCTATACTCATTCCACCTACTGGCCTATGTCTCATCATTTCCCCTCTTCTCTTTATATTGGCTATCATCCCTGTCTGCACCTAGTCCTCGTGCAGGCTTTCAGCCCATAACATTGACAATTCTTTTCCTTCACAGATGCTGCTCCACTGGCTGAGTTTTTCCAGCACTTTGTCTTTCGCTTCTAATCCTAAAACTCCCTGACTCTGATTAAGTCTGGCAAAAGGGAATGACAACTCTTTATTCCTCATTGAATATAGCGTCTTATGAACCTTATAAACTGAAGTGCACAGGGACTATATCATCTTCGTCAGCCCAGAAAATTCTGAAAGCAAACCAATTCAGTGATCTTTATTGCTATATACAATGCTGTCGTGGGTATTCTGTAAGATCTGAACCTTGTACAAAGCCAAAGATACCCAAAGTAGCTTACTTGGAAAAATGCAGCAGCTTCCTCATAAATTTATATTTGAATATGTCAATGCATTGCTCCCTAAGCAACTTGAATTAGTAGGCCTTCCTGGTGACAGTTCTCCTCATCTTCTTGGACTCACTCTCACTACTGGTGTCATTTTGAATAGTTTTATCCCAATTGCTCCTCAAACAAGTGAGTCAAAATCCAAATGACTTCTCTCTAAAGGTCCCTAATCCCTAATATGGTGGAATAGCACAGCATTGGTGTCTTTTTTCCAAGTGAAGTTGTAAGACAGCATTGGTACTTCTTGATAGTGTCCCAGAAGGTGCCTTTAGATGTGTTGGAAATCCATTTCACTCAGCAAAGTCCCAGTTATAATTGAATGAGCAGGCTGTTATACTGTAATATATTCAATCCTCAGCAAAGACTTCTTTACTCCTGTATAACTCATCTCTGTTCTAGGAGATCATTAACTGTAGCATTAGGCAGCAAAATGGTTTGAAGAATCCTTGTGGAGTGTTAGGAGATGATCTGGTTGCTAACTAGAAGATTATTCATTTTGAATTCTTGTTGATCCTGTATTAATTGAAGGGTAACCTGCTGCTGCAGTTCAAGGCACAGTTTTGGTCATCTCAGTTTCAGAGAGAAAAATGGTTCCCTTTTATGTGCAGCTTTATGAATTCTTCCCTTCAATAAAGATTTCTTTTCTTTCCCACAGATAGTATTATACTTCTAGTGGACATCATACAAGATTTATTACGGCTGTAATTTACTCATTATCATTTATGGCACTTTCTTTTGAATATCTAAATTATTAAACTGCCAGCTATCATCGAGTAACTGGAAGTACTGAAATTTCTTCCACATAAAAAAGTTAGAGAAACAAAGCTGCTGTCTTCAGTCCCTGTCTCAAATTCTAGTAATCAACTCCACCTTTTTTTTAAACCACTTGTTAAACCAGGCCATTTGCACTTTAAACACAGTGAAAACCTACTCCCACCTACATAACATCATTTAATCCTCTTCACTACCTCAGGCTATCTCTTATTGAAATTTCCTTGAACTTGAAAATTCCAATGCTCCTTGGCCTGCAACCTGCTTTCCACTCTCCATGAAATTAATCTTAACCTTAATTAGCCGATCAACATTAGCTTCTTGTTATTAAATCCCTGCACAGCCTCAGTCTTCCCCATCCATGTATTCTTTTTCCAGGCTATCCATTCTACAAGTATCTGTTCTCTAATTTTGACCGTAGAAAGTATCCTGACTGGTTGCATCATGACCTGGTACAGCAATTCCAATGCACAGGAATTCAAGCAGCTGCAGAGAGTTGAAGACACAGTCTGATCTGTCATGGGAACTACTCTCCCCATCATTGAAAGCCCTTCCTGAAAAAGAAAGAATCTATCATCAAGGATCCTTACCATCCTGACCAGGCCCTCTCCTTGCTGCTGCCATCTGTCAGCAAGTACAGAAGCCTGAAGTCCAGCACCAGCAGATTCAAGAAAAGCTACATGCCTACATCTATTTTTCATGAACTATCATATTTTGCATGAATGTCTTGTCTTGCAATCTTTTTCTTTGCTCTTTTGTTTATGTTCTGTGTGTTGTCAAAATCTACATGCCTGTGATGCTGCTCTAAGCAAGTTTTTCACAGAGCCTGCGTCTCACTGTGCATGCACATGACACTAAACTCAATTTTACTTCATACTAATCACATTTACCAGCATATGGTCCATAGCCTATCATGCCTTGGCGATTCAAGTGCTCAACCAGATGTCTCTTCTACATTGTGAGAGCAGCTGCCTCCACCAGTTACTCAGGCAGTGTCTTCTGGACTTCAACCATCCTCTGAGTGAAAAGAAGATTCTTC
This sequence comes from Hemitrygon akajei, assembly GCF_048418815.1. NCBI lineage: Eukaryota > Metazoa > Chordata > Chondrichthyes > Myliobatiformes > Dasyatidae > Hemitrygon > Hemitrygon akajei. The sequence goes on from NC_133125.1 coordinate 63,480,537, forward strand.
TTCATATTCCCTCTAAACCTCAAACTCCTCATCATAAATCTGTCTTAGATACTTCTACCATGGGGAAAAGTTTCTGACTATCTACCCTTTTCATGTTTTACACAGTTAATGAGGCTAAGGTGATTGACAGCTTCAAGTTCCTTGGCATGAACCTCACCAATAGTCTGTCCTAGTCCAATTTCATTGATGTCACGGTCAAAAAAGCTCACCAAAGCCTCTACATCCCCAGGAGGCAAAAGAAATATGGCATGTTCCTGTCAACCCTGACCAATTTTTACTGATGCACGTGAGAAGGCATTCTGTCTGAACGCATCACAACACTATACGGCAACGGCTCTGTAAGTGACTGCAAGAAACTACAGAGAGTTGTAGACACAGCTCTGAACACCATGGCAACCAGCCTACCTCTAAGGCAGAGATTCCCAACCTGGGGTCCACAGACTGCTTACTTAATGGTGTTGGTTCATGGCATAATAAAGGTTGGGAACCCCCTGCTCTAAGGACTGTCTATACTTATTGCTGCCTCAGTAAAGCAGACAGCATAATGAAAGGCCTGCACCCCCACCCCCGGGCTTCTCTCTTCTCCCCTCTCCAATCGGGCAGAAGAAATGACAGCTTGAAAGCATGTACCACCACGTACAAGGACAGCTTCTACCCTGCTGCTATCAAACCCTTGAACAGATATGATAAGATGGTCTCTTGATATCACAATCTACCTTGTCATAATCTTCCACTTTTTAGTTTACCTGCAGTGCAAGTTTTCTGTGGATTTTAGACTTTATTCTGTATTGTTATTGTTTTACCTCAATGCACTGTGTAATGATTTGATATGTATGGACAGTTATGAACTGAACCTTGGTACATGTGACAATTGTAAACCAAAACCAAACCTACTGTGTTCTGTACATCTGTCAGGTTCCCCCTCAGCCTCTTCTGCTCCAAGGCAAACAAATCTAGCTTATCCAATCCCTCGGCATAACTCAAATGTTCCATACCAGGCAACATCCTGGTGAATTGCCTCTGTACCCTCTCTAGATCCAACATAGATAGATAGATAGATACTTTATTCATCCCCATGGGGAAATTCAACTTTTTTCCAATGTCCCATACATTGTACATGTTGTAGCAAAACTAATTACATACAATACTTAACTCAGTAAAAAAATAAGATATGCATCTAAATCACTATCTCAAAAAGCATTAATAATAGCTTTTAAAAAGTTCTTAAGTCCTGGCGGTCGAATTGTAAAGCCTAATGGCATTGGGGAGTATTGACCTCTTCATCCTGTCTGAGGAGCATTGCATCGATAGTAACCTGTCGCTGAAACTGCTTCTCTGTCTCTGGATGGTGCTATGTAGAGGATGTTCAGAGTTATCCATAATTGACCGTAGCCTACTCAGCGCCCTTCGCTCAGCTACCGATGTTAAACTCTCCAGTCCTTTGCCCACGACATGCACATGCACTTCCTGTAATCTGGTGACCAGAAATGAATGCAGTACTGCATCTATGGCCTATCCTATCAGCATTCCATGCTGTCATATTCTATGTCCAGACATCCTGTTCGTCTCATTCACCATACCATCTACCTATCCTGTCACCATCAGATATCTTTGGACTTGTACACCAAGCTGTTCAAATGCCCTCGAACATTATCATTCATGGTATACTGAATGTTCGACCCTTATTAGACCCCTCCAAAATGCTATTACTTCAAAACTAAATCAGAACCTAATTCAAGTTCTAAAATTAGTCGGCACCATCTTGGGTACCAGTCTCAAGATACCCAAGTATCCAAGACATCTTCAAGGCGCAGTGTCTCAGAAAAGTGGTGTCCATCATTAAGGACATTCATCACCCAGGATATGTCCTCTCCTCACTGTTACCATCACGTAGGAGATACAGAAGCCTGAAGGCACACACTCAGCAATTCAGGAACAGCTTCTTTCTCTCTGCCATCCGATCCCTAAATGGGCATTGAACCCTTGAGCACAACTTCACTTTATTATTTGTTTTTGCACTATTTTCAATTTAACTATTTAATGCACACACACACACACACACACACACACACACACACACACACACACACACACACACACACACACACACACACACACACACACACACACACACACACACACACACACTTATTGTAATCGATTTATTTATTTTTTTCCTATATTATCAGGTATTGCATTGTTCTGCTGCTGCTAAGTTAACAAATTTCACGACATATGCTGGTGATATTAAACCTGATTCTGATCCTGAACCTGCCATCCTACCAGTTTGTGTAATCTAAGCTAACTCTATTCACTATCAATACCTTCAATTTTCAAAATACGGCATGTCCAATGTTTTGTTGTTATTTGTCAAAATTATAGAAAATTGGGATACAAAATAACTTCGGTAGCACCCAAATTAGAAGGATATTGTATCCACTGCATTCTTCAAAGAAGCAATTGAGGATGAAGCATGAAAGGATGCTATTTGCAATGCAGCAAAAAAAAGCTTTTGGATTGATTACTAACACTAAAATACTTTTAGTACAATAACAGTGTAAACTAGAAGGGAATTTAAACATCCACCAATTTTAAAACAAGTAAGCGTCCATAAATTGGAACACTGAAATCTATTTCCAACAATCTGGTAAGTAGTAATTATTCATAATTTGGTTGCCATCCTGAAAAGTATGCTGTACACTCTATTACAGCTAGATCTTAAGCAGTACATGTAAATACTTCAGAGTCCAGCTTGTTGCTTTTCTCTTCCCTTGATCAACTAAGGTCGCTTTAAATCTCTTCTAGTGTTTCAATGCACTTGAGGCACAACGATGATGAAATGTTCTTCTCACCACTGCACAAATCAGGGCAGGAGCTGTTCCTGCAATTTCCCATTCAACTTTGTCGTTATTAGTTTCTGCTTTTCCTTCCATAGGTTAATAAATGCAAAATATATGCAGATACTACCAAATGCAGCATCATTCCTGTTTTTTTCTGAGCTGTGAGGATCATTGACCTTATAGGAAATATATTAAATGGTAAAATTAAAATGCTGTACTATGGATGCTGGGAATTTTAAAGAATCATGAAACGATAAAAATCCTTAGAAGGTTAATCAATAGTTGGACAGAGTGAAACATAGTCAGTATCTCAGCAGATATAGAAAAAGCTAGATGTAGCATAGATTTTAAACTAGAGAAACATGCAAAGCAGAGAGGGGAGGAGATCAAAAGGAGGTATCAGTGGGAGGAAGCGACAGAAGTCTAATTAACAAATAGGATGATGGTACAACAAAAAACAATGTTAATAGGGTTGAACAAATGAAAAAAAACAGAAGGTGAACCTAACAAAGATATTAATGACAACAGCAGAATCACTACCAGCAGCTGTTATCTGAAAATTGCTGATCTGAAATTGCCAAATTTAGAGTTGATCCTTAGAGATTATAAAATACATAATTAATTGTTAATATGTTGCTCCCAGTGTTTCCATTCAGTTTCATTACTTAAGTGTCAGAAGAAAAGTAAAAGAAAGATGTCAGAAGGGCAGTGAGGTAGAGAACTAACCCAATCTGTGAGCAGAGGTTCTGATTCTAAAAGACTATTCAACAAGCTGATGTCTAATTTGGGGTTGGCCTTCCCAATTCAAATAAGATCAAATCGTGGGGAATGAATGCAGGAAACTATAAGAAGTTCAAGTAAATTATTGATTTTAAAACAACCTACATTTATAATAGTTTAATGTCAAATAGCAATATCATCAGAACATATGACAATGAGCCATAGAAAAATGTATTAGGACAGAAAACCAAAATTATGGAGCCAGAGATGAATTTTAATATGCTATAAAATGGGAATAGGAGTTAAAAAAGTGAAAAGATTTAGACAGTGAACTCCAGACTTAGGGTCAAAGCTACCCAATGTTCAAAAGACAAGATAGAAACTTGTAAGACTGGTAGAGGTTTTAGAAATAAGGAGAGACAAGTCCATAAGAGATTTGAAAACAAGCATGCAATAATGTGGGTATTAAATTTAAAGCGTAAAGATCACCAAAGTACAAGTCTAATAGATGCACAGGACTGATGTGGTGTAATATTTAAGAGATGGACAGCAGAGCTTTACAAGAGCAAAAATGTAGAATGGACAATGGAAAACCTGCAGCACTGGAGTCATTATATTTCAAGGAAACAAAAGCCAAGGGTGAGTATTTTATTAGCACACATAAACCTACTCAAAACTATGCTATCCAAATAATTTGTATCATGTATTTCATCCACTACACAACAGTGCAAAGACATAAAAAATTATAAGTTACCATAAACAGTAAATAAATAGTGCAATAAAGAGGAATAATGAGCTGGTGCTCATGGGTTCATTACCATTCAGCAATCTGAAGGGAAAGAAGCTGTTACTGAATCTATGAGTGTGAGTCATCAGGCTCCAGTATCTCCTTCCTGATGATAGTAATGGGAAAAGGGTATATCCCAGAAGGTGAGGGTCGTTTTTGAGGCACTGTCCCTCAAAATGGGAAAGGTTGTGCCTGTGATGGAACTGGCCAAGTCTATAACCCTCTGCAGCCTCTTGTGATTTTGAGCATTCGCGACTCTATACCAGGCTGCAGCCCACCAGAATGTTTTCCACATTACATCTAGAGAAATTTGTAGGAGTCTTTGTGATGACATACCAAATCTCCTCAAACATATTGGAAATCAGTGTGTGCCTTGTTCTGTAAAGCCTCACTGGACTCATCCTTTCCCTCTGTAATTTTCCTTTGCCACACATTCTTTCAATTTACATCAGCCTGGATCCAGAGCTGTAAATTCACTCAATGATATGCAGTCTCATTTGTCACATTTTTGGTCACCTGTCCAACAATGCTCTCCAGGGTTTGAGTTTGTCTGATAATTCTTGTGTTCAACACTTTGAGTGCATCATTAAAGGGTCATATAAATGCATATTGTTGGGTGTCACTTTCCATAAAGGCATATCATAAAAGAGCTGGATACAGGGTCAAAGCATCCAATTCTGCAAAAAGCTGTTTCTCTTCTTTACAGCATCAAACAGATGATATAATTTTAGAAATATAATTAAATCACCTTGTTTCTGTCCAAATAATGATATTTTTAAATAGTCCAATTTAAATAGTCCAATAGTCCAATAGTAAATTTTAAATAGTGATCTATAGAGAGACAGTGTCATGTTGAGTTGACACACATCATTATTCTGCTGCAGTCAGCTGATAAAAGCATCAAGCCTCATTGTCAGTACATTTTTTAATAACACAGGCCTATATACAATGATACAGAAAAAACAGCCTTATTATAATAGTTACCACCAGGCAAAAGCAGGGGCAGTCCCAGGTGGCTAATCAATTCAGGGTTTGGAGTGCCGACTTGATAATTGGCTCAAGCCACACAGTGAGATCCAACTCACACCAGTCAGTAAGAAAGCAACATTTCAGCTCATCTGTAACTGAATCAACCATTGTGTGAACAGCTGTCACAAGATCTACAGGTACGTCAGATGAAAGGGATGTGTTAATATTCAAGAGAATACATTAGCAAGCCAAATCAGTTGGCACCATTTCTGCAGCTGAAGGTGTGTTCTTCTCTTGAATAATTGTTATTAACTTCACCATGCTGAAGATCTCAGCTACTTAATGCCTACCCTATGTTGTTCTTTGAATAGACAGGCTTTCAAAGAAATCTAGCTCTTTCACTCTATGCACCAGTTTTATGTGTACTAAATACGTGAATTAGATTTTGTCAGAAATGCATAGTAGAAACTGAAGTGGCATTGAAAGAGTAAGAATAGAAATGGTTTGCATTTGAGCAAATGAACTGCACCAATATGCTTTGTGGTTTATATAATTCACCTACTGCTTACTGTTCTGCTGCTTTAAGGTGTTTTCTATGGTTAGTATCTCCATATTGGCTCTTGGCAAATTACAGTCATTAATATGGAGATTATATAAACAATAGATGCAAATCATAGAACCTGCTTGCTTCTGAGACCCTGTCAGCATGCAACCAGCAGGGTAGCAATGATCAAAGAAATTCAATCTTCTTTGTTGAATCTTTATCTCTAGTTATGCTATTGAAATTTGAATTAATTTGGGATCATCTCATCTCAAGGCTATTTGCATATTCCTCCCCCACACATCTTGGTTTAACAGAGGACCAAATAGCTCTTTCTTCTGATGATCTCTATGCTTTTGATTCCCTAGACTCTTTGTTACTATGGGTTTATATGTGTGTGTGTGTGTGTGTGTGTGTGTGTGTGTGTGTGTGTGTGTGTGTGTGTGTGTGTGTGTGTGTGTGTGTGTGTGTGTGTGTGTGTGTGTGTGTGTGTGTGTGTGTGTGTATATATATACATACACAACGAAATTTAAATTATCTACCTCAATGCATTAATCCATGTATGTGAGTACAACTGTGTTTATGCATGTCCTATTCAAATAATTGTTTTTCATTCAAATATTTCAAATCTGCATCATAATTATCACCATTGTAAAGGAAAAGCTGTGGCAATACAAGCGGGGTTATGCATTTGGTTCTCTCAGTCACTCAGTACAATGAAGCCTCATTGAATGAATTGGATTTACTTTTCCATTTGAATTTCTGCACAAGTATTAGCCAAAAGACATACTTGCCCCAAGTAAGGGAAATGACCAGTCATCAACAGATGACAATAAATTTCCTCAGAACTTTCGCAGCACTTCCGCTCAGGGAGTCCCTTCGGATTAAGGATGACCTTTGTTCCAGTTTCGAGGGTTCGGAGATGACTGATGGCTACCCTGGTAACTATAGATTCTTCCAGAAAATGCCTGATGGGATGGGTGTGTAGTTTGTGAGAATGCTCCTTCTCCACTTTGAGCGGTCATGGGACAAAAATTCCCAGGGCTCAGTGGGAATATTTCACATTGTCAAGGAGGACTTCAATCTTTTCCTATGACCACCTATTAATTTCTTCCCATTAATGATCTGAGAATATTTTGAAAGTTTGGTACCGAGCACATGAATGACATGGCCTGCACTACAGAGATCACTGAGTGTGCAGAGGATCTCAGTGTTGGACTGCTGGTACGGGATAAGCCACTGATATTGGTTCACTTCTCCCTCTAGTGAATTTGGAGGATTTTACACAGACAGTGCCTTGAGTTGCTGTTCCAGTTGGCCTGAGTCCCAAATGCATAAAACAGGGCAGGGATTATTGGAATCCAATAGACTATGAAATTTTTGCCAGTTACTTGGGTTCATATTTCCATTATTCATAATTCATCTAAATAATACACAGAAAAACATTGTTAAGGAATAACCAGGAAAGCATTGTTGACCACAGGATAGAAATAACTTCATGTATCTTGCTCAAACTTCAGTCTGTTTATGCAAGAGGATGAAATGTCAGGAATTTTGTTATTAACACTGGCAATCTGCAAAGTCTCAGTTGAATTATAACAGCCTGAGGAAGCAAGCAGATTTGGAACACATTGTACAGAACAAACTCTTCTAGCAAACACATCCATTCAAAAAAGAACAGATCCCTGGGCTTCAGGAGCAAAACATTCAAAGATATAAAATCAGAAAGCATACTGTGATTCTACTCGTGCTGACGAAGGTTCACAATGCAATCAATTTCTACAAAACAGCAGATGTTATGCATTCACTGGGGCATTAAAGTTGTTAAGCTTCCCCTAAGGATACTTCCCTTCACTTGAAGGGTCCAAAGTTAGAAACGTGAAATGCTTCTCTTTCCACACCTGAACCAGACCCTGCCAAGTGTTTCCAGTACTTCCTGTTTAGAGATCAAATTTCCAGCACCTACAGCTTTTTGATTTCCTTTCCTTAAGTCCACGCCCCACCAAAACGAGAAAGAAAGCTGAGTTTATTGTCATATGCACAAGTACATGTACACAATGTGCAATGAGGAACCTACTTGCAGCCGCATCAAGGAAACATAAGCACCATTCAGAAGAAAGGCATAAATCAAACATGAATTATTTATGAGAAAGGACACAATTAGAACAGAACAAAAGCAAAATCAGTTTTAGTGCAAAGTGATCAAAGTGTCATTGTGTTGATAAACCATAGCAATTAGGGTTTTGCCAGTTGGTTCAAGAACCAAATGGTTGAAGGGTAGCTGTTTTAAACCAGGTGGTGTGGGGCTTCAGACTTCTGTATCTCCTGCCCCATGGTAGCTGTGAGAAGATGGCATTGCCTGAACGGTGGGGACCACTGATGATGTATATTGCATTCTTGTATGTCCTACTAATGGTGGGGATGGACATTCCCATGATATATTGGGCTGAATCCAATACACTCTGCAGCTTCTTATGTTTCTACACATTCGACTTGTTATATTCCTGATACTTCAATATTAATTCTACTGCTCTTTTGAGTTCATCTTACATATTTACTGCTCCATTGATTAAATTCCCATCTAACTGCTTATCATTTAATTTCCCATCCTAAGTCTTATGTTAGCTAATTTGTTAATGTTTTGCAACAGTCAAAATGCTGGAAGAACTCAGTAAGTTAGGCAGCATATTTGAAGAGGAGTAAACAGTCACATTTCAAGCCGAGACCCTTTGACAGGACTTAATGCTTCTCTCCCTTCAGAGGCCATCTCCTTCCCCTTTAAATATCTGACATCACTTATTTTCTTGTTAAAAAAAACCTTGATTCTTTAGTCTTTACCAACCATCCCATCTTCAACTTCCCATCCCTCTTCAAGATCTTGAGCATGTTGCCAACTTTCAAATACATGCTTATTTTTCCAAACTTCCTTCAATGTTGAAGTGTTCCTCACTTCAAATAATAACCTTTGTGACTGTGATCAGGAAAAATTATTAATTGATTTGCTACTGTGATCAGGATAAACTACTGACTTGTCTGCAGAATTAGACACAATTGACCATATTAATAGTTATAGTGATTTATGGCTTTAGGTCATTTACATTTAGCAAATGGTTTTGGCTACTAGTCTTCTGTTTCTTGATAATGTATTGTGGATTTAATTTGGAACAACGTTTTTCCTAGAAGTTGTGGATCCCAGTCCAGATGCTGCTGGCATCTGTGGGATGGATGCGAATCTGAAGGTGTGAAGTTTGTATGTAGTTTCAAAAGTAAACATTGTCTATACTTTGTAAATATGGAATTGTCCTTTGCGTTTAGCAAATAAATATTGAGTCCCACATTGGACCAGCAGAACTTTCCACTGAAAGCACCTCCATATGATGTTTGCTGTACCTTGTTGTGTCAAATAAAGAAGCTGCTTTGTATCGACCAGTAACTCTCCCCGGTGATTTCATTCACGCAACAACATTATCCTCCTCAAAAACCTCTCCTATGTCATCCTTTGTTAACTGAACAACTAGTTATATACTTTATTTATCTAGTTGCCTGGAATGGCTTTCCTTACAAACATTCCAATTAAGAGCAGAAGTTGAACATTTGGCCTGAAATCCACTCTTCCACTTAATGAGAATGTGCCTTATCTGATCATAGTCTCAATTTTGCACTCCTGTTTATCTGTGGTAACCTTTCACAACCTTATTTAGGACCTATCTACCTCTGCCTCAAAAGTATTCAAACACCCTTCTTTCTCTGCCCTATGAGTGACAGACTTCTAAATATTCATAACGCCCTGAAACTAAATTATTTCACCTTGCCTATCTTAAATGGTGGCCCTGTGGCGACCCACTTCCTAGCGCACTCGAACCGGCTCACAAATAGCCAGCGCGCAGGCACAAAGGCCAGGTCCGCAACAAAGGATAAAAGCCTGCGGGGGTTTGTGAGTACGTGTCCCTTAGAGCATCCGTGCCCGGGGAGGGCAGGATGAGGGAGGCTTTAAAGCAAGGCTGTGAAGTTCGAATAAAATCATCTTTAATTGCAGTTTATCGACTCCGTGTTGTTAGTTTAGCGCTGCATGTAGCACACCGCTACAATTGGTGACCCCGACGGTCCAAACGATTTTTGGACCGGAGATGACCGACGCCACATCTGCTCATGCGGTTTCGTTGAAACTGCCAAGCTTCTGGATGCTGCGACCTCACCTATGGTTCCAGCAAGCAGAAGCCCAATTCCACGTTCGGCAGATAACCTCAGAGGACACACGTTACTACTACGTGGTGAGCTCCCTCGACTAGGACACAGCGGCCCAGGTTGCGGAGTTCGTACAGTCTCCCCCGGCGGACGGCAAGTACACGGAATTCAAAGCCCAGCTCCTAAGGACTTTCGGGCTCTCACGGCGTGAGCGGGCTGCCCGCTTACTGCACCTGGATGGTTTGGGAGACAGACCTCCATCGGCTTTAATGAATGAGATGTTGTCTTTGGCCGGCAGACACACACCCTGCCTCATGTTTGAGCAGGCATTCCTGGAGTAGCTGCCTGAGGACATACGCCTGCTGCTGTCCAACGCGGATTTCAGCGACCCCCGGAAGGTGGCAACCCAGGCGGACTTGCTGTGGAACGCCAAGAAGGTGAGTGAGGCGTCCATTGCACAGATCAACGGGCCACGCTCCCAGCAGCAAACCAGTCCAGGCCCGGCCGCAGAGCCCGCTAAACCCAGAGGCAGGGGTGGGGAGACCAACGAACACTGGTGTTTCTACCACCAGCGGTGGGGCGCAGAAGCCCGCCGCTATCGCCCGCCCTGCAAGTTCCCGGGAAACGCCAGGGCCAGCCGTCGCTGATGGCTACAGCGGCTGGCCATCGGGATAGCCTCCTGTATGTGTGGGACAAGAGGTCGGGACGTCGCTTTTTGGTCGACACCGGAGCCGAGATCAGCGTCTTACCTCCGACAAGTTACGACACCCGCAACAGGGCACCGGGTCCCACCCTGAGGGCCGTGAACAGCAGCACAGTAAGGACCTATGGCACCCATACGGTGCAGCTACAGTTCGGCTCCAGCCGGTTCACGTGGGACTTCACTCTGGCTGCCATAGCCCAACCGCTTCTGGGTGCGGATTTTTTGCGGTCTCACAGCCTGCTGGTCGACCTGCCGAGGCAGAGACTGGTCCACGCCGAGACCTTTCAGACGTTCTCCCTGCGTGCAGCCCAGTTGCCAGCCCCACACCTCGACTCCATCACGCTGTCCGACAACGACTTCACCAGGGTCCTGGCGGATTTCCCATCGGTTCTGGCACCGCAGTTCACGGCAGCCATGCCCCGACACGGCGTACAGCACCACATGCCGACACAAGAACCACCCCTCCACGCCCGCGCTTGGCGGCTTCCCCCGGACAAGCTCCGACTGGCGAAGGAGGAGTTCAAGAGGATGGAGGAATTGGGGATCATACGGCGGTCTGACAGCCCATGGGCCTCCCCCCTGCACATGATGCCTAAAGCGACAGGGGGCTGGAGACCGTGCGGCGACTACCGCAGGCTGAACGAGGCTACAACACCAGACCGCTACCCTGTGCTGCACATTCAGGACCTTGCAGCAAACCTGCACGGCGCACGGATCTTCTCCAAGGTAGACCTCGTCCGGGGATACCATCAAATCCCGATGCATCCGGACGACGTCCCCAAAACGGCTCTCATCACCCCATTCGGCCTTTTCGAGTTCCTCCGCATGCCGTTCGGCCTGAAGAATGCCGCACAGACGTTTCAGCGGTTAATGGATGCAGTGGGACGCGACCTGGACTTCGCATTCATCTATTTGGACGACATCCTCATAGCCAGCAGCAGTCGTCTGGAGCATCTGTCCCACCTCCGACAACTCTATGCCCGGCTGAGTGACTACGGTCTAACAATCAACCTGGCCAAATGCCAGTTCGGGCTCGACACCATTGACTTCCTGGGCCACAGGATTACCACAGACGGGGCAACTCCTCTGCCCGCTAAGGTAGATGCGGTCCGCCATTTCCCCCGACCCACCACGATCAAAGGCCTTCAGGAATTCGTAGGTATGGTCAATTTCTACCACCGCTTCCTCCCTTCAGCTGCCCGGATCATGCGCCCCCTGTTCGCCTTGCTGTCGGGTCCGGGCAAGGACATTACCTGGGACGAGGAGTCCGCCGCTGCTTTCATTCAAATGAAGGAAGCCTTGGCGAACGCCGCGATGCTAGTGCACCCCAGAATGGACGTCCCTACCGCCCTCACAGTGGACGCATCTAACACAGCAGTCGGTGGAGTGCTGGAACAACTCATTGAGGGTCGCTGGCAACCCCTGGCGTTTTTCAGCAAACACCTGCGGCCACCCGAGCTCAAATACAGTGCTTTCGACCGGGAACTGTTGGCGCTATACCTGGCAATCCGGCATTTCAGGTACTTCTTAGAAGGTAGGCCCTTCACCGCGTTCACGGACCACAAACCGCTTACCTTTACGTTCACGAAGGTGTCTGATCCCTGGTCGTCCCGCCAGCAGCGCCATCCGTCCTACATCTCTGAATACACGACGGATGTCCGGCACGTCTCGGGTAAGGACAATGTCGTGGCGGACGTGCTCTCTCGCCCTAACATTCATGCCCTTTCCCAAGGGGTAGACTTTGAGGCACTGGCAGAGGCACAGCAGGCAGATGAAGAGATCCCGAGTTACAGGACTGCAGTCTCCGGCTTTCAGCTCCAGGACCTCCCCGTAGGCCCAGGTGAGAGGACCCTACTCTGTGACGTCGCCACCGGCCAACCCCGTCCCGTCGTCCCGGCAACCTGGCGGCGGCGCGTTTTTAACTCCATTCATAACTTAGCGCACCCCTCCATCAGGTCAACTGTCCGGCTGGTAGCCAACAGGTTCGTTTGGCATGGATTCCGCAAGCAGGTCAGTGAATGGGCCAGAACGTGCATGCACTGCCAAACAGCCAAGGTGCAGCGACACACCAAAGCCCTGCCGCAGCAGTTCCACCCCACCCACCGGCGTTTCGACCACATTCATGTGGATATCATGGGCCCCCTGCCAGTGTCGCGAGGAGCACGGCACCTCCTGACTATCGTGGACCGGTTCACAAGATGGCCAGAGGCGATCCCGCTCACGGACACCACCTCCAAATCTTGCGCCCAAGCACTGATTGCAACCTGGGTATCTTGCTTTGGTGTACCGGCCCAAATTACCTCCGACACAGGCGCACAGTTCACCTCCAGCCTGTGGTCTGCTATGGCCAGCCTTTTGGGGACACAGCTGCACCACACAACTGCCTACCACCCACAGTCGAACGGACTAGTGGAGCGTTTCCACCGTCACCTAAAGTCGGCTCTCATGGCCTGCCTGAGAGGAGCTAACTGGGCGGACGAGCTTCCCTGGGTCCTACTCGGCATCTGCACGGCACCCAAAGACGATCTGCACGCCTCGTCGGCCGGGTTGGTGTACGGCGCACCCCTGGTCGTCCCCAGGGAGTTCATACCAGCCCCACGGGGGCACGAGGAAGAACCCGCAGCAGTCCTGGGCAGACTATGCGAGAGGCTCGGTGACCTGGCCCCCATACCCACTTCGCAGCATGGGCAGAACCCGACCTGCATACCCAAAGACCTGCAAAACTGTAAGTTTGTGTTTGTACAACGGGGCGGACATCGGCCACCACTGCAATGGCCCTACGAGGGGCCATTTACAGTGCTCAGGAACAACGGGTCCACGTTCGTGCTGGACGTTGGGGGGAGAGAGGAGGTTTTCACGGTGGACCGACTCAAACCGGCCCATGTGGACCTGGCGCAACCAGTCGAGTTTCCGGCACCGCGGCGCAGAGGCCGACCTCCCAAACAGGGTCCGGCCCAGACTGTGGACATTGGGGGGTGTATCGCCGGTTCTGGGGGGGGGGGGGGGTTATGTGGCGACCCACTTCCTAGCGCACTCGAACCGGCTCACAAATAGCCAGCGTGCAGGCACGAAGGCCAGGTCTGCAACAAAGGGAAAAAGCCTGCGGGGGTTTGTGAATACGTGTCCCTTACAGCATCCGCGCCCGGGGAGGGCAGGATGAGGGAGGCTTTAAAGAAAGGCTGTGAAGTTCGAATAAAATCATCTTTAATTGCAGTTTACCGACTCCGTGTCGTTATTTTAGCGCTGCGTGTAGCACACCGCTACAGCCCTTTATTTTAAAACAGTGGCTCCAAGTTTTAAATTTACCACAGGTGAAAAGAATTCCTCATCATACCTACTTTATCAAGATCTTGTAGGATGTCATATGCTTTAACCATGTTCCCTCTTACATTTTCCCTCTTCCTGCTCAGGATACGAGCGAAAGCCAATGGCAGATCCCGCAGATTCAGTAACTGAACTTATGACGGAGAAGGCGGATGAGCTACGACCTCAAATGACAATGGCTATAGTACAGGCGGATGAACATTTGGGAAGAGAAATGGCCATTTCTTTAGTTCGCCCATCGGAAGGCAAAAGCAAACCACTGTTGCTAGATTCTAGGTTTCCTAGAATCTATTCGCTAAGAAAACCATGGCCAAACTCACAAAATGTATCGCACAACAACAGCGTCAAGAGGATCTTCAAGACAATTCTGAAGATACTTCGCTCGGTAGGGTTGATTCTGAGCAGCAGGGGATCCTCGACCGTCATCAAAAGAAAATTATTGCCACTTGGAATGTAAGAACCCTATATCAAGCAGGAAGATTGGACAATGTGATAAATGAAATGGAAAGACATGGGAATTAGCGAAGTTCATTGGCCAGGTTCTGGAACATGTCAGATTAGAAATAAAACACTAATTTATTCTTGTGGAACATCCCATACTAATGGAGTAGGAATTCTTATGTATGAAAACATGGCACAAAGTGTTTTAGGATATTGGGCAATATCAGAAAGAGTGCTCCTTGTTAGATTCAGAGGACAACCATTTGATTTAGCAATTGTACAGGTATATGCACCAACAACAGATGGAACAAATGAGGATATAGATAAATTCTATGAAGAGCTTGAACAAGCAAAGAATGGATGCAAATCTCAAGATCTTGTTATTGTCGTGGGAAATCTAAATGCTAAAGTAGGACAAGGTGGAAACACCATAGGAAAATTTGGACTAGGGGAAAGAAATGAAAGAGCTGAGAAGTGGGTAGAATGGTGCAAGATGAATAATCAGGTCATTATGAATACCTTCCTTAAAAACCATCCAAGACGCTTGTGGACCTGGAAAAGTCCAGGTGATAATACCAGAAATCAAATTGACTTTATTACTATAAACCAAAGATTTAGAAACTCAGTGACTCAATGCAGAACATATCCAGGTGCAGACTGTAATAGTGACCGTAACCCAGTAACATGTCATGTAAAAGTAAAACTTAAAAAACTAAAGCAAAATCCTGAACAATCCCTTGACTACTCGCAATTAATTAAAGAAGAAAACCTAAGACAAAAATTTACAAATGAAATAAGGAATGGATTTCAAAGTCTAGAAATAGAATCTGTTGAAGATGATAGTAATCATGTAGAAATGAAGTTTAACTCCCTAAAGGATGCCATGGTAGAATCAGCAAAGTCAGTGATTCCTAAAAAAGAAAAAAGCACAAAGAATAAATGGATGACAGATGAAATCAAAAATCTAATGGAAGAGACTGAAGAAAGCAAATCCTATAGAATATAAGTTCTTGATAAAAAAGTTAAAAGCTTATGTCAAAAAGCCAAAGAAGAATGGTTAAACCAGGAATGTGAGCAACTAGAAAGAATCCCTATTACTGATCCAAAAAGGGTACATCAACAAATCAAGAAAATATCTGGTAAAAAGCCCCTCTGTTCTTCAGCTGGATGTTTGAAAGCAAAAGATGGTACCATTATCATGGAAAAAGATGAGATTATGAACAGATGGACTGAGTATATTCAGGAATTGTTTGAAGACGATCGAGGCGAAAAACCAGAAATTAAGAAGAATATTGAAGGTCCAAGTATTTTAAAATCTTAAGTTCGTAATGCAATAAATACGATGAAGAAAGGAAAGGCAGCAGGTCCTGATGAATTAGTAATAGAACAAATTATCACCCTTGAAGATTATGGAATTGAAAAACTTACTGATTTAATCAATGACATTTATGAGACTGGAATAATACCAGAAGAGATGAAAAGTCAGTATTTATCACTCTTCCTAAGAAACCTGGAGTAATAGAATGTGAATTACATAGGACCAGAAGTTTAATGAGTCATATCACTAAGATACTTCTAAGAATTTTGATGACAAGAGTTAACAGTAAGATACAAGCTGTGGTTTTGTGAAAGACAAAGGTACAAGAAACACGATATTGATGTTAAGGATACTATCAGAATGAGCTATTCAAGTGCAAAAAGATTTGTTTGTTTTAATGACTACACAAAAGTATTTGATAAAGTGAAGCACAATAAGTTATTTGAAACATTACAGGAAACTCTAGATCTAGATTTGAAAGACCTTTGCCTAATCAAAAATCTGTACTGGGAACAAACTGCTGCTGTAAGAATAGATGGAGAAGTGAGTCAGTTTACGAAAATCAAGAGAGGCGTTAGACAAAGGTATGTTTTCTCCCCTGATTTGTTTGATGTGTACAGTGAAACAATATTACAAAAAATAAGAGACATCTTGGGAATCCAAATTGGTGGTGAAAACATCAATAATTTCAGATATGCGGATGACACTGTTAATTTCAAGTACGGAGAAAGAATTACAAAACATAATTGATACAGTTGTTGAAGAAAGTGCAAAAATAGGTCTATCTATCAATTGCAAAAAGACAGAATGTATGGTGACATCCAAAAAGAAGGAGAATCCTTTCTGCAGGCTGAGAATAAACGGGGAAGACATAAAACAAGTACAGAACTTTTGCTACTTAGGAAGCTGGGTGACATCAGATGGCAGGTGCGACATGGACATCAAAAGAAGAATAGGGATGGCAAAAGACACCTTTACGAGAATGAAGAATATACTGACCAACACTAAACTAGACATGACAAACCGCATCAGAGTACTGGAATGTTACATTTATCCAGTTATGTTATATGGATCAGAATGCTGGACAATATCTAGTAACATGAGGAAACGAATTGAAGCAGCAGAGATGTGGTTTTTGAGGAGGATGCAAAGAATATAATGGATGAAACGAATATCTAACGCGGATGTCATGAACACAGCAAGCACAAAAAGAGAAATAATGTATGAGATCATGAAAAGGCAACGTGACTTCATTGGACATGTGATTAGGAAAGAGGAGTTAGTATGCACGGTAATTATGGGAAAGATTGAAGGGAAGAAAGCAAGAGGAAGGCAAAGACAAATGATGATGGAGACAGCAGCCAGAGAACTGGAAATGAATACCAATGAATTGATCCACTTGACCCGAAACAGGAGTGTGTGGGCCATGGCAATCAAAGCTCAAACTGGGCATGGCACCTAATGATGATCATTATACCTTTGCCAAGTTAATCTATCTAGATCCCCCTGCAGACTACCTTCGTCCTTCTCGTAACTTCTACACATACCTATTTTCCTGCCATTAGCAAATTTAGCAATCATATTATTGGTGCCATCATCCAAGTCATTTATATAAATTGTAAAATGTTGAGGTCCCCATCACCAATCCTTGTGAAACATCACTTGTTACATTTTGTCAACTAGTATATGTAAGCCTATTCTTTGCCCTGTTCGGAGCACCCATATCCTTACCAATATCTCTCAAGTCCCCAAATATCTATCCTTGGACAGCTTCCGGTTTTCAACCAACATGATACCTTGCATCATGCACAATAATGACACCCAAAACCACTTCAAGGCAAGAATGATCACTTCGCTGGTTATGATTTTCTTGCTGCTAGTCTGACATCTAGTTTCAGATAGGCAGAAACATTGTTCTATTACATATTGAGTAGATAAAATCATTCCCAAGATATCAACCCCATCATTACTCCTGATCTCTACATGAAGCTAAATCAGACCAGTGAAACATCAACATCCTGCTTGATTCCAAGATTCCTTATTGTCTGTTTACATTGCACCTTCTCTGTGGTGTTGTAACACTTTATCTGCACTCTCTTATTCTTCTTTTCTCTTGTACTGATGTGCTGAATCAATCTGTATGAATGGCATGCAAAACAGAGTTTTTCACTGTGCTTTGGTACATGTGACAATAATAAATCAACTTATCAATTTACCTCCATAATTTTTGAGAACATCCTAAAGTGCTGCATGCACTCTGTTCATATCAAAATCCCATTCACTCATCTCCCACGTACTTACCGAACTCCATTAGTTCCCGGACCTGTAATGCTGCAGTATGAAAATATTGGTATGCTTTACTAAGACCATTAAGATCACAACCCCACTTGTTGGTGCAACTTTATCACTTAGCTGCTCATCCTAGATTTTTTTGTAACTCTTAAGAATGCTGTGGATATTGTTTCATCAATAAGTAACCATTCTGTGTTCACTCTTCGATAACAATAGTTAACATATTGTGGAGAACAAGTTGCATGTTTTCATTCAGAAGTGATTTAGATACTGGGACTAAATGTTGCAAGAAAGACATAAGAATATAAGAAGTATAGAAACATAGAAAACCTACAGCACAATACAGGCCCTTCGGCCCACAAAGTTGTGCCAAACATGTCCCTACCTTAGAAATTACCAGGCTTACCCATAGCCCTCTATTTTACTAAGCTCCATGTATCTATCCAAAAGTCTCTTAAAAGACCCTATCGTATCTGCCTCCACCACCGTTGTCGGCAGCCCATTTCATGCGCTCACCATTCTCCGAGTAAAAAACTTACCCCTGACACCTCTTCTGTACCTACTTCCAAGCACCTTGAACCTGTGTCCTCTTTTGGCAACCATTTCAGCCCTGAGAAAAAGCCTCTGACTATCCACATGACCAATGCCTCTCATCATCTTGTACACCTCTATCAGGTCACTTCTCATACTCTGTTGCTCCAAGGAGAAAAGGCCGAGTTCACTCAACCTATTCTCATAAGGCATGCTCCCCAATCCAGGCAACATCATTGTAAATCTCCTCTGCACCCTTTCTATGGTTTCCACATCCTTCCTGTAGGGAGGCGACCAGAACTGATCACAGTACTCCAAGTGGGGTCTGACCAGGGTCCTATATAGCTGCAACATTACCTCTCTGCTCTTAAATTCAATTCCACGATTGATGAAGGCCAATACACCATACGCCTTCTTAACCACAGAGTCAACCTGCGCAGCTGCTTTGAGCGTCCTATAGACTCGGACCCCAAGATCCCTCTGATCCTCCACACTGCCAAGAGTCTTACCATTAATACTATATTCTGCCATCATATTTGACCTACCAAAATGAACCACTTCACACTTCTCTGGGTTGAACTCCATCTGCCACATCTCAGTCCAGTTTTGCATCCTATCAATATCCCACTGTAACCTCTGACAGCCCTCCACACTATCCATAACACCCCCAACCTTTGTGTCATCAGCAAATTTACCAATCCATCCCTCCACTTCCTCATCCAGGTCATTTATAAAAATCACAAAGAGTAAGGGTCCCAGAACAGCTCCCTGAGGCACTCCACTGGTGACCAACCTCCATGCAGAATATGACCCGTCTACAACCACTCTTTGCCTTCTGTGGGCAAGCCAGTTCTGGATCCACATAGCAATGTCCCCTTGGATCCCATGCCTCCTTACTTTCTCAGCATAAGTGACTAGAACAAGAGCAAGCCATTTGGTCCCTTGCATTGCTCAATAATTCCAGAAGATAATGACTGATCTTTAAACTCAAAAATACACATCCGGTGATTCAAAATATTGGTCAGTCTCTGCCTTCAATTTACTCACCAACTGAACTACCTCTTGGACAGAGAATCCCATGGACCCACTATCTCCAAAATGAGCAAGTTTCTTAACATTTCAGTTGAAAGTAATTAACCCCTTTATTTTATATGTCACAATAACATCGTTCTTACACTTATCCTATCAAGACTCATAAGAATTTATAATGTTTCAACAAGATCTTCTCATTCTTTGAAGTTCAATAGAATTTGATTGCCCAAGTGCACAAGCTTACATTCTCCACATTATAATCTATCATGTCCTTACTCATTTCCTTCACCTCTCTGTAAACTCCTGAGAGTTCTTAGCATCGCCCTCTCGACCCACACACACCCAGCTAATATCTTTTTAACTCCACTTCTTTCATAGATAGGATCTCCAGGAAGCACTTCCTCAAGAATGCAATATTCATCACAAAGGTGATGCCATTTCAGGGCGTGCCATTTTTTCACAGCTATCATTGGGAAAGGGGGTACAGAAGCCTAATGTCCCACACCACCAAGCTCAAGAACAGCTACTTCCCTTCAGCCATTTGGTTATTGAACTAACCAGCATAACACTAATCACTATAGTTTAGTAACACTGACCACTTTTAGTCACTTTGTTCTAATTGAGTTCTCTGGAAACATAGAAACATAGAAAACCTACAGCACAATACAAGTCCTTCAGCCCACAAAGCTGTGCCGAACATGTCCCTATCTTAGAACTACCTAGGCTTTACCCATAGCCCTCTATTTTTCTAAGCTCCATGTAGCCATCCAGGAGTCTCTTAAATGACCCTATCATATCCGCCTCCACCACTGTAACCAGCAGCCCATTCTACACATCACCACTCTCTGCGTAAAAAAACTTATCCCTGACATCTCTTCTGTACCTACTTCCAAGCACCTTAAAACTATGCCCTCTTGTGCTAGCCATTTCATCCCTGGGGAAAAGCCTCTGACTATCCACACGATCAATGCCTCTCATTATCTTATACACCTCTATCAGGTCACCTCTCATCCTCCATCGCTCCAAGAAGAAAAGGCTGAGATCACTCAACCTATTCTCAAAAGGCATGCTCCCAATCCAGGCAACATCCTTGTAAATCTCCTCTGACCCTTTCTATGGTTTCCATGTCCTTCCTGTAGTGAGGCGACCAGAATTGAGCACGGTACTCCAAGTGGGATCTGACCAGGGTCCTTTATAGGTGCAACATTACCTCTCAGCTCCTAAATTCAATCCCATGATTGATGAAGTCCAATGCACCGTATGCCTTCTTAACCACAGAGTCAACCTGTGCAGCAGCTTTGAGTGTCCTATGGACTCGGACCCCAAGAACCCTCTGATCCTGCCAAGAGTCTTACCATTAATGCTATATTCTGCCATCATATTTGACCTACCAAAATGAACCACCTCACACTTATCTGGGTTGAACTCCATCTGCCACTTCTCAGCCCAGTTTTGCATCCTATCAATGTCCCACTGTAACCTCTGACAGCCCTCCACACTATCCACAACACCCCCAACCTTTGTGTCATCAGCAAATTTACTAACCCATTCCTTCATTTCCTCATCCAGGTCACCTATAAAAATCACAAAGAGTAGGGGTCCCAGAACAGATCCCTGAGGCACATCACTGGTCACTAGCCTCCATGCAGAATATGACCCCTCTACAACCACCCTTTGCCTTCTGTGGGCAAGCCAGTTCTTGATCCACAAAGCAATTTCCCCTTGGATCCCATGCCTCCTTACTTTCTCAATAAGCCTTGCATGGGGTACATTATCAAATACCTTGCTAAAATCCATATACACTACATCTACTACTCTACCTTCATCAATGTGTTTAGTCACATCCTCAAAAAATTCATCAGGCTCGTAAGGCACAACCTGCCTTTGACAAAGCCATGCTGACTATTCCTAATCATATTATGCCTCTCCAAATGTTCATAAATCCTGCCTCTCAGGATCTTCTCCATCAACCTACCAACCACTGAAGTAAGACTCATTGGCCTATAATTTCCTGGGCTATCCCTACTCCCTTTCTTGAATAAGCAAACAACTTCCGGAACCCTCCAATCCTCTGGAACCTTTTTCGTCCCCATTGATGATGCAAACATCATTGCCAGAGGCCTAGCAATCTTCTCCCTCGCTTCCCTGAGTAGCCTGGGGTACATCCTGACCAGTCCCGATGACTTATCCAACTTGATGCTTTCCAAAAGCTCCAGCACATCCTCTTCCTTAATATCTACATGCTGCAAGTCATCACTACAATCACCAAGTTCCTTTTCCATAGTGAATACTGAGCAAAGTATTCATTAAGTACCTCTGCTACTTTCTCCAGTTCCATACACGCTTTTCCACTGTCACACTTGCTTGGTCCTATTCACTCACATCTTATCCTCTTGCTCTGCACATACTTGTAGAATGCTTTCCTTTATCCTGTCTGCTAAGGGCTTCTCATGGCCCCTTCTGGCTCTCCTAATTTCATTCTTAAGCTCCTTCCTGCTAACCTTATAATGTTCTAGGTTCCTATAATTACCTAGTTTTTTGAACCTTTCATAAGCTCTTCTTTTCTTCTTGACTAGATTTACAACAGCCTTTGTGCACCACAGATCTTGTACCCTACCATCCTTTCCATGTCTCTTTGGAACATACCTACTCAGAACTGCACGCAAATATCCCCTGAACATATGCCATTTTTCTTCCATATGTTTCCAATTTATGCTTCCAAGTTCCTGCCTGATAGCCTCATATTTCCCCTTACTCCAATTAAACGCTTTCTTAACTTGTCTGTTCCTATCCCTCTCCAATGTTATGGTAAAGGAGATAGAATTGTGCCATCTCCAAAATAAACTCCCACTGAGAGATCTGACACCTGACCAGGTTCATTTCCCAATACCAGATCAAGTACAGCCTCTCCTCTTGTAGGCTTATCTACATATTGTGTCAGGAAACCTTCCTGAGCACACTTAACAAACTCTACCCCATCAGAACCCCCCACTCTAGGGAGATGCCAATCAATATTTGGGAAATTAAAATCTCCCACCACAACAGCCTTGTTATTATTACTCCTTTCCAGAATCTGTCTCCCTATCTGCTCTTCAGTGTCCCTGTTACTATTGGGTGGTCTATAAAAAACACCCAGTAATGTTATTGACCCCTTCCTATTCCTAACTTCCACCCACAGAGACTCCATAGACAACCCCTCCATGGCTTCCTCCTTTTCTGCAAACGTGACACTATCTCTAATGAACAGTGCCATGCCCCCACCTCTTTTGCCTCCCTCCCTATCCTTTCTGAAACATCTAAAGCCTGGCACTTGAAGTAACCATTCCTGCCGCTGCGCCATCCAAGTCTCTGTAATGGCCACAACAGTGTAGTTCCAAGTGCTGATCCACACTCTAAGCTCATACGCTTTATTCATAATTAAAAATGCTTTATTCCTCACATTAAAATAGACACAACTCAAACCATCAGTCTGAGCACGTCCCTTCTCTATCACCTGCCTATCCTCCCTTTCTTGTAAAAATTATGTTTACTTTATGCTTTTCTTGTAAGTGATGCTTATATGTGCAATGTGTCTGTGATGTTGCTACAAGTAAACTTTTCATTACACCAGTGCATACATATACCTGTGGAAATTTGACTTTGATTTTATGACCTAAGATCCTTTCTCTGTACTGCCTCTATTATGAGATCATAAGACATAGGAGCAGAATTAGACCATTCAGCCCATCGAGTCTGCTCCGCCATTCTATCATGGCTGATCCCAGATCCCATTCAACCCCATACACCTGACTTCTTGCCATATTCTTTGACGCCCTGACCGATCAGGAAACCATCAACTTCCTCTTGGCCTCTATCACAGTCTGTGGCAGAGCATTCTACAGATTCACCACTCTCTGGCTAAAAGAGTTCCTCCTTACCTCTGTTCTAAAAGGTTGCCCCTCAATTCTGAGACTGTGCCCTCTAGTTCTGCATATCCCCACCATAGGAACCAGCCTCTCCACATCCACCCTCTCCAGAGATATTCCTCTCCCTTTCCTTTGTTACATATATCCTCTAAAAGCTATGTATCCTGGAGTATTTAAATAACCTTGATCATTTTACATCCACTCTGTAATGGCTATTGGATAATACCCACTTATTTTGTATTTGTGCCATTACTCTTTCTTTCTTCTGCATACATAACATTTTGCTGCTATGCACATTTTAAATTTCTGCACACCAGAACTGTCCCCTCCCTCAACTGTTTAGTTTAAAGTGTTAACTATTTTTGATTTGTTAGCTTGCTGGCCAATCCCAACAATCCTTACACTGTTCTTCATAAACTCTCTGGTTAATGGGTACAAATTTTTGTTGGAATGTTAACAGTGGAAGATATGTCCATTGCTTTTCTTGTTATTTATGACCCAAAACTAAGTGAAATAAAATTTCCACCTCACCTCCTATGTTTTGTTTTGTGACTAATATCTATAAAGGGCTATTGTTTATTCTTGAGATTACTGCCCAGATGATCAGGATGACAATATGGCCCCTTGGCTACTCTATTATACAATTTTTGGTTCTACAGAGTTAAAGAATCAATATGTTAACTTACATTTATGCAGCACTTTTAACTCAACAAATGTTCCCAAGAAATTTCTTAGGAATGTTACTGAAGATTGATTTTGATCCACGTAAGCTTAAGTTTAAGTGATTAGGCTATTTGACCAGAAGCTTGGTCAAGAAATGAGTTTCCAACAGAGGTCAAAAGAGCTGAGAATCAAAGTCTTTGGGCAGAGGACTTAGGACCATTTGTGCAGCAATGGCAATTGAGAATGATCTTAGGTGTTGAGATAGTACATTAAGCAAGGCTCAAGAAGAATTTGAGAGAAAGATAAATATTAAAAGAAAACAGACTTGTAGAATTGTCAATGTACTGTAGGTCAATAATGACAGAAATGATGGCCCCAACAACTGGCAATGTGTTAAAACTCGGCAGGAAGATTTGGGATGAACTCATTTTTGGTGGTATGGAATGAGGAAGGCCAGCAAATAATATATTGGTATGATCAAGTCCTGGGATAAGAAACACATGGATGTGTATCTCAACAGCAGATATCTAAGACAGGGCCTAAGGAAAAAGAAAAACAAAATTGTTTCAATCGGGATTTAAAAAATTAACAGCCTAGATGGAGCAAGGGCAAGGAATAACCAGGAGGGAGACTTTGTTATGAGTGTCTTGGATTAGCATCTCTTCCATTTAATAGTGCAGCAGTCACTCAAATTTTGATATTACAATCTTAATTTATTGGGAAAATCCTATTTCACTTTAAATCAGTTAAAACATACCAAAATGTCTGTCAGTCATCCCTACTGCTGGTTGTAAACCACCTCCATAGTCAGTTCACTATTTTCCAAATGTACTCTACCTCTCTTCAATATTTAACAATGTGTTGCTGAATATTATGGATTCATTAAAATCATTCCCACTGAATAGTATCTTACATCATAATATGACATACAAAAATTATTTAAGCTCATAGTCATTAAAACATCAGGGGAAACACATTTCATGCAACACACGAAAAACTGAAAGAACTCAGCAGGTCTAGCAACATCTAAGAAGACAAATTGATAGTTGATGTTTCAGGTCAAAACCCTTCATCTAGACTGCCTAACCTGGTGAATTCCTGAAGCATTTTTGTGTGATTCAGATGCCAGCAACTGCAATCTCTTGTGTCGCCATAGAATAAATTTCAAATCAGAATCAAACTTAATATCACTGACATATAGATAGATAGATAGATAGATAGATAGATAGATACTTTATTCATCCCCATGGGGAAATTCAACTTTTTTCCAATGTCCCATACACTTGTTGTAGCATAACTAATTACATACAATACTTAACTCAGTAAAAAAATATTATATGCATCTAAATCACTATCTCAAAAAGCATTAATAATAGCTTTTAAAAAGTTCTTAAGTCCTGGCGGTAGAATTGTAAAGCCTAATGGCATTGGGGAGTATTGACCTCTTCATCCTGTCTGAGGAGCATTGCATCGATAGTAACCTGTTGCTGAAACTGCTTCTCTGTCTCTGGATGGTGCTATGTAGAGGATGTTCAGAGTTATCCATAATTGACCGTAGCCTACTCAGCGCCCTTCGCTCAGCTACCGATGTTATACTCTCCAGTACTTTGCCCACGACAGAGCCCGCCTTCCTTACCAGCTTATTAAGACATGAGGCATCCCTCTTCTTAATGCTTCCTCCCCAACATGCCACCACAAAGAAGAGGGCGCTCTCCACAACTGACCTATAGAACATCTTCAGCATCTCACTACAGACATTGAATGACGCCAACCTTCTAAGGAAGTACAGTCGACTCTGTGCCTTCCTGCACAAGGCATCTGTGTTGGCAGTCCAGTCTAGCTTCTCGTCTAACTGTACTCCCAGATACTTGTAGGTCTTAACCTGCTCCACACATTCTCCATTAATGATCACTGGCTCCATATGAGGCCTAGATCTCCTAAAGTCCACCACCATCTCCTTGGTCTTGGTGATATTGAGACGCAGGTAGTTTGAGTTGCACCATATCACAAAGTCCTGTATCAGTTTCCTATACTCCTCCTCCTGTCCATTCCTGACACACCCCACTATGGCCGTGTCATCAGCGAACTTCTGCACATGGCAGGACTCCGAGTTATATTGGAAGTCTGATGTGTACAGGGTGAACAGGACCGGAGAGAGTACGGTTCCCTGCGGCGCTCCTGTGCTGCTGACTACCGTGTCAGACCTACAGTCTCCCAACCGCACATACTGAGGTCTATCTGTCAAGTAGTCCACTATCCAATCCACCATGTGAGAGTCTACTCCCATCTCCGTTAGTTTGTGCCTTAAGATCTTGGGCTGGATGGTGTTAAAGGCACTAGAGAAGTCAAGGAATGTAATCCTCACAGCACAACTGACCCCATCTAGGTGAGAGAGTGATTTGTGCAGCAAATACGTGATAGCATCCTCCACTCCCACCTTCTCCTTATACGCAAACTGAAGAGGATCCTGGGCGTGCCTGGTTTGTGGCCTCAGATTCTGTATTATCAGCCGCTCCATGGTCTTCATCACGTGCGACGTCAAGGCAACAGGTCTGAAGTCATTCAACTCCTTTGGTTGTGGTTTCTTCGGTACCGGGACAATACAGGATGTTTTCCACTGTCTGGGTACTCTTCTCTGCTCCAGGCTCATGTTGAAGATGCGCTGTAGTGGTTCTCCCAGCTTAGTCGCACAGGCCCTCAGTAATCGTGGGGAAACTCCATCCAGTCCAGCCGCCTTGCTGGTACAGATCTTCCTCTGTTGACCTTCCACCTGTGCAGCCGTAATCCTGGGCGTGGGCAAGGTCTCCTGTGAGTGGCTATTTTCCTGTGAGGGAAATAAGCCTGGTGTGGATTTCTGCGGTGAGGATGAGATATGTCGTGAAATTTGTTGTTGTACATTTCAATAAGCAATAATAAAAACTGTGAATTACAGCAAGACATATAGTATATATATTTTTTTTTCTCACCCTTATGGGTGGTGTGTATGTGTACTTTTTCCTCAATCTTGGGTCCTCTGACAGAGGCCTGGGAGCTTGAGAGTTCGGCGCAGTGTCCTTGCTGTTCCTAGTAGAGCAGTCTTCTGGACCAAGATCTCAGATGTTGCTCCTGGGGTTTGTTAGAGCCACTCTCCTAGTCCTGGTGTTACAGTTCCAAGTGCTCCTAACATCACTGGGATTACTCTGGCTTTAACCTTCCATATTCTATCAAGCCCTGGCATTTCTCCAGCTTCTCATATTCATTCTTCCCGGAGTTACTGTCATTTGGGATTGCCACATCTATTACTATTGCTTTTTACTGTTCCTTTTCAAGAATTACAATGTCTAGTTGGTTGGCCAGTACCTGCTTATCAGTCTGTATTTGGAAGTCCCACAGGATCTTAGCTCTGTCATTCTTCACTACCTTCGGGTGTTTCCCATTTGGACTTGGGAGTGTCCAATCCATAATCAGCATAGATGTTCCTGGACACAATTCCTGCAACTTGGTTGTGCCATTCAGTGTAGTCTGTCCCTGCTACTTGGATGGTTTCAGCAGAGTCCTTCCACGGTCTGCATCTTGGAGTCTTGTCTGGTGTGATAGACCCTGCTTCTATTGCTTTTGTTCTCAGCACTTGTTCTTGTTCAGCCAAAAAAAAATGTGTGTGTGTGCAAGTTTGTTGATGACACCACTGTCGTGAGCTGAATCAAAGGTGGTGATGAATCAGTATATAGGAGGGAGAATGAAAATTTGGCTGAGTGGTGTCATGACAACAACCTCTCGCTCAATGTCAACAAGACCAAGGAAATGATTTTAGACTTTGGGGAGGGAAATCAAGAGTCCATGAGCCAGTCCTCATCAGAGGCTCAGAGGTGGAGAGGGTTAGCAACTTTAAATTCCTGGGTTTAACTATTTCAGAGAACCTGTCCTGGGCCCAGCACATACGTGAAATTGTGAAAAAAGCATGGCAGCATCTCTACTTGGGAGCTTGCAGAGACTCAGCATGATATCTAAAACTTTGACAAACTTCTATAGATGTGTGGGGGAGAGTATATTGACTGACTGCATCACAGTCTGGTATGGAATCACCAATGCCCTTATGTGGAAAATCCTATAAAAAGTAGCAGGTTTGGCCCAGTACATCATGGCTAAAGCCATCCCCATCATTGAGCACATCTACATGAAACCCTGTCATAGGAAAACAGCATCCACCATCAGGGACCCCCACCATCAAGACCATGCTCTCTTCTCGTTGCTACCATCAGGTAGAAGGTGCTTACACCACCAGGTTCAAGAATAGTTACTACCCCTCAACCATCAGGCTCTTGAACCAAAGGGGATAACTTCTCTCAACTTTACTTACCCCACTATTATAATGTTCTCCCAACCAACGGTCTCACTTTCAAGGACTCTTCATCTCATACAATCATTATTCATTGCTATTTATTTATAATTGTGTTTGCACAATTTGCTGCCTTCTGCTCTCTGGTTGAACGACCTAGTTGGGAGGTCTTTTTTTCATCCTGTTCTAATTACTATTCTATAGATTTGTTGAGTATGTCCACAAGAAAATGATTCTCAGGGTTTTATATGGTAACATATATGTACTTTGATAATAAAATTTACTTTGAACATCAAACTTGTTAAGTATCTAATTACCCAGTCTCTTTTCCTTAAGAAAAGTTCAAAGAGCCCAATCCAAATAATTCCAATTCTACACCTACAGCTATCTTCTCATTATGCTGATGCTTCCTTGATTAATGGTGTTGATTGTTTCTCATTGAGCTGCCAATGGCTGGAATTCCTAAGGCTTAATTTAAGTAATGGGGAAAGTACTAAGAGTCTTCAAGAAATTATGAGTTTTTTTTGTTCTCCGGTGGAACAGAAAATGTATCTATTCATCTGTGCAAGATGACATTTTTCAGTAGCCAATATATTCTGTCATTGAAAATGTAAAGATCTCAAAGCGCTATGCATACTAAGTGTATATACAGTACAAATTCAAATCATGGAAATTCAAGAGTGGAATGAGGCAATAAAAGAAATAAACTCATAATGTTGTAAATCAAAGACTTTATTGCAGCCAATTTGCATTGTTATACCTGACATGAAAATGGTATACTTATATAATATGCATTTTTGTTCTTGGGGTCACAAAACCAGATGTGCATTATCACGCCGTAAGTGGTGTGTTTGCCCTGCCAGTGTTAAGGAAAGCACTGATCAAAAGCTAATTATTCTGGGTCTGGGTGTCATTTCAACATTGTAAATGTGACAACATGATCTGGAGCAGCAGTGATTATTTTCTATAACAACAGTCATAATATCTAAATGTGAGACATATTCCCAGGTGCACGGCAGTGAAGAGCTGAAAGTGGGCTTTAGTGTTTAAGAATTAAGCTGTTGTTATGACCCAAAGGAGATGTTGAATGGTCTATTTTCCAATCTTCAGAAATTCTTATAATCTGGACATAACAGTAACGATTTAATACATTTAATGAAACTCCAGGTGAAACTCACAAATTAAAATGAAACCAACTTTTACAAAGCAGAACCAAGCCTTTTGAATTATCAGGTTTTACTTCCTTATACCAAACAAATTATTCCTTAACCCCTATTTCCATATACTTTATTCCAATGCTTTGGAGCCTCTAACTCCAGGGATATTGAACTTTTTATGGCACTGTTCTATGACCACATCGACATAGATAATTCATGAGTGATTTGCTCCTTTCTTTTTGTTCTCTTTAAGCACTCTTCACCTTCTAAAAGTAACAGTTGCAAATTAAAGCACTCTCGTAATTACATCAGGTGTCTGAATCAGAGTACACTACAGAACAACTCTAGCTATTAAAGGATCAAAAGCTATTTCCTGAAACAACAGCAGTCATATTGATTATGCTTTAGTTGCAGGCATGTATCTCTTATAGTGTTTCTCAGCCATTGTACATATCATTCAGTGAGTGATTATCTGCAGGGACAGTTTTTTTTTCCTTTTTTTACTTACTTATTCATTGTTAAAGCCAAAAAGGGTTAAGTCAACTTTCAGAACATCTCTTGCTGACATGCAGCATCCTTTTGCATGTTGCTGCAATGTGCAAGTGGAGGAAAACATTCCTGCTGAGAAACTTGAGAGGAGAAACTCTCTCTGAGAAACTCTACAAAGATTGAATATTCCCCAAATTTCTACCCAAGATATGAACACTCTAGATGTACCCATTAATCGAGAGGAGATAGCAAGAGTTACATCTTCTTTTCAATCAGGCAAAGCTCCGGGACCGGATGGATTTACGGTAGAATTTTTTAAGACGTTTACGGATATTCTTACACCTCATCTATGCCAAATTGTTACTGAATCTATATCCTCTGGGACCCTGCCGAAAACTTTTTATGAGGCATCAATTTCATTAATTCCAAAACAGGAAAAGACTTATTAGAATGTGCCTCTTACAGACCAATCTCTTTATTAAACATGGATTCTAAAATTCTTTCAAAGATTTTGGCTAACAGGCTTGAGAATGATTTACGTAAGGTTATTTCTAAAGACCAAACTGGATTTATTAAGAATAGATAATCATATTTTAATATGCAGAGATTATTGAACATTATTTATTGCTCTCCACCTAAAGAATTTGACTGTGTTTTTTCTCTTGATGCAGAGAAAGCCTTTGATTGGGTAGAATGGCTCTATTTATTTCAGGTTTTAGAAAGATTTAATTTTGGTCCTAGTTTTATTTCCTAGATTAAGCTGATTTATCAAGCCCCTATGGTGGCAGTTATAACCAACAATCAAAAATCTTCTTATTTTAGGTTAT
Source organism: Hemitrygon akajei (assembly GCF_048418815.1). NCBI lineage: Eukaryota > Metazoa > Chordata > Chondrichthyes > Myliobatiformes > Dasyatidae > Hemitrygon > Hemitrygon akajei. Next base: position 63,511,576 of record NC_133125.1, read on the forward strand.
ACAGAAGTACCCGGCAGGATTGCCCTCTTAGTCAGTTGTTATTCAACCTGGCTTTAGAACCTCTTGCTATTGCTCCAATGAGGTTCTTGGTATTAAGAGAGGAGATAAAGAGCATAAGGTTTCATTGTATGCAGATGACTTGTTAGTTTATATTTCAGATCCTAAGAAATCTATTCCTGCTATGTTATCTATATTTTCTGAATTTAGTAGTTTCTATGGATATAAATCGAATTTGCGCAAAAGTGAGTAATTTCCTTTTAACAATGATTTTGATCAATATGACCGAATTCATTTTAGTATTGCTAAAAATAACCACTTATCTTGGTATTAAAATTACCAAAAATTTTAATGACCTGTATAAATATAACTTTCTTCCATTAATTGAGTACACGCAACAAGTAATTTCTAAATGGTCTCCTATGACATTATCATTAATTGGCCATATTAATGCTATTAAAATGATAGTCTTACCAAAGTTTTTATATGTATTTCAAGCAATCCCCTCCTTTGTTCCTAAATTGTTTAAAGATAGACTCTAAAATTTCATCTTTTATTTGAAATAATAAAAATCCTACATTGAGTAAACCTTTATTGCAGAAATTAAACAAATTTGGTGGTATGGCCTTGCCAAACTTTAGAATGTACTACTGGGCAATTAATATTCATTATATTTCTTTTTGGATTTATTTTTTGGATATACATAACTGTCCCTTATGGGTAGATCTGTAGAAAAATTCGGTGAAAGGGTACTCTTTGGCTCTTTACTGGGAGCTCCTCTTCCTTTTTTGCTTTCTAAGATTGGTAGTCGAGACCTTAATCCTATTATTAAACATACATTAAGAATTTGGTTTCAGTTTCGTAGATCCTTTGACTTTAATAATTTTGTTCTTTCTAGTAAAATTCATCTTAACTATTTTTTTAAACCTTTAATTTTTGATCAGTCCTTTTCAATTTGGAAATCCAAAGGAATGGTAACTTTTTTAGATTTGTTCATGGACAACTGTTTAATGTCTTTTACTCAGTTAGTGGATAAATATGATCTATGTAATGTACACTTTTTTAGATATTTACAAATTAGGAATTTTCCAGGTTTTCCTTTGGCTTATTCACCTAATATTATTGATACTCTTTTTCAGGTCAAACCATTTCAAAAGAAACTGATAGCTATAATTTATAAATGGCTATTGAATTTCTGTATGTTAGCTAATGATAAAATTAAAGCTGCATGGGAATTGGAGTTTCAGAAATCTCTTTCAGATAATCAATGGAATAAAATTTTTTATTTGGTAAATACTTCTTCTATTTGCGCCCGTCATTCCTTGATACAGTTTAAGGTAGTGCATCGGATGCATATGTCAAAAGATAAATTAGCCCGTATTTTTTCCAATATTAATCCTATTTGTGATAGATGTAGTATTGAGGTGGCTACTTTAACACATATGTTCTGGTCTTGTATCAAGTTAGATAATTTTTGGAAAGAAGTCTTTAAAACTTCATCCAAAGTCTTGAATTTGGATCTACAACCAAATCTATTAACAGCAATTTTTGGGATTATTCCATCAGAAGCAGGATATATTCCTGTTTCCACTCAGCGTATGATAACTTTTACAACTTTATTGGCTAGGAGAGCCATTTTGCTTAAACGGAAGGATTCTAATCCACCTACTGTCTTTTTTTGGCTTTCCTCCATTATGTCCTGTTTAAGTTTAGAGAAAATAAGAAGTTGGACATTGGATACATCCTTTAAATTTGAGGAAACTTGGCAACCCTTTATTCATTATTTTCATAGGCTCTGACTTATGGCCCTTCCAGTTACCTTTTTGAAGTTTTGGATTTGATCAGAAAGTTTTTCCTTTTTTTCCTGCTTTTACTGTCAAGATGAACTGCCCATTTTTTTTTTCTTTTTTTGTGTTTTTTTGTGTTTTGGTTTTTTTTCCCAATGTACATTTCAATTATAAAAGTTTCTTTATCTTTTTTCTTCTTGTTATGGATGAGGAGAATCAATTATCATTTTTATTATATACTATTAGACTAATTTATGTATGATCATGATAATTTGTATTTTTCCTTTTATTTGAATTGTTACTGATATAGATTTTTGAGACTATTCTCCTCTAGTTTATATATATATATATATATATATATATATATATAAACACACACACACACACACACACACACACACACACACACACACACACACACACACACACACACACACACACACACTTTTTTTATTTAACTAATAAAAAGAAAGAAAGAAAGAAAGAAAGAAAGAAAGAAAGGATTGCCCGTAGGTGCCTGGCAAATTGTGTGGGTGCCATTAATTCCATCTTGGACCTCGGGAGGGAAAAAACAATAGCCCTCTAACACTCAAAATCAAAGTGAGTACATCAGTCAATGTAAACTGGAAGAATCTATTCTATCCGGAAGCTGAGGGAGAACTTACTTCCTAATAGGAAAAAGGGCACCAGTGAATTTAAAGGGAGTCTGGGAAACTAGGTTCTGATGAGGTTAAATAGAGTATGGGAAACATAGAGCACCAGTGAATTTAAAGTGGGCACAGAATATATGGCCCCAGTAAGTTTAGTAGGAGCACAGGAAACAGAGCCTCAGTAATTTACCAAAATTTACTGGAAACAGAATAATTCACAGGAATTAGAGCCCAGTAACTTACTGGAAGTTACCAGAAGAAAATTCTAAATTTAGTATTAGTTGGCACATCGGTCAAATAGTTACCAATATTTTGGTTGATGAACCCTAGCATACTGATTTACCTCATGTCAACCAGGTCAAGACAGCCAATGAATAACCAAGAAGCTATGATAGGCCACTGGGGGAACTGAAGAAAAAGTAAGAACAAAGTAGTTCTGCAATTATTCCATTTTTATAATCTATTACTTTTTAAATGTACTTCAATTCATTTCCAGAGAGAAAATTAAAATCCTGGATTCTGAAATAAATCAGACTGAATACAATTTTTTTCTGTTAGCTACTGGACACTGAAGTTAAATTATTAAACATCCATCGCTGTTAAACTGAATGATAATTGCTACCTCTAGCTTTCCTAGACTTTTGGCCATATTAGAAAATGACCGTAGTTTACAACAGTTTCAATTACAAATTCAGTTTACACTGCAGAGAATTTTGCAACTCAGCATCGATTTATTCACAAAGGCACACTGCTAAACATGTCTTGGAGCAAATGATAGAATGCATAAGATATAAGCAAACGACATGAAGAGGGCATTTGCGACCCATTCTCAACATCCTCTGTCTCAGTTGGATATCAAGGTCTGAATATTAAAGGCACAATCAGCATTATACCCTTGGAAAGATCAACAAAAACATAAATTGTAAATACTGACCAAGGCATCAATAGTCTTTAAGATCACTACAACCTACCTCTATCTTGGATAGAAAGAAAATCTACTTTTATTATGTAGATTATTGGGAGATAAAGGGGCAGAGATCAATGAAAATGATTCTACAAGGATCCCTTTTAGATATCAGGGCAAAATTAAATACCTTCAGCTAGATCAAGCATGTAGCTGAATTGTAGGAACATAATAGTAATCAATATATAAATAGTAATCTCAATATAAATAATTCACTATTACAAACAGTAATAATTGACAATTAAAGAACTGTAAATACACCAGAATAATTCATAACAGGTTAACTTCTTTTTTAAACAAGGTGATTCATTGTACTAAGTCTTTATGATAAGTTCTATTTGTTTTTAAAATTCTAATTCCAAAGGGAAATCTATTACAAAAAGTCATGTTCCCAGCCTAAGCACTTCACAATAAATACTGCTTTCACAACAAGAGAATCAACAAATCTCTCTGGAACCTGGTCACCATCTCTATAGAAATAACTGCAGTATCAGTCACTCCAGCATTAGACTTGATTCAGTGATAACACTCACCAAGTCAGAAAGTCCATGTTCTTTCCCCATTCTGCAGAGATTTGAGCAAATAAGTTACATTAACACTGCTGTGTGGCACTATATCTGTACTAAACTGTTGAAAATAGGATTTAAATGAGATGTTATGAATTCAGGTGACAATTAAAATTCATATGGGTTCCAAGGTCTGAAATGCTCAATTTACAGAACTGAATGTCAGCAATAGTTTTTTAAATTGCTAAAATATTAATTTCTGGGCCTGGTAATCATGACAATATGCTGCTCATTAAGGGATCAAGTCGAACAGACTCTATTTAAAAATCTAAATCCAGTTTACATATTCTAAATTCCTTTTGCCTTTGATAATGGCAAGCTCAAATCACTCGAAGGGATCTTCAATTTCAGAAAAGCCAAACACAATTACTGGAAATAAATATATGAATATTAAACAGAATAAAGATTTACATTGCATAATATTACCCAGGAATATGCATAAAAGATTGTTTTGAATGTTTCTCTCCAGAAAACGATAGTCAACATTCACAACATACTAAATTATATATCAAATTCAGAATTGAAATGCATATTTCATCAGAACCTTCTTGTAGGTTACTCCAGTATCTGTCATTTTTGTATATGGCAATATGACGTCTTTTTAATGCTCAGGTCAGCAGACCACTCTGATCAGTAATTGTGTAATTTGATTTCAAAGTTCACACACGTTCACCCCAAATGCTTTTGTTTCTCCAAATAAAAATTCTAATTCTCAAATTAAGTGCTTCAACTTTTAATACTTTGATTTGATATATTTATTTTTGCCCTGAGTTGTGCTTCTGCAAGCTGGATTTATGATGCGCAATTTGAGAGCATATAATGCATCAAATTTCCTGGAGTGCTTTTGTACCAATGGAATATTTTTCTTTATCATCTAGTAATTTCTATCCAGCTGTCTTTCTTCATTGTTGAAAACAGGTAAAATCTGTAAAGTTTTCTGAAGCTAGGTTAACAATGGTATCATAGAGTTATACAGGACGGAAAGCAGAATTTTGTCCTGCAATGTCCATGCTGCTCTTTTTGCCCCTAATACCATTAGCCCACATTACATCTGTACCTTATGTTTGTCTGTCTCTTAAACATTGTGATTATATCTGATATATGTGATTATATATATTCCAGATAACAACTACACTCTGTGTAAAAATCGTTCCCCCCGGATTTCCTTTAAACCCCTTCCATCTCACCCTAAAACTAAGTCCTCCTGTTTTTGATATTCCTACCATGGGAAAAAGATTTTGATGAACTACTATATCTATGCCTTTCAACTTCTTTCTCTCCAGGGTACACAAGGGTACAGCAGGATATAGTTCAAATGGAAAGTGTGCAAAATACTGGCAAATGGAATGTAATTCCAACAAGTGTGAAGTGGTGGATTTTGTTCAATCAAATAGAGGTAGGACATGTACAGTAAAATATAAGGAACTAGCGAATGTTGAGAAATATATATATGCCTAAGATTTTTGCAGAGTACTGTATTTGTCAATGTGGAGCAGAGACCAAGTTTGTAAATTTGGCAGGAGCAAAGGATGTTGGGAAAGGCGAGAGTGGAGTACCATGGGGGAGGTGTAGAATAGATGGCAGAGGAGTGCCGGGGCAGGGGTTGTTGTGATGCAGACATCAGGTAAGGTCACTTGATTTCAAACAAATGGTTTATTGATCGTTACAGAATGTCTCTCTGGTACTTTCCACACCCTCCCCTCGCCCTTCCCCTATTCCTCTTTCCTTGCCCTCTTCCCACTCTCAGTCCATAATAGAGACCATATCAGAATCAGGTTTATCATTACCCACATATGTCTAGAAATTTGTTATGTTTTTGTAGCAGTAGTACAGTGCAATACATCAAATTACTACAGTATTGTGTAAAAGTCTTAGGCACCCTTGCTATATATATATGCCTAAGACTTTTGTGCAGTACTGTAGGTGTCTTTGGGATGTGGGAGGAAACCCCTGTGGTCATCGGGGGGGATGTATAAACTCTTTACAGACAGTGGAGGAACTGAACCTGGCATTACGCTAACCACTGCACTGCCTTGCCACCCAAGACACTGTTACAAGGGACAGTTATTTGTGGAGAGTGTCATCAGATTTTAAAAATGAGTAGGGCCTGTCAGGACTTTTTGTGGAGCTTGAGATGGCTTAGATTATTAGGCACTTGACAAGGCCCAATAAAAAGTTAGGTTTAAGTGGAGCAGCCACTCCATGGGTGGACAGAGTTAGAGTAGGGAACTGAGGCTTCGGCAAGGAGAGGTGGAAGCTAGCTTGAGGTTTCTGTCGTTTCTGATTTCATTTTTTATTAGTAACCAGCTAGAGTAATGTGAATGGATCCCAGGTCAATGGTGTACTCCTCATGCAAGATGTGAGAGATCTGGGAGACATCTGGTTTACCTGATTTTTATATTTGCGAGAACTGCATCTGGCTGCAACTCCTTACAGACCATGTTAGGATGGACATAACAGCAATGGCCAGGACTGAAAATATGATAATGTGAAGGTCCAAGCAAACAACACTGACCTGGGAGGCAATCATTGCAAAGTGCCACTGTGGCAAAATCTGCAAAAACATCAAAGGTCTCAAGATACACTGAAGCACAGGTCCAGCTGTGGTACAAAGGTGACTCACGTGCAACAAACAGACTCACATCCAGAGAGACGACGGAGAACTCCAGGCAGGAAGCACCCCACAGAGCTGAAGACCTTTCTGCACCTGAGCCACCCCAGAGCCAAAGAATAGACCAAGTGAGCACTCCTCTGACAGCTAATCCATTAAATCAAGGAAAGAGAGGATCAGATGGCCCAGATCATCAGACAATGTATCTTGGAAGCAGTCTGATGAGTGACCTGGATTGCATCTTGGAAGCTACAATGGCAGGACCTGTCTACAGGAAAATCAACTCCCTCACAACCATTGTGATCAACTTTGCTAAAGAGCAATTTGGCCCAATGGAGAAGAAAGGGGATCTCCAACCATCACAGCAACCAAACAGGAGGGAAAGAGAGATTCGCCACCTGAGAGTGAGATAAAGACCCTGAATAAACAATTCAAAAACATTTCATTTGACAAAAAAGGTGTCAAAGATCTAACCAGCAAACTGCGGGGACAGCTGTGCAGGCTCAGTATGGTGGAGCAGCAGCAAAAGTAAAGAAATGAGAAAGAGAAGGAGAACCCAGTTTGTTAAAACCCCATTCAGGTTCACCAGAGCTCTCCTCAGCCAGCAAACATCTGGCACCCTAACCAGCACAAAGCAAAAGATGGAAGAATTTCCATGGAAATCACACAGCAATCCCTGTAGGAATCAGGGACTAGAATTCAATCCAAAAGTCTTCCAACCAAGAAACCGGCACCGAGCTGAACGTGGCAGAGCCCACTTGGCAGAAGGTCCAGGATACCATCTGCCACCCCACGACCAATTGGCGTAGCCTACAAGGTATATAGAAATGTCCAAAACTCCTCCAGAGGTTGTGAAAGATAATGAGGAAGATTAGGACCAAAGGCTCTATCCCACCAAGCTGGAAAATAGCTAAAGGATGTTTTGTTCTCAAGGAAGACTTCTCTACAATCACCTAGTTTAGGACCATCTTCCTCCTTAGCATGAAGTGCAAGATATTGTTCTCGGTGTTTGTGAGAAGGCTGACCTTTTACTTAATGGAGAACCACTACATCAATATTTCCATCCAGAAAGGGGACATCCCAGGTTTCTCTGGGTGTCTTGAACACAGCTCAACAATCAGCCAATTGATCCTAGAGGCCAAGCAGAAGAAAAGTGACCTAACAGTTGCCTGGTTAGACCTAGCCGAAGCCTACAGATCAATTCCACACATCCTCATCCAGGCTGGTCTGGTCCACTACCATACCTCACTAGTAACGCAAGACATGATCACCAGCCACCTAGGAGAAACCAAGCTGTTTCACTTCAGCCCACTTTACAAGTAGGTGGAAAAACCTCCAAAAAGGGATTCCAACCGGCTGTACCATCTCCCCCATTTTGCTTGTCATGGGTACGAACCCCCCTCATATCAGCAGCAGTAGACATAGCCTGAGGCCCAGTGTTGAAGCTTGGCATCTGAAAACCTGTAATATGGGGGTTCATGGATGACATCACAGTAACCACCGTAACCCATATCCAGGCAAGATGGTATTGGAAGCCCTGGACAGTGTAGCTACTTGGGCTAGGATGACCTTCAAGGCTAGAAAGCCCAGATGCATGGTGATCAAAAAGGACAAGGTTACTAGTAAAAACAAGGAGAAGTCATTCCATCCATAGTATGTAAAGGGTAAAAGAGAGTTGAGGGTAGATATAGTACCAATAGAAAATGATGCTGGAGATATTGTAATGAGACATCCTCTGATGGCAGAGGAACTGAATGTGTATTTTGCATCAGTCTTCACAGTGGAAGACATCTGCAGTATACTGGACATTCAAGAGTGTCAGGGAAGTGAAGCATGTGCAGTGAAAATTATGACTGAGAAGGTGCTCAAGAAGCTTCATGGTCTAAGGGTGGATAAGTATCCTGGACCTAATGGAATGTACCTTCAGGTTCTGAAGGAAGTAGCTGGAGAGATTGCGGAGGCATTAACTATGATCTTTCAAGAATCAATAGATTCTGGCATTGTACCGGATGACTGGAAAATTGCAAATGTTACTCCGCTATTTAAGAAGGATGGGAGGCAGCAGAAAGGAAACAATCAGTGCCTGACATCAGTGGTTGGGAAGTTGTTGAAATCAATTATTAGGGATGAGATTACAGAGTACCTGGAAGCACATGACAAGATAGGCCAAAGCCAGCATAGTTTCCTGAAAGAAAAATCCTGCCTGACTAACCTACTGCAATTTTTTGAGGACATTACAAGCAGAGTAGACAAAGGAGATGCAGTAGATATGGTGTACTTGGATTTTCAGAAGGCCTTTGACATGGTGCTGTACATCAGGCTGTTTAGCAAGATAAGACTCATGGAATTACATGGAAGTTTCTAGCATGGGTGGAGCATTGGCTGATCAGCAGAAAACAGAGAGTGGGAATAAAGGAATCCTATTCTGACTGGCTGCCGGTTACCATGGAGTTCCACAGGGGTCGGTGTTGGGACTGCTGCTTTTTATGATGTATGGCAATGATCTGAACAATGGGACTAATGGATTTGTGGCTATATTTGCCAATTCACAATGTTAGGTGGAGGAGTAGGTAGTGTTGAGGAAACAGAGAGCCTACAGAGAGACTTAGACAGTTTAAGGGAATGGGCAAAGAAGTGGCAAAATGAAATACAATGTTGGAAAGTGTATGGTCATGCACTTTGGTGGAAGAAATAAACAAGCAAACTATTATTTAGATGGGGAGAGAATTCAAAGTGTAGAGATGTAAAGGGACTTGGGAGTCCTTGTGCAGGATACCCTGAAGGTTAACCTCAAGGCTGAGTCAGTGGTGAAGAAGACGAATGCGATGTTGGCATTCATTTCTAGAGGTATAGAATATAAGAGCAGGGATGTGATGTTGAGGCTCTATAAGGCACTCGTGAGACCACACGGAGTATTGTGTGCAGTTTTTGAGCTCCTCATTTTAGAAAGGATATACTGACATTGGAGAGGGTTCGGAGAAGATTCACAAGAAGGATTCCAGGAATGAAAGAGTTACCATATCAGGAATGTCTGGCAGCTCTTGGGCAGTATTCCCTGGAGTTCAGGAGAGTGCAGAGGGATCTCATAGAAGCATTCCAAATATTTTTTAAAAAACCTGAACAGATTAGATATGGCAATGTTATTTCCCATGGTAGAGGAGTCTAGGACAAGAGGGCACAAGGGTGGTAAATCTGTGGAATTTGTTGTCACGAGCCGCTGTGGATGCCAAGTCATTGGGTACATTTAAGGCAGAGTTAGACAGGTTCTTGATTAGCCAGGGCATCAAAGGGTATGGGGAGAAGGCAGGGGAATGGGGATGACTGGAAGAACTGGATCAGCCCATGATTGAATGGTGGAGCGGACTCGATGGGCTCAATGGCCTACTTCAGCTCCTATATCTTATGGTCTTATGGTCATAGAGGGCAACCCAATAAAATACATTGGAAAGTGATTTAATGCAGCAATGACAGACAGCGCCAACATCACCAATGCTGTAAAGCAGACTGAAGAGTGGCTGAAGAAAATCAACTGCATGCCCTGGCAAATTTAGACATGGCTGTACCACCATGGTCTTCTACCAAGGCTACTCTGGCTTTTTGTGGTGTATGAATTCCCCATGACCACTGTAGAAGGCATCAAGAAGAAAGTCAACAAGCACCTGTGGAAGTGGCTGGGGATCCTCCCAAATTTTTCTTCAGTGGGGCTCTATATTAGATTAGGCCAGCTACAGCTCCTGTTGTCACCGATTGTGATGGAGTTCAAGGTGGCAAACTGTAGAGTTGTGTTAACACTGAGGGGATCCAATGACAAGCTAATGAATCAAGGAGGTGTCACAACGAGATTGGGCCAGAAATGGGCTGCCAACTCAGCCAGAGACCAGACAGTGAGCTCCCTGCAATTGAGGGGCATCATTAGCAACCCATTACTGGGAAGGCAAGGCCTCAGCTCTGCATGCTTCCAACATGGAGGGGTGCAAGTGCAAAAGATAGGCATGTGACGTGGTCTAGGCAGAGGAACAGAACCATTGAGGATGAAAGGCAGTGGACTTCGGGTCACAGGGCGCCTGGAAGAAATGGAATCTTCCCAAGAGCAACATCCCTTGGGCAGAGCTTTGGAGACTGGAGCCCTTCTGCATTTCTTTCCTCCTGCACTCTGTCTATGATACTCTCCCTACACCATCACAGCTGCAGCCATGGGGGCTGAGAGAGGACCCTAACTGCAAGCTTTGTGGTCAGCAGGGTTTGCTGGCTCACATACTGTCAGGATGCAAACCAACTTTAACACGAGGACGGTATAGGTGGCACCACGACAAAGTCCTGATGTCCTTTGCTGACACACTCAAGCAGGAGAGATGAAAAAAGAGACCAGGTGGCAGAGATGCAATCAGGGCTGTCATTTTCATCAAGGAGGGGACCATGCCAGTCATTTCAAAGAGACCTAAATCCAATCTGCTGTAAACTGCCCAATCATGGGAAATGACGGTCAATGTGGTGAAGAAGCTGCAGTTCCCAGAGGTGGTGCAAACCACACTTCGATCAGGCATCGTACTAAGGTCCACCAAAGAGTTTACAGTACCATGAGAGAAAGGATATGAGGAGGCTCATGAGAGGAAGGCCCCGAAGTATCAGTCCTTAGTCCAGGAGTGCAGGGACAAAGGTTGGCAGAGTTGGCTATTCCCCATGGAGATCAGCTGTGGAGGGTTCCCAGCAAGGTCAGCATGGAGGTTGCGGTCTGCACTGGGCCTTGATGAAAAGAGCAAGAACCAAGCAGCTCGCAGGATGGGAGTGGAAGCAGAAAGAGCCTCTTGCTGGATATGGAGCAGGAGAGAGGAGCTGAGCTGGAAGTCAGGAGCAGATGGGCAGTGACTTGGCCATCACCGTTGATCTGCCAACTGGAGTGTATTGGTTATGGGTTGAAACACTCTATGAAGGTTGGGCACCACCTGATAACATCTGCCTCTGGCCAAAGGCTATGGTTATTTCATCAAGTAGCTGAAGAGCGCACCCTGGTGTATGATGGAAGGAAACTGGAACTAGAGCTGGATGGCCTACAGCTCATTTGGGAGAATGAGGAGGTGTTAGCTAGTTGTTCAGGGAGGTTGTAACACCAAAATTGCTGGAGGAAGATAGCTGGGTGTCTGTCTAGAGAGGGAAAGGGAACAGACAAAAAGTGTAAAATAGCCCTGCGGCCACTTTCCTCAATAACAAGTACAGAGCTTTGGATACTGTTGTGGGGAAGACGTATCAGAGGAAACCTCAACAATGAGTCTGGCTCTGTGGATCTGAATACAAGGGGAGAGAAGAGGAGAGAGTTGGTAATATGGGATTCAATAGTTAGGGAACAAATACGTGAACGAGATTCCTGGACGGTATGTTGTTTCCCAAATGCCATGGTCAAAGATGTCTCAGTCGGGTCTGTAGCATTTTTAAGGGGGAGGGTGAGCAGCCATAACATATTGTTATCAATAAGATTTTGGAAAAGTGCAAAAATAACCAGGTTGTTGTTCATGGGTGACTTCATTTTCCCTAATAATGTTTGTCAGCTTCTCAGTGCAAAAGGTTTAGATAGGGTAGAATTTGTTAGGTATGTCCAGGAAGGATTCCTGACACAATATGAAACAGGCTGACCAGAGGAGAGACCACACTGGTGCTAGGCAATGAATCAGGTTAGGTGGCACATCTCTTGGTAGGTGAGCATTTTGGAGACAGCGACCACAACACATTGACCTTTACTTTGGAGACAGGGATAGGAGCTGAGAGTATAGGAAAGTACTGAATTCGTGTAGGGTGTATTATGATGTTATTAGGCTGAAACCTGACAGCGTGCATTGGAAAGATGAACTCAGGGAAATGCACAATGGAAATGTGGAGTAGGATTGGAAATGGAAATGGAGCATATGAAGATTATAAAGAAACCAGAAAAGAACTAAAGCAGGGAAGTAGGAAAGCTGCAAAAGGCCATGAAAAGTCCTTGGTAAGTAGGATTAAAGCGAACCTCAAGAAATTCTATACATACATCAAGAGTAGGAAGATAACTATGGTAGGACCACTCAAGGATAAAGAGGGGAACATTCACTTGGATGTGGAGAATATGCGTGAAGTACTTAATGAGTACAGTACTTTGTTTCAGTATTTACCAAGGAAAAAGATTTGGAGGAGCAGGAGATCAGTGCTGAGTGTCTACATATACATATAGTCTGTGGTGTTTAGAGGTCAAGGAGGAGGAAGCGTTGGGTCTCGTAATGAGTATTAAGGTGGATAGGTCCCCAGGGCCTGATGGGATATACCCTCGGTTATTGAGGGAGGCAAAAGACGAGATTGCTGGGACCTTGAAGAGTATCTTCATGTCCTCTCTGGGCACAGGCAAGGTCTCAGAGGACTGACAAATGGCTGATGCTGTACCTCTACTTAAGAAGGGAGCAAGGTAAAATCCTGAGAACTATAGACCAGTGAGTCTCACCTCAGTTGTAGGGAACTTGCTGGAGAAAATCCTTAAAGATAGGCTATTTTGAGCATTTGGAAATCCAGGACATAATTAGGGAGAGCCAGCATGAGTTTGTGCCTGGTAGGTCATTCCTGAGTTTTTTGAGAAGGGAATGAGAGAGATTGATGGGAGCAATTGGCGTCTACATGGATTTTAGTAAGGCATTTGACGAAGACCCTCAGAGGGCGCTAACTCAGAAGATCAGGGTGCAAGAGGTCTGCAGCGAATTGGCTGTTTGGATTCAGAACCGCTGTGATGTATAACAGTAGTTGTATAGTACGTAAGTTGAGATGCATTCTATATTGAATTGGAGTTTCTAGCTAAGCAGGGAGGAGTGTTTTGTATTCAATATGTCAGTATTTGTTGTGTATATTATTTATTACAGGTTATATGTACCTTAAAGGTACGTGAATGGCGTATGTCTTACGCCATCACTCTACTGTAGTGAGCGCCTCACTCAAGTAAAAACGGAGTAGACACGTTATCCTGGCACCCGTGTTTATCTTTCGATTAATTTCTGGAGTTTCATAATAAAAGTTGAAAAGTTTAAGGGGAACACGAGAGGGAACTTCAATTGGAGGGTAGTGAGAGGGTTGAACAAGCTGCCCAGAGTTAAGAGATGGACACGGATTTCAACATTTCAGAGAAGCTTGGAACAGTATATGTATGGGAGGGCTTTGATCCGGGTGCAACCCGTTGGGATTAAGCAGATTAATAGTTCGGCAATATTGGCCGAAGCGCTGTAGAGTTCTCTGACTGTTATTCTCCTACCCCTAATCTTTCTCTTCTATTTTCGGTAAATTATGAAATGCGAAGTAAAAACTGCAGTGCAATCAGCTAAACTGTTTCTACGTGAAAGAGAACAGGGAAGCCGTGGTAAATCATCAGTAGGAAATGAGAAGGAGGAAGGAAGGATATTGTGCCTCTACTTCACCTTCTACTGGGGCTCGCATCTGTTAAATGACTTTGCGACCCTACCCACCAAAGACCGAACCGACGGTCGCCGAGCCGAGCCGAGCCGAGCCGGGCCGAACCGGGCCGAGCCCTCTAGCAACGCCCGTACGCCCAGTGTGCACATCGGCCCGCATCTGATTGGCCCGTCTGGCTCGGACAGGAAGTTGTGTTCGAAGGAGGGAAATTTGATCGTTGGGCTCGAGCGATTTTAAAAATAAAGCCGAGTCTCAGCTCAGGACGGGACGGGACGGGAGATCAGAGTTCTGCCAAGACAAGGTAGGGAGAATGTAGACCTATCTTATCTCTCGGTTCTTTTGGGGACTGAGACACATTTCCAATAAAAACGGCCGTTGATCGAAAACATTAACCCTGTTCCCCCCGTAGATTTTTTGCTTGACTTGAATTTTTTAAGTACTTTTTACTTCAAATTTTCAGCATATCTTTTTTTGTATTTTCGATTACTGTATTTGGCTTGCTCTCACCCAAACTTTAAACTGGCTGAAGGAAACATTTATTATTTGGAGATAACAGATGAAGGTGTCTGAAAAACAGCTTCCAATTATGTAACAGCTTTCCTTGAAGTAACTTCAGAGTCAATTGGTTTCTTTGGAGTGTTGTCACTCTAGTCTTTATAGTGACTTTCGTTCGTTATAGCGATTAATTGATGATAAAATACCAGGAATTTTCACTCCTAACGTTGGAATCTCGTGTGACATAAAGAGGAGGATGGGTAAAATGCTGGTCTGATGGCCCAGATTTTGCTGAACGAGCTTATCATTCGCTTCTGCAGCTTGCAATTCCCCCATAAACTCTATACTGAATAATCAGGTGCTTTTCCATAAGGTTATCTGTTACTCTTTGAAATACCAATGATGAAAAGACTTTACTGCTTGGCCCTTCATTTCTAGAATCTAATATAGTGAAATTTCTCTGAACTCCCTCCTGCATATGAGTATCCTTTTATTATCCATAAGGGTACACAGAACACTGATATGGTCTTTTGGTACTTCATGTAGCATTCTCTTTACAATAAAGGCTACAATTCCATTTGCTTTCCTAACTAATTGTACTTCAACTTTATTTCCTGTCTTTCATGTTGATCTTTAATCTCTTCACAACTTATTTTCCCATTTAAAACAAACTTGAGTATAAAACATTCAGAATGTTTAGAAAATTTAAATATTGAAAAGGAAATGACTAAAACATGGCTGTGACTACAAGAAAGTGCAGAGTTGTGGATGCATCATGGTAACCAATCTCCCTTCCATTGACTTCATGTACTCTTCTTGCTGCCCGTGTAAAGCAGCCAATACAAGTAAAGACTCTGCACACTCTCAGTTCTTCCCCAACACCCCCCCCCCCCCCACTCACTTTCAAGGACCCTTGAAGGTTCTTATTTGCTTATTTATTATCATTTGTTATACTTGCATAGTTTGTTGTCTTTTGTACATTAGTTGCTTGTCTTTCATGTGATCTTTCATTGATTCTATTGTATTTCTTGACTTTATTGTGTATGCCCCCAAGAAAACGAATCTCAGGGTTATTTATGGTAACATAGAAGTATTTCACTAATAAATTTACTTTGAATTTCATCCTGCATGCTGTTATTTTACCTTGTACTATGTCATGTCAACACACTCCATAATGAATTGATCTGTATGCAAGACAAGCTTTTCACTACAGTATACTTCAATACTTGTGACAAGAATAAACCAATTTACCTGTGGTTATTACTTTAACAATGAAAGGAAAAACTTTAACACTTATTCAAATGATTGAACATGAGACAAAAGATTTTTGAATGAACTTACTTACAATGTCAATTTTCCATTAATGTGAGTGGTGTTGTAAATCTTGCACCAGTCTAACCTGGAGTGGGGTCTTGCCACTTGAGACAGGACTTCACTTTATGTACTCGGTCATGTCAGGTTGGTTTTTGGGGTGAGGCATGTATTATCTCCAGGTTTGGTTCTGATCTGGACCAGTTTAAGTCTTATTGTAAATAAAGTTGAGATCATTAGAAGGTCTGCTGTGATCTTTTCAGGTGTGGAGAATGCTAGGGGAATGCATCAGTACCTTTTTTGATATCTAGGAACAGGACCTGCTACTGCTAGCCTGTTGGTCTACTAGGCTGAGGATCAAGAATGGGCAAGCTGATGTAGATTGAAAGCAGCGAGGGTAGGGTGAACATGGATGAGTTAAAGATAGCCAGTTGCCATAGTTTCCTAATGAAGAACATGAGACTAAAATCAATAATTACTGATGCTGCTCCAGACATGAATCTGAATGTGCCATGTTAGTGCATTCTGAATGCTGATTTGAGTATGCCAGACACAGGATGGTGGTTTCATGCACTGACAAGCCTGGAAGGAACACAGAGTGACAGCTGGGAAATGAGGGCCCCGCCTGAAGATAAAACTTGTAGCGAAGTGCTGTGAAAACTACCGAACTGGGGTGGTTCTTTCCCTAATCCATATGTTGTGCAGCAAGCCACCAGCACAGATATAAAAATAAGATGTGATCTGAGTTGACCAGAAGTGTGGGTCAGTGTAATTAATATTGTGCATGATTTGGACCATTCTGAATATGTTGCAATGCGACTGGTAGGACCAACAGGACCAGAGTTAAAGAGTCTGACTGAATGAATCTAACGTGAACAGCATGTAGAATATTGGATAAGCTTCTTTAAATGAATAGGCACGAATTGGGGGAAATGGGTGCTTGCAATCAGGTTCTAGTTCTGATATGAGCCTGGCTGTTGACCAAATTTAATTGGTCCTACGTGTCAAATTATCAATAAAACTATGAGTTTGGGTTAGGTTTGGATTGGCTTTGTTTTTTTGAGAAAAAAAAATTATACCCTGGCAAACTTGTACACTAGAGCAGGCTGTAGGATTTTTCCAAGTGTATGTGCCAGAGCAGAGAGGGCAGGTAGGGGGAAGTGTGTGTGAGGGTGGTGGAGGAAGGCTGACAAAGTAAGAAGCAGGGAGGGAATAGGTGTGATGCACTATCAATAACTCCAAAAGACTGGAAGTAGAGTAAATACTGAAAGGTTTTTATTAGCAGTAAAACGGAGCACGTCCATGCTGGATGACTGAGGGAGGAGCAGTGCCCCAATCACCTTTATCCAGGGGTCTGTGAGAGGAGCCACAGGAGCAGTCAGCAGAGGGGCGTGTCCAGACAGATATACATGGTTTACCACAAGGTGGAAGTGGTAAAGGGTTGAAAAAGGAGGAATCTAACATGAGAGGACAGTGGACCATGGAAGAAAGGGAAGAAGGAGTGGAACTAGAGGATCCCTCACCTAACCATGCACCTTCCCCCTCATCTGTTTGCACCTATCTGCTTACTTCTACTCCATCCCCTCCTCCCACCTTATTATAGCTTCTGCCCTCTTCCTTTCTACTCCTGATAAATGGTATCATCCTGAAACATTGTGGTTTATTTCCTCTATTGATGCTGCCAGTCTTGCTAAATTCCTCCAACATTTTGTGTTTGTGAATGACATATTAGCCTTTATCGCAAATTCGTTGGAATTTATAAATTGAGAAGTTTTGTTACAATTATACAGGGAGTTGGTGAGCCCATATCTGGAGTACTGCACACAGTTTTGGTCTTCTATGAAAGCATTGGTAGCCGTCCAAAAGTTAATCAGGCTAATTCTCTTCATTCAGGATTGTCCCTTCAAGAGGATAAACAGGTTTGGTTTATAAAATTAGCAGTGTAGAAGAATAAGATATGATCTTACTTGAAGCACAAAGAAGATGTTGAAATATTTTCACGTTGGAAGATGTCACATCAAGGGGTATGCCTTCAAGATAAGGGGCCAGTATTTTAAAAAAGACGCATGTAAAAATTTTCTTCTAGTAGAGAGTTGAATCTCTGCAATTCTTTGACCCAAAGAATTGTGGAGACTAGATCATTAGAAGTGTTTAATGTGGAGGTAAGGAAGATTTACACTATGGAATTCTGATAAGGAAAAGGAGTAGATCAGCTGTAAATGTACTGATTAGTGGGGCAGACTTCAAGGCTCCTACTTTCCTGTGTTCAAAATATTTCACGGTATTGGATTGCTAAAACATAATCTAGCCATGTGTTATCTTGCCATGCAAAATCACAGTGATGTAGAACATGATTACATTTTGATTTGAAAGTAATCTAGTTTCATATTAGATATCTTCAGGTAATGAAAGGAGCCAGAGTATAGGCAAAGTTTTCTCCAGTTCTTTTGTTGCTTCCCATTTTCTCTGCCTTGTTGCAAAGCCAAGGATTTTGTGGGGGTTTTTTGTTTTGAAGTTCACTCCTTGAGCCTCCACCTTTTTTTAAATATGGAGATTATGTTGTTCAAGATTTACAGCAACGGATGTGGTTTCACTGGGCCTTCTTTGAAAATGTGTAATTACTTCAAACTGCAGCAATGCTCTATCCTGAGGTATCCAAATATTTTACCAAATGGACATTAACAAACTCGGAAGAGTCATTCTCTGAAAACTTCGGTGAGATTTATGTGCTTGCTTCTCGCAAGTTAAGTGACAATGTATCAGGGTTTTGTTTTGAATTCAGCGGTGCAGACTCTTGCATGCACATGATCATAATACCGACATGATTTGAAATTTGGTGTGGCAGTTCTTGCCCATGAAAGGGTTTGTTCACAAATGAACATAGCTTGTCGCACTGGTCACTTGAGACTGAGACCCTCTGGCTGGAGTTGACCATGAGATGTTGCATCCCAGCTGGCTACATGATATGCATACCAGTACGCAAGCCAGGACCGTATGGTACGTAGAGCAAGCTGTTGCCCATGAAGCAAGCTCACGCTCTCCATGGAGCTGATAAATCCAAAGGAATGGCAGAAACTAATACAGTTTGGAACCATTGGTGTTGCAGGAGTTGCTAGTCGATGTTGAATTCAATATAGGACTGACTTAGGGACTCCAGCTCCAGATATTTCCTTGGGGTTTACTCCTGAAGCCTTCCCCGTGAGTGTTTATAGCTGCAAAGCAGCAGAGGTTTGAGATCAGAGTTTCCCTTCTAGGTGAGCTGTCAGTCATAGCTGATGAGCCCCATTTGTTCAAAGCAACTGGTTTTAAGGCTCGAGTAACCTGCCTTTGCATCTTCTCCTTCAGTAGAAACATTTCTGCTGGGCTCAGTAACTAAGCCCCACATGAAGATCAGAAGCTTGACTTAGTTGTCAGTGGCTACTTGAGACACATGCTACTGGGCGCATTTCATAGGTAGTGGGAGATTATCCCTGCTACCTCCTCTGGCTGCAACAACCACTTGAGAGACGCTTGTATAAAGCATCATTATACTTGCCTTACAAAACATTGTTTGTCTAGTGATCAGTGAACCTCAATGTAGAGATTTGAGTGTTGAAACAACTCTGACAGCAGAGATTTTCAGAAAGTCAAATGCTGGTATTCTGTTAGTGGAAGCATTAGAATCTCTGAGTGATTGTAATTTAATGCCCTGAATGTGCCATTCTTTCCTAAATCTCTGTCCACCTCTCCACAGAACTTGATTGGAGATACTGCCAGAAGTTCATCCCTGCCGCAGTTCTGAAATGTCTCCAACAATAAGATACAAATAATTGTATTCTCCCAAAGTTATTGTGAGAAATTATCTCTCCAACATCTCTATGCAATTTATAATTTATGAAAGATGCACAACAAAATGAACCACAGCAAACATCAAAATATTTATATTTGGAAGTGACAAGATGAATGAAGGTTTCATGTCTGACACAAGGAAAGCAGTCACAATTTGGAATTGGATGAGTTGTATTTTTCCTAAGATTATGCATAAAATTAGCAAATGGCTGTAGAGTATTGAAGGATGATAGAACTGTGTGCAGAAGCCAATTCCATATCTGTAGATAACGTAATTGAAGGCTGCTGTGTAGATAAGGAAAGGGTGGAGGTAAAGTGGGGCTTGAAGTTCCAAAAGCGTAATGTGGAAGGCTGGGGAAGTCTCTATTTTGTATGTTTTGCTAATAATGAGACAGGTGAAATGAAACATGGGGTGATGCCAGAGCAACACCCACAAAATGCTGGAGGAGCGCAACACATCAGGCATCATCTATGAAAGTGAATAAGCAATCAACATTTTAGGCTAATCCTTACATCAGGACTGGAAAGGAAGGTGGAAGATGCAGGATAAGAGGTGGGGGGGGGAGGGGAAATGAGGACAAGCTTGAAGGTGATAGTTGAAGCCTGATGGGTGAGAAAGGTAAAGGGCTGAAGAAGAAGGAATTTGATCGAGGAGAGTGGATCATGGAAGAAGGGCAAGGAGGATGGACACCAGGAGGACATGATACAACGTTTGTTCCGTAGTTTTTTCCCGCCTGCTCTCTAAGTGCTTCCCAAATCCCTCTGATTTTGCCGTTGCATAAATGGTCAGTCTTTTATTTGTTGGATATAATTAGTCCATACATTTGTACCTGGTAATCATTTTTATTATTTGCACTAAGTATTTGCTATACAGTTGGCATTTTTCATCCTCTGATTTTGAATACGACCTGCACTTCCTCCACAGTATCTAGTAAATCTATTGTCATAGCTGTCCTTTCCCAGATCTCCTGTTTAATCTATATTTTCTGAATTCCAGGATAAATACACTTCTCTCATAATACAGAAATGCATTGCTTAGTCCATACAGTACAACAGTCACCCAAATTCAATGAAATAGGTTAAAATACATTTGCTTACCTTATTCTTGTATCTTTTCAGCAATGTTCCTTGATACAAACTGATTTTGAATATTAATGTAATTTTTGGCCTGTCTAGGAAACCTGGAAAGAGAATTCTAAATCCTTGTAATTCTAATCGCAAAGAAATTTCTCTTGTCTGCTATTCTCTTCCTATTACACCCAGGATTTTCATTCTGATCTCCATTACATTATCTGGAATATCATGCCAAAAACAGGGAGTAATTGTTTGCTTTTTGAAGGGATTCTTGCGGGTACATTGTTAAGTTGCTGAGGAATAAATCCATTAGAGTTTCTACTAACTTGTGTTCAATTTTACAGACGTTAAGGATGACCTCCAAGTACATCACTAAGGGGAATGGTACACATCTGAAGGGACTGTCTGTCATTGAATTATTATAGCATGGAAGGAAGCCATGTGAACTATGGAATTTGCAAGATACTGTTCCCCTTGTGGCTATCTTTCTCAGAATTTTATTTGTTTCAAGAATAAACAACTCCAGCTTGGCTAATCATTCTGGAAAAACTAAAATCTCTGACCCTGGCTACATCCTCTAGACCTCTGTACCTCTCCCTTTGAAAATGGATCTTTGAATTCCTCATCAGGAGAACACAGTCAGTGCAGATCAAAAGTAACATCTCCTTATTGACAGTCAACACTGGTGCACCTCAAGGATGCGTGCTTAGCCCACTGCGCTAATCTCTCTACATTCATGACTGAGTGGCTAGGCACAGCTCAAACACCATCTATAAATTTGTCCATGATGCAACTATTTTTGGCAGAATTTCTGATAGTGGGGGGGGGGGGGAGGAATGCAAAGATAAGATGGATTAACTGACACTCAATGTCAGTAAGACCAGGGGATTGATTGTGGACTTTAGGAAGGGAAAATTGAGGAAAAACACCAATCCTCTTTGAGAGATCAATAGGGCAAAGGGTGAGCTGTTTCAAGTTCTTGGGTGTCTGCATCTCTGAGGATTTATCTTGGGTCCAATATATTGATGTACTTACAAAGAAGGCACAACAGCTCTGTTTCATTAGGAGTTTGAGAAGATTTGGTATGTCACCAGACTCTCAAAAATTCCTACAGAGCATTCTAACTGGTTGCATCACTGTCTGGAGGGGCCACTAAAACGGATCGGAAAAAGATGCAACAAGTTGCAAACTCAGCCAGCTCCATCATGGGCATTGTGCTCCCCAGCATTGAGAACATCTTCAAAAGGCGATGCCTCAAAATTGTGGTATCCATCATTAAGGACCCCCATCAACCAGGACATGCCCTCTTCTCATTGCTACCATCAAGAAGGAAGTACACAAGCTGGAAAACTCACTCAATGTTTTAGAAACTGCTTCTGCACTCTACCATCAAATTTCTGAAGGGACAGTAGATCCATGTACACTACCTCACTACTTTTTCCTTCCCTTTTACACTACTTATTTAAGTTTTATGTATTATAGAAATTTGTAGATTTTTATTATGTATTACACTGTAATGCTGCCACAAAAAGACAAATTTCATAATTATGCCAATGATATTAAATCTGATTCTGAAAATTTTGCATTTCTGTCTCTAATGCTCCTTTTAACGTGATATAGTACCTACATTAAAACATTAGTATTTATTGTTGTAGTAACACTAATTGTTCAGTTATCATTTATTTGTGTTCACTTTGCATTAATATTTTCATCTGAGAGAATATGGGTGCAAACTGCATTCAGAGCAGATAAAACATTTATTTAAAATCAATTAAATGTTAATTATGTGGTTAATCTCTTATCGTGAAAAATAAAGTGGCTTCTAAAAGATTCTGTCCATTTTTCCTATAGTCTTCCTTTAGATATTGACAACCTGTAATGTGTAGAACAGCCTTTCGCAACCTTTTTCCCCTGAAGGAACCTTTGAAATAATTTCAGGTCTCGGGGAGTCCTGAATAATAAAAATTATTATATCTGGAGCTCACGGTACACTAACGTGGTTGGTAAGTTGCAGATATAATAATCCAAGAATAATTGTCAATGTCCTTTTGAGCAGAGAATGAATTTTTAGCCAGCCTGCCTTGGGGCAGGGGTATCAGGTAGTTAAGCTTGGCTTACTTTTCTTGCAATTACTATTTCTTCCTTTCATAAATTTTAAAATCTCATAAGGCAAATATAATAAATTTATCAATTCTGGGTCAAACTTGAGATAAGCACACACAGATTTCACCTTCATCTGAAATGAGACAACTTCTATCCTTGCTGTTGATGCTTGTTAAACAAGAAAAAGCTTGCTCACACATTTAAGAGTCGAGAACTGCAGCAAAATATTTATTGCTTTCCTATGATTGGCATGGTACTCTTTCACAGAAATCCAGAACTTGTTCAGGGACAGGTCAGTAAATCTGGTCTTGAGTGCATGATCAGAGTGCACCTCACAAAGTTCTTCCTCCTCTCAAAGTCAAGTTCTTGGGCTGAGCAGTAGAGTCAGAGGTCCCTCACCCAGTCATACACTTGTGTTGAAAAGGAGGAAAAATACTGTCCAATTTTGTTCTGCAGTTCTTCCAGGTGGTTTTCAATAAGACTCAAGACTTTTGACTATCCTTCCTCATGCTCAAGCCCGAGCAGCAGTGGAAACATTTCAAGATTTCCTTTTGCACCATTATTTTTCCAAAGATTCAGTTTCCTTTTAAATCCAAGAATCTTGTCACTTGACGTCAAAACATTATCTCCAGGGCCTTGCAGAGACTTGTTCAGCTGGTTCATATGATGAAAAATATCTGTTTAGTAGGCTGGTTTCTGTAGCTATTCTTCATCTTCAGAGCACTCAGCAAAATCTCACCTACTGTTTTCCTGGAAGTACTCCTGCAATTCACCTGTCAGCTCAAACACCCTTTGAGAACTCTTCCTCTGAAAAGCCATCAGATTTCTGTATGTAGCAGGAGACTGGTGTGTTCTTTGTCCAGGTTTTCACATAATTTTTAAAAACATTCTCAAGTGAACTGGTCTTGAAGCTATTAAATAACTTGTGTAACACTTACCCAACAGGCTGGTATATGTCTAGGGGAAAAGGAGATCCAGCCACTCACCAACCCCACCTCCCGTACACGCAGGTGCTGTGAGAATCAAGTTTATGCCACGTGTACACACACAATATCAAACTCACACCAGATACCGTTATGGAATACACTTTAAAGATTTTACTAAAACTAAAAGAGTACTATGCAATACAGTATATATGAAGGAAAAGAAAATAAAGTAAAAGGCGCCAATTTATCAAAGTTCAGTCAGTTTAGTGCACATCGTTGGAGCTCAACCATCGAATCATGTGACCCCTCGTCACTTTACTCCGACCTCCACATCCTCGCACCTGGGACCACTCCCGGTGGTCGACCGACCAGTGCAGCGCACGTCCACCTTCCTCGGCGTCTTCTTCCCACCTCCCCTGAAAAGAGCGCGAAACCCCCAAGCTTCCAGCCTCACAAGACAAAATAACATTCCCCATTGGTTAAAAAATGAATACAATCCCCATATCAGCAAGTCCAAAGCTAAACAACTGCAAGAGAAAACACTTATCAAACATAAAAGCATTCCTACTCTAGCAAACCAAAGAAGCCATTTTGATTAACATACACAGTACATTGTACACTTGTTTTCTGAATCGTTTTACTGACTGTGACTTTATTTTTAAAAGCTTTAAACTGTTTGTTTTGAGATTCTAATAGTTGTTTAAAATAATCAGCTCTTTATGTGTCATATAACTGATTTGTAGTTCAGTGTCTTTTCAATTTTGCTGGAACCTTTGCTCCAATTAGTAAGCTGTTTGTCACAGACTAGACACAATAGAATAGGACAACTTGGATCACCATTGATAAGTGTCTTTCATTGTAAAGATATGGTATCGGCTGATTACATTAGTCCCACCCACCGATTTTGACTCCAGGTCCCAGAAGAGGCTGGTGGATGACAACAGGAAGCACTGGGTCTTTGCTGCAGTCCTCAGTCCTCCGATTGTGAGGGGCGGTCGGTCATCGATGTGTGTGCGCACCTAGCTGGTGCCTCTTCACCTCAGGACCCTGCAGAGATGCCTGTGTAGCGATCACCCCAAGATGGCATGCACTGGCGACACACTTTCTCCACTGGGGACATTGCCTGCAGGAGGATGTGCAGCTTCCAATAGGCAGCATCAGTTGTGGTGCTTTGAGGGAACTGCCTCACTTTTAACGAGAGCTGTTGAGGGTATGGGGTTAGTCTTATCCTGACTGAGTGCTTCTGGTGATCTAGTTGCGAGGGGACTGGTCCCCATCCTATCACCCTAGGTGTCGAAGGTGCTCAGGGAAGTGGAAGGGTTCCGGCTGCACCACCACCCGACGGGATGGATATACTCATCAGACCCAGGCCTCTGGATAGCACGCGAGGCAGATCTCCTGGTGGTCTTGCTGTGGGCCTGGCCAAGATGGCCATTCATGGGTCCAGGTGGCGGAAAGTCGAGGACTCTGCCCGGGTCCGACTGCCTGCCCCTCTTCCAAAGATATGTTCATGTCCGGCTGTCCTTGGAGAGGGAGTATGCGGTCACAGTGGGTACCGTGGGGGATCTCCGAGAGTGGTGCCCACCCCCCAAGGGAATTGACTGTTATATAAATAGTAATAATCACATTTTAATTTGAATGTATTCACTGTCTTGTAAATACTTCGAAGGTACATTTAATGTCAGAGAAATGTATACAATATAAATCCTGAAAAGCTTTTTCTTCGCAACCATCCATGAAAACAGGAGTGCCCCAAAGCATGAATGACAGTTAAATGTGAGAACCCCAAAGTCTCCCCCCAACTCCCCTCCTGCCCGTAAGTGGCAGTAAGCAACGAACCCCCTTCCCCACAGGCAAAAAAAGCATTGGCACCCGCCACCGAGCACTCAAATGTGCAGCAAAAGCAACAGCAAAGACACAAACTTGCAGTACTCCAAAGATTACGTGTTTACCCTGCATTTGGCATACCACAGGCTCGTTCGTCTTTGTCCCTCCCCCTCTCCCTAATAAGGGAGAAAGAAATGTCTCCATTTCACAGCAAGAGCGGAGACCTAATAAACAACTTGCTGGTTCACGATGTCAAAGGTCAGTTGCGTCACTTTTTCTGAGCTCTGTGCCCAAAGATCTTGGGTCTCTGGGCACACAGCCAAAGATCTTCCAGCTCCCGTGACATACCGGTCCGGGACACTGACCTTTGATCTGCCCATCGCCAGAGCCCCAAGATCCTAGGCCTCCAAAGGCGAACTGAACTCTTAGGCCGAACCCTTGGCACGTCGGATAACAGCCAGTCATAACACCCTGAGAGCGGGTGCCATTCCCACA
Source organism: Hemitrygon akajei (assembly GCF_048418815.1). Classification (NCBI taxonomy): domain Eukaryota; kingdom Metazoa; phylum Chordata; class Chondrichthyes; order Myliobatiformes; family Dasyatidae; genus Hemitrygon; species Hemitrygon akajei. Next base: position 63,537,623 of record NC_133125.1, read on the forward strand.
AAGAACTGAAGTCAGCAAGTAATTCCAGGTCAGGGTCTTCAAAAGAACCCTGAAAGGGAAAAATAGAGATATTAAAGATGGAAATAGAACTGTTTCCAAAGATGCAAGCAAAGGAGTCGCCATTTAGCGCCATCTTGACTACTACTTTGTTTGTAGATTGTGTATTTGTTGTGTAAACAGATTTGTATAGTTTTGTGAAAAAGACTGTGTTCGTTGCTGCACTAGTGCAGTAAAGTGACTCAGAATTTTATAATTCTTCATCATTAACCTCCTCTTCCTCCTCACACCTCTTCACAAATCACCACACCAGACCATCATTGGAATGAAAATTTCCCTCCAATTTTTTTTACTACACCAGTAGAGTAGTAGACTGCTCAATTACTAACTACCACTGTGAGCGCTAGCATTGTGCGTTGCGTGAAGTTCAAAAAAACTGTTTATTTCATTTTGATCATGGTCTCTCGCGGAATCCTTGGCAGTTCCATGGAATCCTGGTTGAGATACCTTGGTGTAGAATATAGATGTGAAACTATTCTAAAATGCTTTTTAAATTTCAGGTGCAGATTTGAAGGTCTACAATGGCTATTGATAATGAAGAGCTACTTAAACACTATGAATTACAGGAAACTATTGGTTCAGGTATATCTTATTATTTAAATTTGCCTCTAAAATTATTCTGCCACTTTCTTACACTGGAATGTGCCTTGAGAAATTTTGTGCAGGTTTGCCCTTGATACATGTATTACATGAAAGGTTTTAAAGTTAAATATATGCTGGTATGCTATTTTTTACTCTCAATTTTTAAAAAATTGTTTTTCATCAATCTGTATATTTGAATTTATCCTTCATTTAGGAAGATCATCCTTCAGTTGGCATGAGAAATGGTGATTTTATTTTTGCTTTAAAGTGATCAGCACATAGATTTGCCTGTGTTCTTTTTAAAAAATGTCTAATGTTATTGGCTTTCAGTCTTCTACAAAAGGCCTTGTTTATAAAAGTGGACGTGAAGTAGCTACTTAAGTGTATATCAGCGAAGCACTGTAGGAGTTTCAGTGTTTGAATGGAGCATTTAAGGAAATGGTAGCAAGTGTTCAGAAGAAATGTCCATCCATTTAGGAAAACAATGGGAGTGCCCAGTTCTGCATCTTAGCCTGATACATGGAGCATACAAGAGAGGATAAAAGCAAAAGAAAAGAAGCCAATGACTGATAACCAAAATATACTAGGACAGAAGTTGTAAAAGGAATGTAATCTAGAAGTGTGAGATAATGTATTTGGGAAAGATGGCTTGAAGTGGTGTAGAATGTATAATTTATAACTTTATTTATAGAGCACTTTTCATACAGAGTGTTCAAAGAGCTTTACAATGAGATAAAAATACAAATATAAAAATAAAATAAAAAGAACCATGAAATTAAAAGACATCAAGATGTTAGTTAAAAGCAAAGTTAAATAAATAAGGCTTGAGCTGGCGCTTAAGTGTCAATTGGGTCTGCAATACCTGTAGGTTCAGGTATTGAATTCCACAGTTTAGGAGCGTAGTTTGAAAAAGTTGACCTGCCAATTTTCTTTTGAGGGTGATTCTTTAAATTTAAGAGACAGGTGGAAGAAGACCTAAGAACTTGAGCAGGTTTATAAAATGAAAATGATACTGTGGTGTAATCTGGTCCCAGACCATAGACAGCTTTAAAAACAAGTAGGAGAACTTTGAAATCAATTCTAAAATATGCAGGAAGCCAATGCAGAGTAGCTAGTACAGGAGTGATATGTTCCCTCATCCTGGTTTTGGTTAAAATTCTAGCAGTGGCATTCTGAATGAATTGAAGTTTGTCAATAGATAGTTTTTGAAGGCCAGTAAAAAGTGCATTGCAGTAATCTAGTCTATTTGATATAAAGGCATGAATTAATTGTTATCATTACATGACAAACAAATGTATCTTTGCAATATTTTTAAAGTGTAGAAATGCTGCTCTGGTCATTTTCTTTATGTGGCATTTAAAATTCAAATCTGAATCGGGAATAACACCCAGGCTTCTGATTTTACAAGGGTAACCAAGTTCCTAAGTTTACCACTTTTGGCTTTTGGACCAACCAAAAGTACTTCAGTTTTACCTTCATTTAGTTTTAGGAAATTATTGCTCATCCAGTTGTTTATTGCAGCCAGACCACAAGTTAGAGAATATAGGGTGGTACCATTATCCGACTCCACCGAGATCTATAATTATGTGTCATCTGTATAATAGTGGATATCAAGTTATACTTTCTAATGATGTCTCCTAAAGGGGGCATATATAAGGAGAAGAGAAGGGGACCAAAATAGCTTTCCTGAGTAACACCAAAAGATACATTGTATCTCTTAGAAAATTGGTCTCTAAGACAGACAAATAATTCTGTCCTTAAAAAAAAAATGACTGAAGCCTGTTAAGAGCACTACCAGAGAGGCCAATCGAGTTCCCGAGGTGACTTAGGAGAATGTTGTGGTCAGTTGCGTCAAAGGCAGCACTTGGATCTAGAAGAATTTGGCATTGCTGAGCCGAAGGTCACAGGCAAGTTTGATGAGGGCTGTCTCCATGCTATGGCTTGCTCTAAAACCTGACAGAAAATTTTCCAGAATATTGTTCTTAGTTAGAAAGATATTGAGTCGATTGAAAATGACTTTCTCAAGAATCTTGCTCGTGATTCTCAAGGGGGCCGGTACCAACCCGCCTGCCCCTAAGGGGGTAGTTGCATGTCCTTTGGGTGCATGAGGGGAAATAAAAGTCATAGGGGAAGGCGTTTAAGATTCTTCGGGGTGGCGGTAAGCAGCACCTTAACTATGACACTATAATTATGAGATCTTGTGTGATTGGTCAATTGCTCTAACTGGAATAGTATAAACGTAGCTTGCCAAACACCAGCTCAATCTTGACCAACATTCAGATTCCAGTGTGAATCCTTGTCAATGTAATTTTTGTACATAAATACGTATGGCATGATCTCTGAGTCTGAAGGCGTTGAAGCCTTGAATTCTAATCCTGCTAAGAAACAGAAACTACAGAAAGTGCATCAATACAATGTTACAGATCTAGGGTATGGTTTTATTCCATTCCTGTCAGATCAGTGGTGCCCCATGTGTCTTATTTGTTGGAATATGTGGAATTTGTTGCCATGTGCAGCTGTGGAGGCCAGGTTGTTGGTGTATTTAAGGTAGAGATTGATAGGTTTTTGATTGGACACAGCAGCAAAGGTTACGGGGAGAAGACTGGGAAATAGGATTGAGGAGCAGTGAAAAATAGGATCAGCTGTGATTGAATTGCGGAGCAGGCTCTATGGGCCAAATGGCCTAATTCTGCTCCTATGTCTTATGGTCTTATTTGTAATACTGTACTGTCTAATGAAGCCATGAAACCATCAAGATTGCAGGAACACTTCTGCAAAAGACACCCTGAAAAGGCTACTTGTGGTATTAATCAGTTCCAGAAGATGAAAGAAGCATTTGAAAAGTGTTAGACACACAAGTCATTTGCTAAGAAAGCTAAAAATGTCCTTGATAGTAGTCTCATTGCTTCTTATAACATTTCCAAAATGATAGCATTGTGGAAAATCTCATACAATTGGTGAAAGACTAATAATGCCTGCAGTATCAGAATCCTCGCCACTGTTCTCAAAATGGATACCAATATTTTAAAATCAATTCCTCTGAGTAATAATTCTGTAGCTTGTTTTATTGATGAAATGAGTGAAGACATTAAGTATCATCTATGCACAGAGCTACAATAAACAGAATTTGGTGTACAACTGGATGAGTCAACTATGCGATACAACGAGGCATTGCTAATGACATGTACAGTTTACAAAAATGGAGATTCTCTTTTGTATAAACATAAAAACATATCAATGTAGAATAAATCTATGATGAGCTCAAAATGTATATTGAGGATAAAAGTATTCCAATTAGGAACATGATTTCTTGTGCAACAGATGAAATACCAAATATGACAGGTTGCCATGCTGGTTTAGTGGCATTTATGAAAAAAGAAATTCCAAGTCTGTTTGCAATCCATTGTGTAATTCATCATCGACACCTAGCAGCCAAAAACCTCAGCCAGCACCTTTTTTTTCCAAGCATGACTTTTGTAATAGCTGCCATCAACAAAGTTAAAGCTCACCCATTAAATAGCAGAATATTTCACCAGTTTTGCCAAGATAACGATGAAGAGTTTGAATGCTTGCTTCTTCACACAAGTGTGTTGGCTGTCAAAAGGCTGCTGCTTAACATTTTTTTTTAACACTGGTTGAAATTTTGCTCAAAGTCAACAAGAGGTTGGGAAGCAAGGTTAAACTTCTACATGGCGATGTGACATACCTAGCCAATCTGTATGACAAGATGAACATTCTAAATATGAAACTGCAGGCTGAGAATTTCAATTTAATCCAGGCAAATAGTGCAGTCTCCACTTTTATCAGAAAATTGGAAATATATAAGCAAAACATTGGAAGAATGTTCTCACAGTTTCCCTGCATGGAGGTATGGCACTCTCTTTCACAGACGGTGATTTGTGAACTCAGAGAATTTAATTTGCATTGCAGCTTCAAGACCTGTTTTTAAACTCTAATTTATTTTGGGGTATTGGTTTCAGGCAGGAGGGCATCTAAAAGTACACAAATGATTAGAGATAGTGGTTTCAGACAGAGACATTAATAATATTTAATCCTGTCATTACTAAATCAAGTGTATTTAGAAGTCGATGAGTGGGCTCAGTGACATGCTGGGTAAGTACAGAGGGAAATTTAAACAGGAATTAGAAAGTTAAAGTGGATGTACAGAAAGTATATTGGCAAGGAAAAGTAAGGAATGTGCTAAGGTTTTCTATAGAAGGGAGAAGGTCCTGTTGAGATAAGCATCAACTTTAGCATGGAGGCATTTTTAATGAATTTTAGTGAAAAAAGAAATTTTACTAAATTCTTTATATCAGACTTTGGAAAAATGGGGAAAAATAGACATTGATATTTAGGAGGAGGAATATTCAGTTTTGGAAATACACAGGCTGGATAGCCACAAAAGTGGCAAAAGGAATCCAAAGCAATGTACAAAATACTGGAGGAACTCAGTAGGTCATGCAGCATCTATGGAAATGAACAAATAGTTGATGTTTTAGGCCAAGATCCTTCAGGATTATAAAGGAATGCAATCTAGAGAAGTGTGAGGTAATGCTTTTGAGAAAGGCAAATAGTAGCATATTAAGAAGCTTGCACAGTGGAATGCTGGAATCCACAGAAAGCAGTACCGTGTACTGTTCAGACCACCACACAACAAGAAAGATTTAATAGCACTAGAGAATGTGCATGTGACATTTACAAAGTTGTATCAGGCTAGTAAAATGTAGTTACATGGAGTGGTTAATGTGGAATTGTATCTTGTGGAGCAAAGTTGACTGAGAAAATTTAACTTGTGTTTCATAAAAAGAAGAGGCCTAGACTGAGTAAAGATGATTTATTTCCCTTGGCAGAGAAGTCAATAACTGGAAGCATAGATTTAAGTTAATTAATGGAAGAAATAGATCAGGGTTGAGAGAAAGATCATTTTTGCAATGATTGATGGGAGTCCGGAACTCATGGCCAGAAAGGGATGGTGGAAGCAAAAGCTAGCACTACATTTAAGCAATATCTGAAATACAGGGCAAGTCATAAAGTGAAGCACTCTTGACCAAGAAATAGAAAACAAGATCATTATAAAGTTGATTTTGAATAGCCTGAAAATGATGGGCTGAATGGCTTCCTTCTATGTCACTCATTTCTGAGATCATGTGACTGCCCAAAGTGACTTGCCTGAAGTAATTAATTAATGGAAGAAATGGATCAGGTTTGAGAGGAAGTTTATTTTCACAATGATTGATGGGAGTCTAGAACTCGCCACCTGAAAGGTCGAAGGGATTCGGCCCGAAACGTCGACTGTACTTTTCTCCATAGATACTGCCTGGCCTGCTGAGTCCCTCCAGCATTCTGTGTGGGTTTGGATTTCCAGCATCTGCAGATTTTCCCTTTTTTGTGCCTGAAGTAATGTTTTGGACTTAGTGCTTGTTTATCAAATTTCTACTTCTGGTACTATTTTCCTTTTACTGGAGTTCACCTTTGTACCTGTGCTCATGTGGAGACTAAATGTGGCATGAAGAGCCTGTAATGGCATACTTCTAGATTAGAACCTCTGCGGCGTTTTCCATCCGCCCTTGCATTTTCTTTCATCCATATGGGATTGATTTTACATTTACAACAACTTTGTAGCCTCCAGCTTTTCAGTGAGATGGTTAAAAAGCCCCTGTGGATATTCAAAGGTTCATTTTATTATCAAAGTATGTACGCAGAATACAACTGAGATTTGTCATCTCCAGATAGCCATGAAATACAGAAAAACCATGGAGGTCATTTGAAAGAAAATATATCAACCCCCCCTCCCCCCCCCCACACGAAAAAGAAACAGAACTTGTAAACCCCAAACCCATCAACCCCTCCTTCACACAAAAAATAACAGATTACCCACCTAGACATGGCAGCTAATACATCAAACCCCTAACCCATAAGCCTCTCCCACGCAAAAAAATCAGTGACAATCACATCATGCTCACATGAAAAAATACTAACAAGATCATCAGACCTCAAATCTCAAATTCCCAACCCCTCTGTCACCCACAAAAAGTAACATATTGCCACCTGCCAATCAGCAGAAAGAAAGAGAACAGAAAAACTGAAGGAGACCAATATAACCTACATTCTACACCAATGATCACATGTCTTGGAATTTCAGTCTTTCTGTGGGGAGCGACTGCCAACCTCTGGCCTGACCCATGAAGAGCAACCACTGACCCAGCCTCCTCTGTATTCGCCTCAATGTTTTCAGTCTTCCTCAATGCTCCATTTGCTGAGAAATGGAGTTGATTATGGCCCCATGCCCCATCTCCGGTCTCCAGATCGGTACAACTTGTGCTTATGGTCCTCTCATGGAATCCTCTTGGGGAGAGCAGAGTGCTAGATCACTTGATTGAACTCTAAAGTATAAGTCACAAAGTTCCAAAACACAATTAAGATCAAAAGACTAAGTAAAATAATAAGTTTTTAAAAATATGTAAAATATACAGTCCTGTGGTATAATCTCTTGGAAAAGCAAATATTGAGAGATTGGCTTATTATTGTTCCATGTACAAGGTGCAGTGAAGTAACTTGTTTTGCTTTTCTTTCATACAAATCAATTGATTACAATACTTCATTGAGAACGTACAAAGGAAAGCAGTAACATTGCTGAATAAGGTGTTACCGTTGGAGAAAGTGCAAGTAGACAATAAGGAGTAAGGTCATAACGAGGTAGATTGTGAGGGCAATAGTCCATTTTATTATACTGGAGGACTGTTCAATAGTCATAACAGTGGGATTGAAGATTCCTTGAGCCTGGTGGTACACACTTCCAGGCTTTTGTAACTTCCCAATAGAAGGAGAGGGGACAATGGCTGGGGTTGGTGATGTCTTTGTTAGCTGTTTACCAAGGCAGCAAGAAGTGTACACAGAATCTATGGAGGAGAGGCTGGTTTCCATGATGTGCTGAGCTGTGTCCATAACACTTTGCAGTTTTTGGTGTTTGTGGGTAGAACAGTTGCCATTCCATCCAGATGTATTGACTATAACTTGGTGAGGGTCGAAGAGATGTGACTATATTTTTCTGTACTTGAAAATGATTGCTGTCTCTTTGAACAGGCTTTTCTGTGGTTTGAGGGGAGGGAAGAAAAGAATTATTTTCTAATGTTTGTTGTCTACCCACTCTGTAAACACTAGGCATTTCCAGAATATACAAAATCGCCAGAAAAGTAAGTGATGTTTGAACCCTGTTAATTCAGCTCCCTCCCATGGCCATTTTGAGTAAAGTTTTCCAGCCGAGTTTCCAAAACAGGATGCAATGTTTAAATAAGAATAGTGGAACTCAAATAATAGTTTCAAGTATTTTGTCTATTAAGTGTTGATCTACTTGGTATTGGAGTCAATGGATAACTCTTCCCTATGGCTTGAGCTAAACTTAGCAAATGTAAGATGATTGTTGTTAGAAGTTGATCCTTTTAGCTCTGGACATTGCTGAAGGATTCTCAGTGCAGCGCAACCACCTTCAGCTACTTCGTAGGGAAGAAGTTGGGTTGGAGATGTTTACTGCCAAATGTACGGGGTTCAGTTGCATAAGAAACTCTTCAAATAATGATGCTGTCTGGATCAGCATGCAAGAAGAATGGAACAATATTTGGGTATGGGCAAGCAACATTTATGGCATAAAAGTAACAACCAGTGACTATCTTCAACCATGTGCCTTTCACTTTACAAGCATGAGTGTAATCGTTAATTCTAAAGAAATTTGATACTGGCAAGGATACATTGTATTCATTCTCCTTCCCTAAAGGTTCACTTCCTTGACCACTGGCAGCCCACACATTTTTCAAACAATGCATAAACAGCAGACCTGGGGAAAATTGCCGATCATGAGGGTGACTGGGTACAAATGTTGACGTTGTCAGTGATATCCAAACTTCCTAAAGTGTTTTTATTAATGTATTCACAGTTATAGGTGTGAATTATTGCCACTGGAAGTGAATTGGCCACGATCCTTGTAAAATTGCCAGGATTTTGAAAAGTGTCTTTACCAAACTACAAAAAAAATTGAAATCTACTAATTTGGCTGTTTTCATCCATATGTATAATCTTGAGCAGATTTTAGAAGATGACTACTTGTAGATGTCATAATTATTAATTTTGCATTTGCACTTATTTTTAGGGCCCCTGGTAATGTAGTTTTAAAACATTTCCAGCGTCTGTGACAAGGAATTCCAAAGAATTTTCAGCACACTTTAGCTGAAGGAATTCCTTCTCCTCATTTCTAAAGGGACACGCATCTATTTAAGGCTGTTCCCTCAGATTCTAGACTCTTCCACTATTGGAAACATCCTTTGCATATCTACTCTGTTTAGGCTTTTCAATAGTTGGTAGGTTTCAATGAGATCCCAATGTAGTCTTCTAAACTCCCGTGAGTACAAGCACAGAGCTCCTCATACCTATCATTCCTCTGGGCCCTCTCCAACGCCAACACATTCTTTCTTAGATATGTGGCCCAAAATTGTTCACAATACTTGAAATGCAATCTGACTAATGCCTTATAAAGCCTTAGCAATACATCCTTGCTTTTATATTTTGGTCCTCTTGAAATTAATGCAAACATTGCATTAACCTTTTTTTTTACAACCAACTCAACTTACAAGCTAACCTTAGAGAATCCTGTATTGGGACTCCAAGTCCCTTTGTACCTCTGATTTCTGAATTTTCTCCCCATTTAGAAAATAGTCTGTTCCTTTATTCCTTCTACCAAAGTGCATGACTGTACACTTCCCTCTGCTACTGCCATTTGTCACTACTTTGCCCATTCTCCTGTTCTTATTCCTATTTTTCGCCCATTGTCCTTTAGTCTTTCTGCAGGCTCCTTGCTTCCTCAACACTACTTGGCCCATCACCTATCTTTGTATTATCCACAAACTTGTCCACAAAGCCATTGATTCTGTCATCCAAGTCATTAACATATAACTCGAAAATGAGCAGATCCGACACTGACCCTTCTTCCTAGGCAATTTTTCATTGATGTTTAGATGGTCATTTCTTTTTTTGGCCTGCACCATTCTACTAGTTTGATGTTTAGCCATTCTCTTTGAATTAAGCTTAGCTCATTGACATTGACTCAGTGTGCAAAATGGCTTCTTCATATACTGTGTCAAATCTACAATTCCAGGTTGATAATTCTACATTGTGTAATTCAGTCATGTGTGTAGATTTCTGATGATTTAATTGGACTCTTTCCTTCTCCTTGCTTTCTTCCAGTTTCGGAAAAAGGAAATAATAAAGATGGAAATAGCTTCATTATTGTTCAGCTGAGATTAAGGAATTCTACAAAGATTGACCCCAACACTACTTTATTTGCAGTATCTTGATTATAGCAGCTAGTGAGGGAACCTGTGCTGTTCATCAATTTTTTTAAAAAAAATGCTGAAATGGATGCTTTCACTGTAAGGCAACATTCAATTTTTGATATACAATGAAACAGTTAATCCAGGTTTATGAGTAATCTTTGCACAGTATAGAAAAGAAAACATTGTTAGAAATTCATAATTTATACATGTAAACAGAAATTATGCAAGCTAAAGGTATATAAAATTATGATGGGTATTCATAGAGTGAGTGCAAGCAGGCTTTTTCCACCGAGGCTAGGGGAGAAATAAACCAGAGGACATGAGTTAAGGGTGAAGGGGGAAAAGTTTAAAGGGAACATTGGGGGGGCTTTTTCACACAGAGAGTGGTGGGAGTGTGGAATGAGTTGCCAGATGAAGTGGTAAGTGAAGGCTCAGTTTTAACATTTAAGAAAAACTTGGACAGATACATGGATGAGAGGGGTATGGAGGGATATGGTCCAGGTGTGGGTCGGTGGGACTAAGGAGAAAAATGGTTCGGCACAGCAAAGAAGGGCCAAAAGGCCTGTTTCTGTGCTGTAATGTTCTATGGTTCTAATTCTTGAAGATAGCACCCTTACTCTAACTTACCTTTACTTTCCAGCCCATTCTCTGCTTCTTGAACTATCAAGATTTCATCTTTCCTCTCCAAATGAGAGCAACATATACAAATTGTTTCTACAGGCACATGGATGAAAGAAAAATAGAGGGTTATGGGGTAGTGTGGGTTTAGCACAATTTTTTAAAGGATTATATGGGTTCTGTGGTTCAATTATTGTAACCATATGGGTAGCAGGGTGGAGATACTCCTCTACCAAAGAAGGTGTAAGGCGCTCCTTCCCTCCGCTAGCTTGGAGGTCACCCTTGGGTAAGGTGCAGCACCTGCTTAGCCATCCCCAATCAGGGTCACATGAAGCCATGGGAGCAGATGATGGATGGTCGTATGAGCAGCTGATGCATATCACAAGTTTTGATTATGTGACTACTGGCACCAGGCAAACAATTTCTGAAGAGTATTGATAATGGCTGGGGTCACTCATCTTGTAAAGACACTGCTCAGAAGAAGGCAATGGCAAACTACTTCTGTAGAAAAATTTGCCAAGAGCAATCATGGCCATGGAAAGACCATGGTTGCCCACGTCATATTACATGGCATATAACAACCAAACAATTGTAACCATGCTGAGGCAATGTGATTTAAAAGGGATGGGGGGGGAAGGAGAGGAGGGGTGGCATTACTGGTCAGGGATACTATTACAGCTGCAGAAAAGGTGGGTAATGTAGCAGGATCCCCTTTTGAGTTAGTATGGGTGGAAGTCAGGAACAGGAAGGGAGCAGTTACTCTACTGGGGGTATTCTATAGGCCCCCTGGTAGCAGCAGAGATACCAAGGAGCAGATTGGGAGGCAGATTTTGGAAAGCTGCAAAAATAACAGGGTTGTTATCATGGGTGACTTTAACTTCCCTAATATTGATTGGCACTTGATTAGTTCCAAGGGTTTAAATGGGGCAGAGTTTGTTAAGTGTGTCCAGGATGGATTCCTGTCACAGTATGTTGACAGGCCGACTAGAGGGAATGCCATACTAGATCTAGTATTAGGTAACGAACTGGGTCAGGTCACAGATCTGTCAGTGGGTGAGCATCTGAGGGACAGTGATCACCGCTCCCTGACCTTTAGCGTTATCATGGAAAAAGATAGAATCAGAGAGGACAGGAAAATTTTTAATTGGGGAAGGGAAAATTATGAGGCTATAAGGCTAGAACTTGCGGGTGTGAATTGGGATGATGTTTTTGCAGGGAAGTGTACTATAGACATGTGGTCGATGTTTAAGGATCTCTTGCAGGATGTTAGGGATAAATCTGTCCCGATGAGGAAGATAAAGAATGGTAGGGTGAAGGAACCATGGGTGACAAGTGAAGTGGAAAATCTAGTCAGGCGGAAGAAGACAGCATACTGAGGTTTAGGAGGCAAGGATCAGATGGGTCTATTGAGGAATATAGGGTAGCAAGAAAGGAGCTTAAGAAGGGGCTGAGAAGAGCAAGAAGGGGGCATGAGAAGGCCTTGGCGAGTAGGGTAAAGGAAAGCCCCAAGGCATTCTTCAATTATGTGAACAAAAGGATGACAGGAGTGAAGGTAGGACTGATTAGAGATAAAAGTGGAAAGATGTGCCTGGAGGCTGTGGAAGTGAGCGAGGTCCTCAATGAATACTTCTCTTCGGTGTTCACCACTGAGAGGGAACTTGATGACGGTGAGGACAATGTGAGTGAGGTTGATGTTCTGGAGCATGTTGATATTAAGGGAGAGGAGGTGTTGGAGTTGTTAAAATACATTAGGACGGATAAGTCCCTGGGGCCTGATGGAATATTCCCCAGGCTGCTCCACGAGGCAAGGGAAGAGATTGCTGAACCTCTGGCTAGGATCTTTATGTCCTCGTTGTCCACGGGAATGGTACTGGAGGATTGGAGGGAAGCGAATGTTGTCCCCTTGTTCAAAAAAGGTAGTAGGGATAGTCCAGGTAATTATAGACCAGTGAGCCTTATGTCTGTGGTGGGAAAGCTGTTGGAAAAGATTCTTAGAGATAGGATCTATGAGCATTTAGAGAATCATGGTCTGATCAGGGACAGTCAGCATGGTTTTGTGAAGGGCAGATTGTGCCTAACAAGCCTGATAGAGTTCTTTGAGGAGGTGACCAGGCATATAGATGAGGGTAGTACAGTGGATGTGATCTACATGGATTTTAGTAAGGCATTTGACAAGGTTCCACATGGTAGGCTTATTCAGAAAGTCAGAAGGCATGGGATCCAGGGAAGTTTGGCCAGGTGGATTCAGAATTGGCTTGCCTGTAGAAGGCAGAGGGTCGTGGTGGAGGGAGTACATTCAGATTGGAGGGTTGTGACTAGTGGTGTCCCACAAGGATCTGTTCTGGGACCTCTACTTTTTGTGATTTTTATTAACGACCTGGATGTGGGGTTCGAAGGGTGGGTTGGCAAGTTTGCAGACGACACAAAGGTTGGTGGTGTTGTAGATAGTGTAGAGGATTGTCAAAGATTGCAGAGAGACATTGATAGGATGCTGAAGTGGGCTGAGAAGTGGCAGATGGAGTTCAACCCGGAGAAGTGTGAGGTGGTACACTTTGGAAGGACGAACTCCAAGGCAGAGTACAGCATACTTGGTAGTGTGGAGGAGCAGAGGGATCTGGGGGTACATGTCCACAGATCCCTGAAAGTTGCCTCACAGGTAGATAGGGTAGTTAAGAAAGCTTATGGGGTGTTAGCTTTCATAAATCGAGGGATAGAGTTTAAGAGACGCGATGTAATGATGCAGCTCTATAAAACTCTAGTTAGGCCACATTTGGAGTACTGTGTCCAGTTCTGGTCGCCTCAGTATAGGAAGGATGTGGAAGCATTGGAAAGGGTACAGAGGAGATTTACCAGGATGCTGCCTGGTTTAGAGAGTATGGATTATGATCAGAGATTAAGGGAGCTAGGGCTTTACTCTGGAGAGAAGGAGGATGAGAGGAGACATGATAGAGGTATGCAAGATATTAAGAGGAATAGACAGAGTGGACAGCCAGCGCCTCTTCCCCAGCGCACCACTGCTCAGTACAAGAGGACATGGCTTTAGGTAAGGGGAGAGATGTTCAAGGGGGATATTAGAGGAAGGTTTTTCACTCAGAGAGTGGTTGGTGTGTGGAATGCACTGCCTGAGTCAGTGATGGAGGCAGATACATTAGTGAAGTTTAAGAGACTACTAGACAGGTATATGGAGGAATTTAAGGTAGGGGGTTATATGGGAGGCAGGGTTTGAGGGTCAGCACAACATTGTGGGCCGAAGGGCCTGTACTGTGCTGTACTGTTCTATGTTCTCCCCTTTTAACACTGTGAAGTGATTTTCCCCCCACCCTGGCTTTCTCTTTCCCCACATTTAGCTTCTAAACTGGAGGGTATGGTATTTCAAATTCAACCATGTGCTACAATGTAGGAGATTCAGAAAATAAATCTTTCAACTGAAAAGTGTGCGATGATCCAGTTTTCCTAAAACTACTGTTTTGTGGAGGACACCCCAATGTAATTCTTTCTTGTCTTGGAGAAATATCAAGTAAATCTTATAGACTTTTTTTGTACTCCAGGAGGTTTTGCTAAAGTAAAGCTGGCTTCTCACAAACTGACAAGGGAAAAGGTTGCTGTAAAGATAATGGACAAAGAATCACTTGGGGTAAGTTTGTAGAAGGTTGATCAAACATATTGTGGTTAAAGCCAGAAAGCTTGATATTCATTGTTCCAAAATTTTGAATCAATTAACACTATGTACTTATTTTACTTAGAATTTTTTTTTCATTTTTATCTTAAAAGAGTTAGGCTGGATTCAAGATAAGTCAATTAATTGTGTGTTCCCTTGATTGATAGGAAGACCTGCCTCGTGTTCAAACAGAAATTGAAGCGATGAAGAATTTGAGTCACCAACACATTTGTCGTTTGTATCATGTTATTGAGACTGCACATAAGATCTTCATCATTATGGAGGTAACCATCTACCTAAAGTAGGGGTTCCCAACCTGGGGTGCCCGCACCCTCGGGGTGCGAGATGGAATTTCAGGGGGTGCGACAAAGAGTGGCTTGTGTCCCAGAATGACGAGTCACGAGTCATCACTCAGCCAGCTACCAATGTGCCTTGAGAAGTGGTAGTAACGTTTGTACCAAGCACACTCCAGTCTCTCGCTGCCCGAGTCGAGAGAGACGTAAACTCACTCCAGTCTCCCACTGCCCGAGTCAGCATTGAGGATTCTCATCAGTGTTACCTGGGAAGTTACACCTTAGAGTCAAGGAGTCTCATCATTGTTAGCTAGAAGGTTACATTTCAGAGTTAAAAATCCTCTCATAATGCCAAAATCTTTATATATCCCGAATCAACCATCAAGTTAAGACTTCGCGTTAAAACCAAACCCACAGACAGTAGGTAAATTATTCAATTATAAAATTTTAAAAAGCCGCATTTTGATGAAAAAGCAGCTGAAGTCATTCATTCGTATTTGTCTCAATGCATTAAAGAAGTTTTTGAATTTTAAAGGTTTTTTTTCTCTTAAAAGGTTTTTTTCTTGAATCATTGATAATTTTGAATTATGTTAGTTGAGGAGGTATCATGGTTAGCACCGAGGATTTTGAATCGTGTGATGGGAGTTCATATCTCCAGTAATCATTGGAAATAGGTGTGTAAATTCAATAGAGAGTAGCCTAATAATTCACGTTGCGTCCCCGTAGCATTTCCACCTGACGATTTATCTTGGCTTAACCGCAGATAATATCGTAATATAATATTCGAAAGCGTATTTCTCGTGATACTTTGCTATAGGCGTGTCTGGTTGAGTAAAGTGGTCATCCCTGACTTAGATAGTTGTTCTCATATTAGCTCATATTTTTCCCTTCATTAACCCTTCATCATGTCAAAAAGAAGGAAATGGAATGATGACTATGTGTACTTTGGTTTCACTTGCACAACAGGAAATAATGGCTTGCAAAAAACCCAGTGCATTCTTCATAGTGTTGTGTTTTCCAACTCAAATCTGAAGCCATCCAAGCTTCAAGAGCACTTCAAGAACAAGCATGGTGGAGCTGATGTTGAAAGACATGATGTTGGGTCATTGAAAATCAAAAGAGCTCGTTTTGATTCACAAGGAACTTCCAAAATTAGGTTTTGTTTCTGTTGAAAAACCACTACTTCTTGCTTCATACCAAGTGGCATATAAAGTGGCCAAATCCAAGAAGCCCCATACAATTGCGAAAGATCTCATCAAGCCATGTGCACTGAAAATGGCAACAATTATCCTGGGCAAAGAAGCAAGAAAAAAATTTGAACAGGGGCCCCTATCAAATAATGTCATTCACAACCGAATCAGTGATTAGAGTGAAGATATTTTGGACCAAGTCATCTCAGATGTCAGAGCTAGTCCTCTTAAAATCTCTATTCAGTTGGATGAGTCAGCTGATGTCTCCAGTTGTAGTCAACTCATCATATTAGTGAGGTATGTCAATGATGGTGCTGTGAAGGAAGATTTCCTGTTTTGTAAAGATCTGAAAACAAACACAACTGCAAAGGATGTGATGCAGCTGGTGAAAGACGTCTTTGCCAAACGTGGTTTAGATATCAAAGTCATTGGTTCTGTGTGCACTGATGGGGCACCTGCAATGCTTGGAAATAAATCTGGCTTTTCTGCGTTGATGAAAAAGGAGATTCCAGACTTGCAAATTATCCATTGTTTTCTTCATTGGCATGCTTTGGCATCAAAAACATTGCCTCCAAATTTGAAGAAAGTCATTGATACTTGTGTGAAGATCATCAACTAGATCAGGGGGCGTGCTTTGGACCATCGCATCTTCAAATCATTTCGTGAGGATCTGAGAAGTGAGCATTCAGTTTTGCTTTTCCACACTTTGTCCGTTGGTTGTCATGAGGACAAGCTTTAACCCACTTCTTTGAACTGCGGGAAGAAATCAAAGTTTTTCTGAAGGAGCGTGAATGTGATCTGGTTGGGGCAATGGAATCACAGGAATTTGCCCAAGTTCTGGCTTACTTAGCTGACATTTTCACTCGTATGAATGACCTGAGTGTTTCTTTTCAAGGAAAAGGGATAAACATATTGAAGGCTTGTGAAAAGTTGAATGCCTTCAAAGAAAAGTTACGTCTTTGGCGTCGAAGGATGGAAAGAGACAGTCTCTCAAATTTTCCTTCACTAGAAGAGATGGTTTATGATGCTGGATCCATAACTCCTACTGTGCGTGAAGAAATTGTGGCTCATTTGGAAATGGTGTCAGAATCGTTTGATGGATATTTTGCTGCTGGAGACCTGAAGATTTCAGAAGAATGGATCATGAATCCATATTCCTACAACTTGGAGAAAATGTCAGATGATGAAGAGCTGAAGGAAGATCTTATTGATTTGTGGACAAATCGAGCTCTTGAAATGCAATTTGAAAGCAAGACTTTGGAGGAGTTTTGGTGTGCAGCACTGGATATGTTCCCAAGACTTGGTGGAAAAGCACTCCGTGTCCTCACTCCATTTGCAACAACATACTTATGTGAATCTGGATTCAGTTCTCTTTTGTCAGTCAAGACAAAATCTAGGAATCGCCTGAATCAACAGGCAGACCTGCGGATTGTAGTCAGCAAGAAAGTTCCACGTTTTGACAAAATCATGATTGAGAAGCAGGAGCAAAGAAGTCATTGAATTTTATGTTCACAATTGGGATTGATTTTACTGTTTACAATTTTTTCCGACTAAATTAGAATCTAATTGCTCAGTTTATATTTGCATTTTATGCACTGAATTAAAAGCTTATTTTTTTAAGTTCAATTTGTTCACCCGCAGTATTGTGGTTCAAAAATTAGAAATTAGACTTCTTCATCTTCAAATGTGATATTACTTTTGTAGGGGGTGCGAACATTAATCAAACATTTCCTAGGGGTGTGGGGCATAGAAAAGGTTGGGAACCACTGAACTAAAGTAACTGAAACTGCATGCATGTAGTTTCAACTCAAATCTCTGCTTTAAGTTAGATTTATTGATGAAAATGTTGAAAAATTGATGTGATTTGAGTTCCATTCCTTTCCTAGATGAATGGGGAATAAACATTTGCTTTGAAGTTCAAATGAAATTTACTATCAAGTTGCATACACATTAACATATACTACTTGGAGACTCATTTTCTTGCAGACATTTCCAGGAAACATAAATACAATAGAATATATGAAAAACCTTGCATAAACAAAGACTGACAAACAAGTAATATGCAAAGAAAGACGGACGTTATATTTTTTTTAAAACTGAAAATGTGTGTTGTAAAAAAAGTCCTTAAAAGTGAGTCTGTAGATTGTAGTAGAGATGTGGTCAGTGAAATTATTCATGCTGGTTACAAACAAAAAAAAGTGGAAAAAATACAGTTCCCTCATCTTTTCCTAGCATGTCCTTGTTTATTGACTTCCTAATTCTCTTAACTAAACCCTAGTTTGCATTTCCAATTTCCTATGTGTATCTGTTCTGCCAAAATTAATTTTGGGATGAAAATTGTACTAATATATTTAGTAGAAAACAATTCAAAGTATTCAAGTGTATTCAGATTGTTGGGATAGGTGAGTTTATGCAAGGGATGCATTTCTGCTGAAGCCTGATCAGAAGAGTGGCGCAGTTTAGTTTGGCACCACCAGTGAAGCTATAGTGCAGGTTTTGAACCAAACTTGGTAATTTACCATTCCTTCAGATTTTAATTATCGCAAATCATTTTCCTTGTCTTTGCCTGTGATGCTTAATGTCTCACTTTCTGAATGAGATTTAACATTGAATTTAAATTAGTTAACTTGTGCCTTTAAAGTTTTGACTGGCTAGAATTTATTCTTTAATCAAATCCATTAAATATCTGAAACTGTAGAATGTAGAGTCCTCTATATTTGAAATTTGATTGCACTGAATTCAATGGAAGCAGATAGTAAGGAATATGTTGCATGAATCAGTTTTTAACCTCATATCCCATTGAAGATACTCCACCCTGGTTGAAGATACAGACAGGATTCCCTGTAGAGGTTGCTCTTTTTTCAAAATTGATATTCAATGCCTATGTTATTGCTTAACAATGCCTATGTATAGCTGAAACCATAACAAATATCACTTCATTTGCTGTAGATCAGTTTAATAAATTGACAGCCTGGCTTCCTCAAAATATTCTTTGTTATTATTGTAAGGAATAACATGTATCCCATGTCACACTTTTTTCATCATAACACAAGGCTAAATGACTGAAATTTGGCTTCCATCTTGAAACTGTAAATTTTTAATAATTTTCATTTGTGCTTTCAAGTTCTGACATAACTTCATTCTTTTTACTGTTATCTCCAACTTATGCATTCTTCTGATTCTGGCTTTGTTTATTCCTGATTTTAATCACTCAGCATTGATGTATGTTTCTTCAGCTGCCCTCACCTCTTAAACACCTTTTTAAATTTTTATGAACCTTAACCACTCTTACAAAAAGCTCTTTTATCTCTTTTATGTGTCATAATATCACTTTAATTGGCTTGTCAAGTTTTGTTCGATAACATTCCCTGTGAAGTACCTTCTCTATTAAAGATATTGCTGAAATGTAAATTATTCCTTTGCCTGAGGCAAGTCCAGTTTATCACAGAGCACATGTTATAATAGCCTGCTGGCAGTTACATTTGTAACCGCTTGAATTTAACAGGTTTCTCACTAGGAGATGGGCAAATGGCAAGTGCATATAGTTGATTACTTTCTTAACAGACACCTGCAAATCCAGCTGCTTTCTGATGTAATGCTGAACCCTCCTATAGCTTCTCAGACCTGTAGAATTTCCTGATCCATGCATCAAAGGCTAGGTAATGACACTGGCAATCAGATGAGCTGATGCATTTGGACTATTGAATGGAGGCACACTCATGCTTTCTGTTTACCTGACTGTCCCATCCTTTGTCCCAAGTGTCCAGACCTGATCCTAGGCTATCATAGGCCTGATCTCAAGAGTCCTGCTCTGCTAGATTATTTTTTTCCCCATTATTCTCTGAGCCATTTGACCTCACCAGTTACAAGTGAACTATGAGTGTTTCTTCACTGCAATCAAGACTGTTTGGGGCAGAGCCAATCACAAATGGTCAGAAAGGCTTTGGTAATAAGCTGGAAATCTAATCCTATTCTCTGATTGCTCATAGGAGCATGTTGGAGGGAATTGCATCATCCTGATGGCATTAATCTGGTGATCTGGAATGATCACTACTCATCAGATGACCTTGCCACAGACATTTGTAAGAATCAAGCTGCAAAATCATGCTTCGAGAGCACTAATAATTGCATACTTTTAAAAACATAATCTTTGTGCTCAACATTCTTTCACTTTATTCCAGTACTGCCCTGGTGGAGAATTGTTCGACTACATTATTGCAAAAGACCGTTTATCAGAAGAGGAAGCTCGAATTTTTTTCCGACAGATTGTATCGGCTGTAGCTTATGTTCACAGCCAGGGCTATGCTCATCGAGATCTTAAACCGGTACGTATTTATAAGTTACCTTATAAATCACCAATAATCAAATTGATTGAAGTTAATATATCAAGTTTCTTATAAGGAAAGCTGCAATGCTGGCAGTTGTGTTTAGAAGTACTAATGGACAGAAGGTCAACTATGTACTGTGAAAGGAGAATTGTACATGGCTAAATATGATTCACCTGACTGAAGGTGTAAGATGAAGGTTGTGTTTATGCAACAATCAGACAGTTTTTGTAATAATCAGAAAGCAAAAAACTGCAGACATTGAGAAAGTGAAGTAAACACTAAAGTTCTATTAATACTCAGCAGGTCAGGTAGCATCTGTAGAGAGAGCAATATCTGAAACACCAATATAGAAGACTGAAGGGGTACTGTGGAACAGGACGGCTTTGCCAACAGACTTGACGTGTTGAGAATTTCTAGCATTTTCTGTTTTTACAACAAAATTAGAATTTCTGATATCATTTTTTCAGCATGGTAGGATTGGAACTCAGGCTAATGGGTTACTGCTCCAGCTCCACAATGATTATTTCTTTAATGATTATTTACTCAGGTGCACACAAGCACATTGAAAGAAATTGCACACTACTGAATAGAGGCATATTGGTGACATTAGACACTAATTCACTTTGAGAACATGATGCCATGTTTACCATTGTCTTGATCCACTAAAATCCTTGAGTTGCCTTATGGCTTTATTTTATTGAATTTTGTGATTTATGTAAAACTAATTACCTTATAGGATCAAGTCATTTCATGGTCACTTTCAATTTTATCTTATTTAATTAACTAAAATGTAAATTCTCTAACTGTCGTGGTGATACTTGAACATGTTTCTCAGTTGGCTCTGGATAATCATCCTAATAGTTTAACTGCTGTCCTTGTTAATTCCTGAAAGGTTGAGTGTCATATTAACTTGAATACACTGTGGCATGATTATTTTTTCATCACCTTTCATCCTCATTTTCAGGTCGGATACACATAGAGTTTTCATGCTAATGTTTAAAATACCTTTTAGAATATACTTTCAGTATTAAAATGGACATCTCTGTAGTAAATTAACTGACCAGTGTAAATCTCAACAATACATACTTCAATATAATAGAATTTGATAGTGAATTTAAGAAAGAGCAGGGGAAATTTAGGCTCAAGGTTTAAACCAAATCATTTAGTTTACGAACAGTAATCATTTTAAAAATGACTTTTCTACTATTCCTTTCTGGCCTCTTTTTAAAGTGGTGAAAATGACGATTATAGTTTGTCCATTCACGTTGCAATATGATGATGTGTATTCATTCACCTTGATCATTGACATTCCTTGGGAAACATCCTTTGCAGACACAATTGACGGTTACAGCAATGTTGTTCCCTACATTTTAGGATAAGAGATTTAACTGTGCTTGCAACAAGGGAAAAGATCCAGTTGTTGTTAGGAGCAACAGTATTTGGAAGGAAAAGATGGTCCTAGTGTGGAAATGTCTAGAATTGGAATTCTTAAATAAATTAAGTTGCTGGGCTTATTAACCAAACTTTGCAAGCTGGCACTAGGCAAACTGAACAGGAAATGTAACAGCTAAAGGATTTTGCAGGAGGGAGGGAGATGGGGTGGAATGATTCTCTCATGAAGTATTTCCTGCAGAATTGGGACAGGAAGGAATTGCAGCTGCATCAACAAGCCTGACCTGATTAAGATAGATTGCTAAAAGGTTAAATAGGGTTGTGTGATGCGGAGAAATAACTGAACTATTTGTCAGTAGACTCTTCATGGAACTTAGTGTGACCCAGGTTAATTGAGCCCAAAATTGTAATGTTAGAAAGTTCTACCTGCAGAAGGATGAAAATGAGGTTTACTTTTATTTTTTTTTAAAAAATAAAAACACTATGCGAGGGAGGGGGCGGGCTGGACACAGGAAGGACAAGGAGAGAAATGCAGCATTGATTAGAAGCTGAAGACATGATCTGTTAAGAGTGGAATTAGTAGTGAGTATCTTTACCCTACTAACTTGAAATCCTCAGGATGAAATCCCTGGAGGAGAGATAATAGCAATAAATGATTTATTGAAGCTACAGCTATAAAACGCAGCAGCTTTAACGAGACAATATCGGCAGAGACCAGTGTCCAAAATCCCTACAGTGTAGTTGTGAATTAGTTCTGCAAAATCATACCAAGGCATTTGGTCAAGTTTTGTACAAGTTTGTGAATTGACTTGCTGTGGATGATCAACTATTTCATCCAACGAACCAAGATGGCCAGCCACCCAGATAAGAACCAGCGCGGGAAGGAAATGTGTAATGACGCAGAAGATTTAATACGGTTGGATGTATAAGATATTTTCATTTGAAGAATCTGAATTTGATTTTCTGCAAAAACTGATTATTTTTGTACAGACTTTGATAAGTTACTGAATGAGATTTACTTTATTTAACAGTTGTGATGTTGGAGCATTTGTGAAAGGAGTTAAACTGTATATATAGAATTTTTGAAATTGAATTTAAACTTGTAGATATACTGCCTGGAACTGAAACTGAAGTTAACTATAATACTTGAGAATAGGGATTATATTTGGTTTTCTAACTAACTAGGGAAAAGTAAAAAGGGAAGTTTAGTCTGTAAACTTTTAAATACGGAATAACACTAGATCCAATTAGTTCGAGAAATTGGAGTAACAAAGGTTATTCTAATGAACATCACTGATGCTAACTAAACAGTTATTTGGCTTTTGTTGATATCTAAGATTTGGAATGTCGTCAAGTCACTTTTATTGTCATTTCAACCATAACTACTAGTAAAAATGAGACAACGTTTTTTCAGGACCATGGTGTTACATGACACAGTACAAAAACTAGACTGAACTATGTAAAAAAACTACACTAGACTACAGACCTACCCAGGATTGCATAAAGTGCACAAAACAGTGCAGGCATTACAATAAATAATAAACAGGACAATAGGGCAGTAAGGTGTCAGTGAACAGAATGTTTGAATTTTGAATTGTTCTTGCACATGTAGATATTTTGTACGTATTGTTTTTTCCTTATAAACAAAACCTTATTTCCAGAAATGTGTGGTTTCTATTCACTGCCTCCTTCTGATACCTGAATTCTCCTGATGGCCTATTAGTACCAAGTGTAATTTGATTTTCTCTAAAGAGTGCAACGACTAGTCACACACGATAAGACTGGTGCTACACAGGTGTTACATTAGTCAAACAAAGATAGAACCATGGAACATTACAGAACAGTACAGGCCCTTCAGCCCTCCATGTTGTGCCGACCCATATAATCCTTAAAGAAAGTACTAAACCCACACTACCCCATAACCCTCTATTTTTCTTTCATCCATGTGCCTGTCCAAGAGGCTCTTAAGTACCTCTAATGTTTTAGCCTCCACCACCATCCCTGGCAAGTCATTCCAGGCACTCACAACCCTCTGTGTTTATTTAAAAAAAAGAAAGAAAGAAAGAACAAAAAACCCCTATTGTCTCCCCTAAACTTCCCTCCCTTAATTTTGTACATATGCCCTCTGGTGTTTGCTATTGGTGCCCTGGGAAACTGGTACTGACTATCCACCCTATCTATGCCTCTCATAATCTTGTAGGCCTCTATTAAGTCCCCTCTCATTCTTCTACGCTCCAAAGAGAAAAGTCCCAGCTCTGCTAATCTAAGATAAACAAATAACTTTAGAGTTAGAACAAATGATGCACAGTAGCGTAGTGATTAGCACAAGGCTTTACCGTATCAACACCCCAGGTTCAACTCCTGCTGGTTCCTGTAAGAAGTTTGCATGTTCTCTGTGTGGGTTTCCTCCAGGTGCTCTGGTTTCCTCCTACAGTCCAAAGATGTACCAGTTGGTAGGTTAATTGGTCATTGTAAATCGTTCCATGTTTAAACTAGGATTAAATTGAGGGATTGCTGGGTGGCACGGATCAAAGAGCTGAATGGCTCTATTCCCTGCTGTATCTCAATAAATTACAATTACTGTGCAATTCACATGTTTGAAAAACTTCAGGCAAAAAGCAGAAAGCGATCTTTTGTTAAGATATCATTTTTATATAGTTTGTTTCATTTCTTGTAAGTGTTTTTGAAGTACATAGTGCTAAAACTAGCTACAGACACAATATAGCTAGGTTACAAATGATCCAAGTTACAAAACTTTTTGAAAAGGTATGCAAGTCAAACAATGAGATGCAATTAATTTGTTGGAAGGAGATGCCAACAGATGTGAGCAGGCCATATAAATTTTTTTTTGTAGGCAAAAATGTAGAAGAGAAAAGAATTTCAAGAATTTGGCAGCAAATTCAGGCTGCAAGTGGGGCATAAAGTGATGAGGAAAGGTGATGTGGTCTATGTTTCTATTGATTAAGCGTTGGGATACACAAAGATTAAGTCTGCAAATATACAGTACCTGCAATAACTGGAGATTTTAAAATATTGGAGAAAACAGAACTCCAAACTGAAAAGCAGTGGACTTTCTTTACAATGTATTTGCTAATTTTCTGCAATAGTATGTTCTTAAACCAACATAAAAGACTATCTTTAATTTTCAACAAATTATGAATCAGAAAAAAAATGGTAAATAATTGTTTTTTTAAAAAGTGGTTCTGAGAAGAAAGCAACAAGGTTGTGACAGGGAAAGTTGTTAAAGGGGAACCTGCAGGTGTGATGTATCTATATTTCCAAAAGGCATTTAACGATGTGTCACAAGAGGCTTTTGCATAAGTTAAGAGCCCAAGGTATTGGAAAAAGTGTTTTAGCTTGTATTGAAAACAGATTGTCAGATTGAAAATAGTGGAAACAAGTTTGCCATTTACAGGCTGGATGTAGCCCAATTGGCCCTCGGTTCTTTATTATTTACAGTAATGACCTGAAAGATTCAAAGTTTCCCAATGGTACAAAAAGGGTGGATGAGCATGTTATAATGACTACATTGTAATTCTGCAATAGGAAATAGATTTGTGTGATTGGACATAAATTGGATTAGTTCTATTTTCTATTAAGATTGTAAAGTTGACAGGAATGCAGAGCCTAGCTGCTATTCTGCCTCTTTAAACTAGGGACACCAAAACTAGTATATTTTGCTTCACTCACAAGCAATAGAACTCTCGTAATATTGTCAAACTCACAGTGCTTATTTTTTGTGTATGTTAGGACCCTGGTTATCATTTGGGTAATTTTGACTTTGGAAGAAGTAGGATTTTGCCAAGGCATGAACAATGTAGGTGATGTCTCTTAAAAGTTTTTGCAAATATTTAAGTAATGAGGGTAGTCAAGAATAACTATTTAAGTTGAATTCCTAAACCACTTAAAGACTATTGATCTGGAATTGTTTTCTGGACGGAAAACTCAAATGGATTGCCAGCAGACTGCTTGTCAACAGTTATATTATGGGTGCCTCTTTTTTTCTCTTTTGACACCTTGACTTTGCCACTCTGAAATAGGAATATGAAAGCAGAACATTTCTAGAACAACATGTGGTACCTATGTGAAGGTCATTTTAGCAAAATGCAATAACTTAAAATCAATTTGATGGGACAGAGATTTGCAACAGTAGAACATGTAGCTGTAACGAAGCATTCTACTTTACATGTTTTAGATGAGCAGAGTTTTCTGATTCTAAAAGCTAATCCTAGATGTAAGATAAACATTTCAATTTCTGTATTTGTGACATTATCTAGTATTCTTGAACATAGGAAAATCTACTAATTGATGAAGATCATAATTTGAAACTGATTGATTTTGGCCTGTGTGCAAAGCCCAAGGTATGTAGAATCTTTTATAGTTCCAAACATTTATTCTTCATTTATTTTTCCAAGGCAGCTGACGTATTTCTTCCTGTCAATATAAGAACTATTTTTTTTTACCTACTATCCCTTTTTCTTTGCTTCTCTGTGCACAGTTGACCTGCTGAAAGTGTCTCAGAATATCAAAGGCACTTCAACAAATTACACAACTATAGCATTTTCTGCCTGCCTGCCATATATGTTCACACTATGGGAGAAATTCTCTTGGTTTCATCAATGTGTTCCTGGTACCCAGATTAATTTTCTTACCTATGTGTAATGAAGGATCCATCATCTGAAGCCAATTAGCATTTTCACTTTACACAGATACCACATGCCCTGCTGAGACTTTCCATTATTTTGTTTTTATATTGCTTACCTCCTTGTTTTGCTGTACTATAAAGAATCCACATCGGGGAGTAAAGTATCAATAGTGAATAAAATTAAGGGAATGTGTATTGAATTATATGAAGATTTGAAGAATATGTATTGTTGGGGCAAATGCAGACATTAACTTACAGATTCTCTTTGCTGTAGGGTGGTTTGAATTACCAGTTAACAACTTGCTGTGGTAGCCCTGCCTATGCAGCTCCTGAACTCATTCAAGGCAAAGCTTATATTGGTTCTGAGGTAAGTTATGCATTTTATTAGTGTATTTTTTATTTAAATACTATAATTTTAGATAGTATTTTATTCCAGTCTTTCCTCATACTGGTTATCCTTTTGCTCCTTTAGTGCATTCTTTGATGTATTCCATTCTCTCCCAGGAATCTCTATTGGATGCTCAGTCATGGCAGAAGTTCAATGTAGTGTAAAATCTTCCAGTCAATGAATGATAATTTTTAATTTGTTTTAAGTCCTGCTTTCTGTCATTTCTTCCAAAAACATCTTTGTTTTCCAATGATATGCAAGGTAGCAAAGTAAAAATACTCTTATTTAAGAACACGAGAAAATAGAAGCAGCAACAATTCACTCATCTCCTCAAACCTTCCCGCAATGTACGTGATTATAATCTGATCTGCCCAAAGCTTTTTCTCAAGTGCCAGTCCCCATAGCCCTCTAACCCTCATTTTCAAAAATTTGTCGTACTTTTTTAAAATAAGTCTTCACAACCACAATGGTTAGGATATTTCAGATTTGTCAACCACTACGAGAAAAACCTGCATATCTTAGTTTTAAATGATTGCCTTCTAATCCTTAAACGGTGTCTCCTTGTTTCACATGGAAGTGAGAAGAAGTTTTTAAAAAAAATCTTTGGACCTCTTAATGTTTCATCTATAGTCACACAATAATACAAATTTAAGATGAGGTTATTCTGTCCCTTGGGGATGCTCTGCCATTCAATAAGGTCATGGCTGATCTAACGATTCTTCAATTCTTATTCCATGTTTCACCTGCTTCTTTATTAACAATCTATCTTGCTCTCTCTTTAAAATATTGAAAGCTGTTTCTTCCATCACCCTCCGAGGAAGAGAGTTACAAAGTCTCATGCTATTCAAAACAAAAACCACCTCTGTATCCTAAATTGCAAGCACTTTATTTTTATGATCCCGCCCCAGTTCTAGATTCTGTCTCAAGTGGAAACATCCTATCCACACCCACCTTGTCAAGATTCCTCAGAATCTTCTATTTTCTCAGGTTCTCTTTCACCCTCTAGCTTGTGAGATCTAGAAAGAAGATGCATTTTTAAAAAATCATTATTATTAGGTGTGGCAAGGATGATGTAATTTCATGAAGGAAAAATAACAAGTGGATTTATGGATTTTCAAAAGCCATTTGGTAGGGCAATATATTAGCTTTATTAGCTTGTTAGAATTAAAATTATTTTTTAATATTGATGCAGGGATAAACTAGCTACTTTCAGGATGGCAAACACCTATTCATTGATGCTACAAAATTAATCCTGGGCACTTAGCTATTCACACTTAACATTTCCTTCATATAAGTCATTAATATAACTAAGTTAGTTAATGATACCAAGTCAGCTAGAAAAGTTAGGTTTGAGGAAGGTGCAATAAACTATAGATTAAGCAAATGGACAGCAAAGTACCAAATGGAGCATAATGTGAGGGTTTGCACTAGGTAGGTGAATTAATAACCACATTTAAGTTGTTCAAAGCAAATAAATATTGGTAAACATACACAAAGTGCTGGAGGAACTCAGCAAGTCAGGCAGCATCTGTGGAAGGGAATAAATAGTCAACACTTTGGCCCAAAACCTTATTATTTGAGATTTTAATATGATATCTGGAATGGTAAAAGTGAAGTCTGGGCTCTTTTGTTAAGCATGTCACATGTTCCTCAGTAGTATTGAGGGAAATTGATTTGAAAAATGAATGTTCAAATGATCTGATGTAGTTTTCTTATTTGAATGAAGCTAGTAAATGATGGTGTTACACGATATTATGATTACTGTACCTGTGTCACAGTTATGATGTCTGAAAGTTTAAGATGAAGAAGATGCTCTCAATAATTTCCCTTTTTCAATTTAAAATAAAATCAGGCAGATATCTGGAGCATGGGGATCCTCTTGTATGCACTTCTTTGTGGATTTCTCCCATTTGATGATGATAATATGGTAACTCTATACAGAAAAATAATGGTAAGTTATTTATCTTGAATTATTTGTACATTTTGCATAAGCACATCCCTGCCTTCTCTTTATTCTAGCCAGTGCAATAAACTAGATCTTTTGGGCTGCTCAATAACATGTCAATTGATCTTCTGTAAATGACAGAACAGAATTATAGTAGAATTTGGAGTAACTTGCACAATTTGTGCAAATTAAAGATCTGTTCTATAATCCACACAATTTCATAACTAAAAAAAAGTTGTATGAACGCAAGTGATTGAGAAATTATCCAATAGATAAAGGGAACAATTCAAGAATGTGCTTAAAAGCTCCTAAGAAGGGAGGGGGGTGGTGGGGGGTAAGAAACTGCAACATCCTCACTAACTCAATCTTCCCTGCCCATATTGAGAACCTAGAGTCTGTTTAAGAGTTCATTGAAGCCCTGTATTTCCTACATAAGGAAACTCCATAAACTACTCATCTGGTGTGTCAGGATAGCATAGCAGTTAATGTAATGCAATTACAGTGACCCAGATTCAACTCCATTGTTGGCTGTAAGAAGTTCAAACATTCTTCCTGTGACTGTACGGATTTCCTCCAGGTGCTCCAGTTCCCTCCCATGTTCCAAAGCTGTATGGGTTAGTAGTTAATTGGTCACATAAGTGTAATCGGGTGGCATGGGCTCTTTGTGCTGCATTTCTAAATAATAATCTGCCTGCTCTATCAGGTAATGGGGTTTCCCATATTTGGCCTCACTATCACTGAGGTGCACAAATTCAGAGGGGGATCAGGTCACTCTCAATCCCAGAGATAACCTACCAAGAAAGTTGTTAACTCTGATAAAGGATGTTCAAGAATAAGGTGTAAGCAACTAATAGGCACTTTATCCTTGCAAGAAATTGTATAATGAAGGTGAAGTGCAGGGAATTGCATAAGATTTTGTTCTTTAAGATGTTTTTAGAATGTTAATTGAAAATGCATAACACTTCTAAGAAGATTTGGATTTTAATTGATAACTTCCTTTTAGAATTGAGAATCAGTTTAAAATTGAATGAATCCAAAAATACAAACACAGGAAATTAGTCTTGTTTGTACTGTATGCAAAACTATTTGTTTTTGTGTAGGAACAAATATATCTCAATGAATAAGCATGCAGTACAAATGTCATATTCTTTCCATTCTTAATCCTTAATTTTTTTAGGCTTTATCTAATACCCAACAGCTTCAATATTATTGATTTGCAGTTTACCAGTTTAATCATGCCTTCACTCTTTCAATCCTTTAATTTCTTGAACTTTTAATGTATATGAATCAAGTTTTTGCACTGTAGCTTCTTATCTCAGATTTATTATCATCTGATTCCTTTAAAGCACACAACAGAAAAGATTTTTACCATTGTGCCTTCAGCTGGATAACTTATTCCTTTTGGCATATTGAACCTTTGGTTGTTTGAGGAATATTGAACATACTTAAAACAAACATTTCAACTTACTTTTTTTTTGCAGAGGGGAAAATATAACATACCCAAATGGCTCTCGCCTGCAAGTGTACTGATTTTGAATCAAATGTTGCAGGTAGAATTCTATTGCATGAACTTCTTGAAATCTGTTTTGAAGTGTTTTAAGAAACTTGAAAAGTGTGCAATTTAATTTCCTCTAAGGTGTTATATTTATTATGTGTTTAATTACCGGTACATGTATGTCTTGATAGGATTAGCAGTGGGCACTTTTAAATTACTCAACACTGTATATTTTAAATACTGCAAATATTCTTTACCTTCAGCAAAATTTATCTCTTCAACAAAAATGGATTTAGAGCTTCCCAAATGGGAATGTAAGGGTATAGGCTCTGTATGATAGCCCAGATATAAAGATACCTGTAAAAACACCAAAACTCGGAGACTGCCATTTGGCAAGTATAGCCTCTGCAATACAACGGTCATGTCAGAAAATCAACATTCATGAGAATCAGCATCAATCCAAAATACTGATACATCTTTCATTTTTGCTTTCTTTTAAAAATAGAATTTAATCTAAAAACGGGTAACTTAATTCTTTTCCTAGGTGTATTCTACAGCTATTTAATTAAGCTATATTCAATAACAATATAGTGTAAAACAATAATGGACCACTTTTCCTGATTTATATGTAGATATTATACAGCTATGAAGATCGGGCAGTACTCTAGCAAAAAAGGAAAGAAAAGTGACCACCTTGTTCTTGGGATTATTGCCTACTTAGATTGTCCTATTTCTAGTTGGAATTTTGGTACAGCACTGTTTAAATATCCCACTTGCTATGAAACTAAGATACTGAAGTGTATCAAAGCACCTTTGAGCACCTGATTCTATAGATTGTTCTAATACCTTTTAAATTAAAAAAAAGGCTAAAGATCAAGATCAAAGACTGGTGCAGAGCCAGCAACCTGTCTACTAATATGAACAAAACAAAAGAGATGTTTGTTGACTTCAGGAGGGCGCGGAGCGACCACTCCCCGCTGAACATTGATGGCACCTCGGTAAAGATCGTTAAGAGAACCAAATTTCTTGGTGTTCACCTGGCGGAGAATCTCACCTGGTCCCTCAACACCAACTCCATAGCAAAGAAAGCCCAGCAGCGTCTCTACTTTCTGCGAAGGCTGAGGAAAGTCCATCTCCCACCCCCCCCCCCATCCTCATCAAATTCTACAGGGGTTGTATTGAAAGTCTCCTGAGCAGCTGCATCACTGCCTGGTTCGGAAATTGCACCATCTGGGATCGCAAGACCCTGTAACGGATAGTGAGGTCAGCTGAGAAGATCATCGGGGTCCCTCTTCCTGCCATCATGAACATTTACACTACATGCAAATCTGCAAAGGAAACAGCATTATGAAGGACCCCATGCACCGCTCATACAATCTCTTCTCCCTCCTGCCGTCTGGGAAAAGGCTCTGAAGCATTCAGGTTCTCATGACCAGACTATGTAACAGTTTCTTCCCCCAAGCTATCAGACTCCTCAATACCCAGAGCCTGGTCAGACACCTTGCCCTATTGTCCTGTTTATTGTAATGCCTGCACTGTTTTTGTGCACTTTACACAGTCCTGTGTAGGTCTGTAGTCTAGTGTAGCTTTCTCCGTGTTGTTTTTTTTACGTAGTTCAGTGTAGTTTTTGTACTGTGTCATGTAACACCATGGTCCTGAAAAACGTTATTTCATTTTTACTATGTATTATACCAGCAGTTATGGTCAAAATGACAATGAAAGTGGCTTGACTTAACTTGATTTTTGAAATTTATTTGAATTTGATTCTACAGATGTTTTGTTTTTTGACAGCAGAGATGTTTTAATATTAGAATAATCCACAGATTTATCATGATACTTGACCCTACATAATTTTAATGTTGTTTAGTCATCTTGCTTTGCTATTTCATCAAGTGAAGGAAATCTTTACTTCAATTGTATTTAAGAGCGCAAACATGAGGAAATCTGCAGATGCTGGAAATTCAAACAACACACACAAAATGCTGGTGGAACGCAGCAGGCCAGGCAGCATCTATAGGGAGAAGTACAGTTGACGTTTCGGGCCGAGACCTTTCTCTATAGATAGATAGATAGATAGACCCTTCTCTGTAGGAAGTACAGTCGATGTTTCAGTCCGAGACCCTTCCCTGTAGGAAGAAGTACAGTCGACGTTTCGGGCCGAGACGCTTCTCTGTAGGAAGAAGTACAGTCCATGTTTTGGTCCAAGACCCTTCTCTGTAGGAAGTACAGTTGACGCTTCAGTCCGAGACCCTTCTCTGTAGGAAGAAGTACAGTCCACGTTTCGGGCCGAGACCCTTCTCTGTAGGAAGAAGTACAGTCCATGTTTTGGTCCGAGACCCTTCTCTGTAGGAAGTACAGTTGACGCTTCAGTCCGAGACCCTTCTCTGTAGGAAGAAGTACAGTCCACGTTTCGGGCCGAGACCCTTCTCTGTAGGAAGAAGTACAGTCAACATTTCAGGCTGAGACCCTTCTGTACTTCTCCCTATAGATGCTGCCTGGCTTGCTGCATTCCACCAGCATTTTGTGTGTGTTGCTTCAATTGTATTTCGTTGTTTACCAAGACAGTAGATCAGAATCTCTTGGGCCGAGGAAAATCATGAATAAATGACATTTTGTTAGACTTCTGTTCTTCAAATGATTGCTAATTCACAATTTTAGTTTATGAATTTCATGAATTTATAAGGATTAGGAATTAATTTTAGGGCATTGAGCCTACTGCAGTGTTCAGTGAGTTCATGGGTGCTCTGATCTTCAGCGACAACGTACTCCATTTATCTACCTGATCCAAAAGCCTTGATTTTACCCTTTTTCACATCCTTAAAATATTTAAGTTCTCAGTATCCACAGCTGACTTTGGTTTAGAGTTCCAAAGATTCTTAACTTTTGAGAGAAGAAAATGCTTCATCATGATTTTTAAGTAAATGGACTCTTGCAGTGAATAATCACAGTCACTACTAATTGCAGACTCTCTAGCCACCAAAAACGCCCTGGTACCATCTACCCTGTCAGTTCTTCTTGTGTTATATTACGAATCTTATGCTGTATTGGGGTTCATTCAGAAAAGGTTGAAAATCTTTATAGATGGTGTGTTTGGAGCAATATTACAAGTTGTAGATATGAGGCATTGATGTGGGGGAGAAACATTCATGTCAAAAGCACTTCAAATTTGAAATACAGATATATGTTATAATGAAATGTAGTAACCATCCTGATTTAATTCCCAAAACATCCCAATTTGTAAATCATTTTGCACTTGCTTAGGGGAAAATAATCCAGGATAATTGAAATTTGGGTTGAGGGGGCGGGGGGAGTCAAAGTTACACAGTATAGAAACAGGCCCTTCGGCTCAACTAGACCATGCCAACTAAGATACCCCATCCAGGCTGGTCCCATTTGCCAGCATTTGGCCCATTCTAAATCTTTCCAATCCATGTACCTGTCCAACTGTCTTAAAAATCATTATTGTAGCTGCCTCCGTCACTTCCTCTGGAAGCTCGTTCCACATTAATATCACCCTTCGTGTTTATATATTTTTTAAAAAGTTTCCCCTCTCACTTTAAATCTGTTTGCTCTACTTGTTGATTCCCCAGCAGCAGTGGGGGGGGGGGGGAAGACTGATGTATTCAGCCTATCTATGCTCCCAATGATTTTATGCACCTCTATAAGATCACCTCTGGAGTCCCTAAGGCAATGCTACATTGAGTTCAATGCTGACTGGCAATTTTTACGATGCCACTGGAGCCGAACTGTATTGGTCTCTGCCGTTTCTTTGGATTCATCAGCTGCATGGGGGTGGGGAGGGGCATGCCGGATGGGCAACAGCTTGCTCTCCATATCATACTGCCTGGCTTGTGTACGGTTTGTGTACTGACACGTAGACCACTAGGTGGCAACATCAATGGTAGACCCTGACTAACAACCGACCTCTATTTATAAGATCACTCCTGTCTTATGCTATGAATTATGTCCTAGCCTGCCTAACCTTCCCTATAACTCAGTCCCTCAAATTCTGGTAACATCCTTGTAATTATTTTCTGCACTCCTTCCAGTTTAATAACATCTTTCTTACAACAGTGTGACCAAAATTGAACACGGTATTCCACCTTTGACCTCAGCAACGTCCTATACAACTGCACCAACACCACCTAACTATAATACTCATGGCCATGTCATACATGGGTCGACAGGAATATGGAGGAATTTAAGGTGGAGTGGTTATATGGGAGCAACACATACAAAATGCTGGTGGAATCCAGCAGGCCAGGCAGCATCTATAGGAAGAAGCACTGTCGACGTTTTGGGCCTGAAACATCGATAGTGTTTCTTCCCATAGATGCTGCCTGGCCTGCTGCGTTCCACCAGCATTTTGTGTGTGTTGCTTGAATTTCCAGCATCTGCAGATTTCCTCATGTTTGGGTTATATGGGAGGCAGGGTTTAAGGCTCGGCACAACATTGTGGACCAAAGGCGCTGTACTGTGCTGTACTATTCTATGTTCTATAAAAAAGCTGCCTTCACTGACCAGCCTACCAGTGAATCCACATTCAGCGAATTATGTACTTGTACTCCAAAGTCCCTCTGTTCTATGACACTCCTCAGGATTCTGCCATTCACTGTGAAAACCCTATCTGGTTTAATTTCCAAAATGCAATACCTCACATTTATCTGAATTAAACTCCATTTGCCTATGTTGGCCTACATAGTCAGTTGATCAAGATTGTCCCCCTCCCTTAATTTTTTGATAACCTTCATTACCAACTATACCAACTGTTGTCGTGTCATCTGCAAACTTACTAACCATGATTTGTACATTCTCATACAAATAGTTGATATTCATGATTTAAAAAAAAAAATGGGGCCCAACACCAGCCCCTGAACACGCCACTAGTCAGGAGTCTCCAGTCTTAGAGGCAACCTTTTACCATCATCATCTGATTTTTAACAAGCCAGTTGTGTATCTACGTAGCCAGTTGTCCCTGGATTCCATGTGATCTACTGAATTCCATTTAAACCTCATCTGCTGCCCTGCCTTCATCCTTTACACTATCAAAAAGCTCAACAAGTTCTTGCTCTTCCATGCACAAAACCATGCTGTCTATCTTTAATCAACCCTATCTTTTCAGATGTACATGTATCTCATCACTCAGAATTCTCTCCAGTAATTTACCTACTACAGATATTAGACTTACTGGTCTGTAGTTCCCAGGTATTTCTCTGTTGCCCTTACAAATAAAAGCACATTTGCTACCCTTCAGTTTACTGCAACATCATCTGTGGCTAACAATAATGCCAGGGCTTACACAATTTTTTCTTTAGCCATCCACAGTGTTCTTAAACATAGATAATATGTATGAACAAAATATTTAATTATTCATGCATTCACTGAGTTCTCTAATCCACTATCATAATATCAACTGTCAGTATTTTACCTGAATCAATATAATCCTGCAACTCTGCTTAAGTGGTCTCATGAGTGATGCCTACAGCTTAATTTATGGTTCGACAAAGGCTAGTTTGAGATGTACGTTAATTATCCAATACAATTGAGCATCTATGATTGAGATAAAGGTAAATTGGATAGATTATTTAAAATAAATATGTAATTATTCTTCTCTCAACATTTTCAAAGAATTGTGACTTCTAAAAATTTCTATCACATGGACATTTATAACATAGAATTTGAAAACTATGCATTGATTTGTGCAGATCTTTCACCGGAGCACCTTCAATTAGTTGAATTTAACATTGCTGAAGTGCAAGGACAATTATGTTGCCAAACATCAGCAATTCAAAATATTTACACTGATAAATATTCACATTAAATTTAAGTTTTCAAAATTTAATTACTAACTAAGTTGGATCTGAAGACATATAAGTGATTTTAAATTTTGTTTGATTTATTTTGCGTTTTCAAAGGTATTTGGAAGGCCATTATAGCTCTAATTCCTTCTCACAGGTAGATCCAAAGAAGAGGATCACTGTAAAACATCTTCTAACCCACCCCTGGTTAATGCAAGATTACGGCTGCCCAGTTGACTGGCGTACCAGATATCCAGTGAGTGTTCATAAATAAAATGTGATTTTCATATTTAATATTAAAAGTACAATTCTTAATTATTGAGATCTCTACCATATGATTTGCTTTCTAAGTTTATAATTGGTAATAATTGAAAGGTTCAACATGCATTTTTTTGATCAGAGAATATACAAGTTGCAAATTATTCAACTTTGGTATTTGTTTGCTTATCAGGCAGTCGCCTGTTAATGATGGCAGTGCGGTCAGTATGGACTGTTTAGGCCAAAGTTCCTGTATCTGTGATGTGCTACTCTATGACAATCACATTCTAAAACACATTAAATTCATTATGTTGTAACAGTTGTAAGCTTGAGGTTACATCTCCTCCCTCATTACCATTTAGAGCCTCAAACAGCCCTTCCAGGCAAGGCGACATTTCACCTGTGAGTCTCTTGGGGTCATATACTCTGTTTGGTGCTCTCGGTGTGGCCTCCTGTACATTGGGAGACCGCTTCACCGGGCAACTACACTCCATCCGCCAGAACAAGGTGGATCTCCCAGTCGCCACCCATTTTAATTCCACTTCCCATTCCCTTTCTGATATGTCCATTGTCACAATAAGACCACACTTAAATTGGAGGATCAATACCTTATATTCCATTTGGGTAGCCTCCAACCTGATGGCATGAACATCGATTTCTCTAACTTGCAGTAATGCCTCCCCTCCACTTCACCATTTCCCATCCCCTTTTCCCTCTCTCATGTTATCTCCTTGCCCTCCCATCACCTCCCTCTGATGCTCCTTCCTACCCTCCCCCCCCACAGCCTTTTTTTCCTTCATGGCCTTCTGTCTCTTTCACCAATCAACTTCCTAGCTCTTAGTTTCATCCCTCCTGCCTCCAAGTTTCACCTACCACCTGGTGTTTCTCTCTCCCCTCTCCCCTCCCCCCCCCCCAACCTATCAAATCTACTCCTCGGCATTTCTTCTCTAGTCCTGCTGAAGGGTTTCAGCCCTAAGTGTCGACTGTACTTTTTTCCATAGATGCAGCCTGGCCTGCTGAGTTCATCCAGCATTTTGTGTGTGTTGCTTGGATTTCCAGCATCTGCAGATTTTCTCTTGTTTGAAGCTTGGAATTACATCTTCTGGGATTTTGTGTATCTAAGAATTTTTAAAAGCCTTCTAATCAGAATGTGACCATTTATTAAAAAATATATAGAAAGTATATATTCTGTTTCTACAAACACCTTTAAGAAAATCCGACGGTTGTTTCTTGAGATCCTATTGCTATTTTAGTGTTTTATGTCTCCTAATATGGATTCTGTAAAATCAAGTTAAGTGAAATTGGTCTATCTTATCCAAGCTAGTGAAATTTTCTTGGACTGGACTTCACAGCTCCAGCAATCAACATCTGATTCTAACCTCCAATGCTGTCTGTGTAGAGTTGCATGTTGTTTGTCCCTGTATCTGCATGGGTTTTCTTTGGGTACTCTGGCTTCTCAGATTCCAAAGACATTCTTGTTGGTAGGTTAATTAGTCGTGGTAAATTAGTCATTGTGTAGATGAGTCAGGATGGAGTTAATGGGCATGTGAGTGAGGAACGTTTATGTATGTTGTAAAATTTGATTTGCTCTGAGAGCCAGTATAAACTCTGGGCTGAATAGCTTGTTTTCTCATAAGGAGATATGGGGAATCTAGCATCAATAATTTCAATAGGATATTCTGGATAAATTTCATTATCTAAGGAGTGACTAGAATGTGGCTAATAGAATTGTGGATGAGATGAGTAGTATAAAGAGATTTAAATGGTTGAGGGAATGAAATGAAAGTTCATGTTAAAGAAGATCAGTGGAAGAGATTTGTGGTTTATAAGCATTTTCATGGACTAGTTGAACTAAATAACCTGTTTCATGGTTATATGCTTCTTGTCTATGAAGTACAGTGTTTTGATTTATTGTTTTCAGTTATTATTTTTTAAAAACAAAATGATCTTCTGCATCTATATCCCAGATAGAATGCAGAATTGTGTAGAATTAAAACCAAAAGTTGAGATGTAGGAAATGATACGACATTTCATTATGGGAGAGCTTGAATCCCTACCTCACCTAAAGTAATCTTGTCGGCTTCAAATAAACTGAGGTAGATGGTAGCATGGTAGCATTTAAATTTGCACCAAAACTTTTGAAAGAAGGTCATTTGAATTAAGCAATTCTGTGGGAAGACTTTGTATCAGTATTCACTGAGGTTCAAGGATGACGAAACTCAAAAACAAAAGAAAGCTCCAAGTATTTTTTACACTTAATTTTGTTTTGGTTTATTGTAAAAGATAAGACTAATGATTGTAGATTATTTTCAGTAGATTACAGCTAAGACTGGAAATGCAGATTGAGCTGGTATAATCAATAAAAAAATTCACGGAGATCCGAACCTGTGAAATTTGTTTCTAGGGTTATTGTTTGAAGAAGTAAAACCAATGTACAAGGTTACAGTGGATAGGCAGGTGGTATAGATCATAAAAGGGTGGGGAATTATCATCAGAATTTTAAGCTGCCAAGTTGGGTAAACGTGTATTTCTATGCATGTTGGATCATTTTGAAATGATACATTTCATTCCCCCTTTCACTGTAGAATTGTCTCATCTCAAAGCTGTCATGCAAATTATTTATTTTAGTACAAGCTGTTTGGGTAATCAACATCTGCTCTGCAGAATTCACAAATCACTGCCCAAAAATTTGAGATAAGGAGTAAAATTTGCTGAAGATTTCTGAAACAGTTGAGACCAAGAGATTATAAAAATTGTACAAACAAGCTGGATGAACTCAGCAGGTCGGGCAGCATCCGTTGAAAGGAGCAGTCAATGTTTCGGGTCGAAACCCTTCGTCAGGACTGAATAAGGAGGGGGCAGGGGCCCTATAAAGAAGGTGGGGGGAGGGTGGAATGTGCCAAGTGAAAAACCAATCAGAAGAAAGATCAAGGGGTGGGGGAGAGAAAGCAGGGAGGGGATAGGCAGCAGAAGTGAAGAAGGAATGTAAGGGGAAAGCACTATGTGTAGTAGAAGAAGGCAGAATCATGAGAGAGGTGATAGGCAGCTGGAGGAGGAGGCAAAGTGAAAGTGGGATGGGGGAAGGGAGAGGGAGGGAATTACCGGAAGTTGGAGAATTCAATGTTCATGCCAAGGGGCTGGAGACTACCCAGACGGTATATGATAGATAGATAGATAGATAGATAGATACTTTATTCATCCCCATGGGGAAATTCAACTTTTTTCCAATGTCCCATACACTTGTTGTAGCAAAACTAATTACATACAATACTTAACTCAGTAAAAAATATGATATGCATCTAAATCACTATCTCAAAAAGCATTAATAATAGCTTTTAAAAAGTTCTTAAGTCCCGGCGGTAGAATTGTAAAGCCTAATGGCATTGGGGAGTATTGACCTCTTCATCCTGTCTGAGGAGCATTGCATCGATAGTAACCTGTCGCTGAAACTGCTTCTCTGTCTCTGGATGGTGCTATGTAGAGGATGTTCAGAGTTATCCATAATTGACCGTAGCCTACTCAGCGCCCTTCGCTCAGCTACCAATGTTAAACTCTCCAGTACTTTGCCCACGACAGAGCCCGCCTTCCTTACCAGCTTATTAAGACGTGAGGCGTCCCTCTTCTTAATGCTTCCTCCCCAACACGCCACCACAAAGAAGAGGGCGCTCTCCACAACTGACCTATAGAACATCTTCAGCATCTCACTACAGACATTGAATGACGCCAACCTTCTTAGGAAGTACAGTCGACTCTGTGCCTTCCTGCACAAGGCATCTGTGTTGGCAGTCCAGTCTAGCTTCTCGTCTAACTGTACTCCCAGATACTTGTAGGTCTTAACCTGCTCCACACATTCTCCATTAATGATCACTGGCTCCATATGAGGCCTAGATCTCCTAAAGTCCACCACCATCTCCTTGGTCTTGGTGATATTGAGACGCAGGTAGTTTGAGTTGCACCATATCACAAAGTCCTGTATCAGTTTCCTATACTCCTCCTCCTGTCCATTCCTGACACACCCCACTATGGCCGTGTCATCAGCGAACTTCTGCACATGGCAGGACTCTGAGTTATATTGGAAGTCTGATGTGTACAGGGTGAACAGGACCGGAGAGAGTACGGTTCCCTGCGGCGCTCCTGTGCTGCTGACCACCGTGTCAGACCTACAGTCTCCCAACCGCACATACTGAGGTCTATCTGTCAAGTAGTCCACTATCCAATCCAATCCAATCCAATGAGGTGTTGTTCCTCCAACTGAAGTTTGGCCTCATCATGGCAGTAGAGGAGGCCGTGTATGGACATATCCGAATGGGAATGTGAAGGAGAGTTGAAGTGAGTGGCAACTGGGAGATCCTGTCTGTTGTGACGGACGGAGTGGAGGTGCTCAACGAAGCGGTCCCCCAATCTGCGTCGGGAGCACTGGATGCAATAAATTACCCCACCAGACTCACAAGTACATCGCATGCCCTCCACCTCTTCAATAACTTCCAGTTCCCCAATCCCGACCGCTTCATTTTCACCAAGGATGTCCAATCCTTATACACTTCAATTCCCCATCAAGAAGGCCTCAAAGCCCTCCGCTACTTTCTGGACAATAGACCTCACCAGTTCCGCAACACCACCACACTCCTCAGGTTGGCGGAACTGGTACTCACACTTAATAACTTCTCTTTCGGCTCTTCGCACTTTCTTCAGACCAAGGGTGTAGCAATGGGCACTCGCATGGGCCCCAGCTATGCCTGCCTCTTCGTGGGTTATGTGGAACAGTCTATGCTCCAAATCTATACTGGTACTGCTCCCCAACTTTTCCTTCGATACATTGACGACTACATTGGTGCTGCTTCCTGCACCCATGCTGAGCTCGTCAATTTCATCGACTTTGCCTCTAACTTTCACCCAGCCCTCACGTTCACTTGGTCCATCTCGGACACTTCTCTCCCCTTTCTCGATCTCTCAGTCTCCATCTCTGGAGACAGACAGTCCACTGACATCTATAAACCCACTGACTCTCATAACTACCTTGATTGTACCTCTTCCCACCCTGCCAAATGTAAAAATGCTATTCCCTATTCCCAGTTCCTCCGTCTCCGACGCATCTGCTCCCAGGATGAAGCTTTTGGTTCCATGACATCCCAAATGTTCTCTTTCTTTAAGAATCGTGGTTTCTCTTCTGCCGTCATCAATGATGCCCTCACCTGCATCTCCTCCATTTCCCGCACTTCAGCCCTCACCCCATCCTCCCGTCACCACAACAGGGACCGTGTTCCCCTTGTCCTCACCTATCACCCCACCAGCCTCTGGATCCAGCATATTATCCTCCGCAACTTCTGCCACCTTCAACAGGACCCCACCACTAAGCACATCTTTCCCTCTCTACCCCCTCTGCTTTTCGCAGGGATCGTTACCTCCGCGACTCCCTGGTCCACACGTCCCTCCCCACAGATCTCCCACCTGGCACTTATCCCTGCAAGCGTAAGTGCTACACCTGTCTCTACACCTCCTCTCTTACCACCATTCAGGGCCCCAGACAGTCCTTCCAGGTGAGGCAACACTTCACTTGTGAGTCTGTTGGGGTCATCTATTGCATCCGGTGCGGCCTCCTCTACATCGGCGAGACTCGACGCAGATTGGGGGACCGCTTCGTCGAGTACCTACGCTCCGTCCGCCACAACAGACAGGATCTCCCGGTTGCCACCCACTTCAACTCTGCTTCATATTCCCATTCGGATGTGTCCATACATGGCCTCCTCTACTGCCATGATGAGGCCAAACTTCGGTTGGAGGAACAACATCTCATATACCGTCTGGGTAGTCTCCAGCCCCTTGGTATGAACATCGAATTCTCTAACTTCCGGTAATTCCCTCCCTCTCCCTTCCCCCATCCCACTTTCAGTCTGCCTCCTCCTCCAGCTGCCTATCACCTCTCTCATGACTCTGCCTTCTTCTACTACACATAGTGCTTTCCCCTTACATTCCTTCTTCACCTCTCCTGCCTGTCCCCTCCCTGCTTCCCCTCCCCCACCCCTTGACCTTTCCTCTGATTGGTTTTTCACCTGGCACCCACCAGCCTTCTCCTTCCCACCCTCCCCCCATCTTCTTTATCGGCCCCTGCCCCCTCCTTCTTTAGTCCTGACGAAGGGTCTCGGCCCGAAACGTCAACTGCTCCTTTCCACGGATGCTGCCTGACCTGCTGAGTTCATCCAGCTTGTTTGTACGTGTCTATTTGACCACAGCATCTGCAGTGTACTTTGTGTTTATAAAAATTGTAGCTGTTGCAAAGTATTATTCTGTGACCTAAAAGTGTTGATCTCAAAACTTCCATTTGGATCAATTTTACAAGTGAATACCACATTCCTTCCCCTTTGTGTAAAACAGATATAATGATAGTTAAAACTGTTAGAGGCCTAAGTAAAAAGAAAATTGAAAAAGGTTGCAGATGTTGCAAGGTTTATTTTGATGGGTTAATTTAGATATTCACATTGAAATCATCTAATGGGTTTTACAGGAATTAAATTATTCATAAAATAAAGTCAGTAAACAAAGTGCTGGCCAGTGGCACAGTGACATCAGTTGGGCTGCTTCCGGACACGCTTTCCATCCATGCCAGCTTGGGTGTCGAGCTTGCAACTCAACCTTGTAAAAAAACAACAAACTGCGCTGTGAGAAGGACGTGGGGGACCACTCACAGAATCTTTCCTCCAAGACAACCACTTGGAAAAAAAAAGTGGTCGCCGAGGTTCTGGCAGAGTATGGCACACAAAAAAAAACAATAACTTGTTACACAAGCTTGATTATTGATCAAACTTGATTAGAATCAAATGCAGGTTTGATTCTGATACAAGTAACCCTTGTATCGATATAATTTAATCAAAATTGAATCATCTCATCTATAGGTATTTTTCTGTAGTCTGGCTTGAAATCATATGCATTTTTTCCTATATTCTACGCCTTGACATCAATGAAACAAGGGCACCAAGAGATCTGTGATGTATTAAAGTAACTTTTTTAAAAAAGTGACGACCTAAGATAAAGAAGCTAAGGAAAATATTACTTCCACTTGTAATGTCTGATCGTTAATGTTTCTATGTATTCTTTCAAAACAACAAGTTTTAGGTTTTGTAATATTGCAATATCTACCATAAATATAAGTTACAGAATGCATTTTATACAATGTAAACTTAACACATTGAACAACATTCTAACTATATTATATCTTAACTTTTTTTTTCTTGACTGTTTATATTTCTAGATTGACCGTCTTGATGAGGACTGCATTACAGAGCTGTCAGTGTTTTTCAAATGCTCCAAAAAGCACATGTCCAGCTTGGTATCAGAGGTATGAATCTCCCTCCAAAGTTGTTCATTTTTGATCTTCATTAAATGAATTCGTCCTATTCTAGAGCCTGAATTACATTTGTCTTTTTTATTGTTGTTTTCAGTATTAAAGGAAGATTTAACACCTTTTATTGCAGCGTTACTACCTCCATTAAAATTTAAGGTGATCAGGTTTATTTATCTTAACACCTATAATGTTATAGATGCTTAACTAAATCTAAGTGTTAGTCTTTTTATTTTCTTTTAGCAAACAGTCTAGCATATGACTAGCTCTTCATAAAAATGCTAAATCTCTGTCTAACAACAAAAAATTTATTATGTCCCTTATTGTGGCTCGACTGCAGAAACTTCACTACTGTATTATTAAGGTATGACCCATACAAAAAGGTTGGGCTACACCTGAACTTGGGAGGATCAATTTTCTTGTAGGCTGGTTTGCTAGAACTTTTGGAGAGTGTTTAAGTTGATTTGGCAGGGGGATGGGAACCCGAGTGATAGGCCAAAAGATGGGGCAGTTGGCATAAATGGGAAAATTGCAGTTAGTGCATTGGGTTGAAGTGTGCCTTTTAAACTAAGTAGTAGGTACATAGGGCAAATTTTAAAATGGTGTCGAATACAGGACTGAAGGTGTTATATTAGAATGCATTTAGTATACAGAATAAGGTGGCTGACCGTGTAGCACAGTTAGAGATTGGCAGGAATGATTGTTGTAGGCATCACTAAGTTGTGGCTGAAAGAAGATCACAATTGGGAGCTTAACATCCAAGGATACACTTTGTATTGAAAGAACAGGCAGATGGTGGCTCTATTGGTAAAAAATGAAATTAAATCCTTAGAAAGAGATGACATAGCATCAGAAGATGTTGAATCCTGGTGTGTAGAGTAAAGAAACTATAAGGGTAGTTCTACACAGGCTTCTGAACAGTAGCCATGATATTGGGTACAAATTACAATGGGAGATAGAAAAGACGTATAAAAGGCAATGTTACAATACTCATTGGGGATTTCATTATGCAGGTAGCTTGGGAAAATCAGGTTGGTACTAGATCCCAAGAGAAGGAATTTGCAGAATC
This sequence comes from Hemitrygon akajei, assembly GCF_048418815.1. NCBI lineage: Eukaryota > Metazoa > Chordata > Chondrichthyes > Myliobatiformes > Dasyatidae > Hemitrygon > Hemitrygon akajei. Next base: position 63,581,998 of record NC_133125.1, read on the forward strand.
CCTACAAGATGGCTTTTTGGAGCAGCTTGTGATTGAGCCCACTAGGGAAATGGTAATTCTGGGTTAGATATTTTGTAATGAACCAAATTTGGGCACCTATGGAAAAGAGTGCATTTAACATTTTGGACCGAGATCCTTCATCAGGCCTGCTGAGTTCCTCCAGCAACTTGTGTGTGTGCTGCTTGGATTTCCAGCGTCTGCAGACTTTCTCAAATTTGATTAGGGAGTTTAAAGTAAAGGATCCCTTAAGAGGCAGTGATCATAATAGAATTCACCCTGCAGTTTGAGAGGGAGATGATAAAACCAGGTGTATCAAAATTACAGTGGAGTAAAAGCAGCTAAAGAGACACCAGAAAGGAGCTGACCAAAATTGATTGGAAGGGGACACTAGCAGGGATGACAGCACTGGAGTTGGTGTGCAAACACTATGTACAGTTTAAATGCAAATGATTGTCTTGGGTGATTCTCTTGCAAGTGCAGGATCTTGTTAGACATTGTTAATGTAAAATGTTGCAAGTCTATTTCTCTTTATTGGTGAGACAGATGGCGAGGGAGCTGAGTGGCTTTGGTTGTAGCGAGGACTAGGCCTCAAGCTGCAGGCTTGTTTATTTTTCTTTTTTTTTGCAGCATTCTGGGAGAGGAGATGCTGGAGTCGGTGTAGTGTGGCAATCTGTGCTGGGTTGGCGTCTGGCCCCTCCCGTGTTTGATCAGTGGAGTGACAAGCTGGATTGTGTGTGTGCATGTGTACATTCATCTGCTTGTTCTTGCCAGTAATGGCCATGCAGCATCAATTTACAGGGCATTTCACTTAGTGTGACTCTATGTTTTACTACTATCTTGTACGAGCCTTGTGTTGTGTATGACTGTTGATACTGTGTTTTGCACCTGTGAGGAGCACTGTTTCATTTGGATGTATTCATGAATGTTTAAATGAAATTAAACTTGAACTTGAAAAGATTTACAGAGAATTAAAGAGGGGTGAGGGTGAATATTGGACCACTGGAAAATGAGATTAGAGAGATAGCAATGTGGGACAAAGAAATGAAGGACAGATTTGATTGGTGGAATTGACGGACTTGTAGCCAAGTTTGTCATTGATATGATGATAGGTAGAGGGGAGGGTGGTGTTGAGGAAGGAAGAAGTCTGTAGAAGGACTTGGACAGATTAGGAGAAGGGGTCAAGAAATGGCAGGTAGAATACAGAGTCAGGAAGAGTATGGTGATGCACTTCGGTTGAAGGAATAAAGGAGTAGGCTATTTTCTAAACTGGGAGAAAATTCAGGAATCTGAGGTGTAAAGGAACTTAGGGAATCATGCACAAGAACTCCCAAAGGTTAACTTGCGGGTTAACTCGGTGGTAAGGAAGGCAAAAGCAGCATTAGCATTCATTTTGAGAGGACTAGAACATTAAAGTAAGAATGTGATGCTTAGGCTTTTTAAGGCATTGGTCAGACCATGCTTGGAGTATTGTGAGCAGTTTTAGACTCTTTACCTAACATGGATATGCTGACATTGGAGGGGGTCTAGAAGAGATTCATAAGAATGATCCCAGACATGACAGGCCTAATGTAGAAGGAGAATTTGATGGTTCTGGGCATGTGCTTACAAGGGTATAGACGAATTGGTGGAGGGGGGGGGGGGAATCTCATTGAAACCCATCGAATATTGAAAGGCTTAGATAGAGGGGATGTTTCCGAAAGCGGGAGTGTCTAGTACCAGGGGGCACGGCCTCAGAATAGAAGGACTTCCCTTGAGAACAGAGATGAGGAATTTATTTAACCAGATGGTGCTGAATATGTGGGAATTCATTGCCACAGATGGCTGTTGAGGCCAAGTCATTGGATATATATAAAGTGGAGGTTGATATGTTCTTGATTCATAAGGTTGTCAAAGGTTACAGGCAGAAGAATGGGGTTGAGAGGGATGATAAATTAGCCATGATTAGCAGGCCAAATTGCCTAATTCTACTACTATGTCTTATTGTCTTAAAAGTTTAGTAGAGTGGTGGGGGGACAGTGGGAGGAGGACAAGCTAAAAGAAGATAGGTGAAGCTAGGTGGGGTGGGGAAACTAAAAGGCTGGAGGAGAAGGAATCTAGAAGGAGAGGAGAATGGACCAAAGGAGAAAAGGAAGGAGGAGGGAACTCAGTGGGAAGTGATGGCAGGTTAGAAGAGGTAAGAGGCCAGAGAGCTGAATAGAAGGGGAGTGGGGAAGGGAAATTCTTACCAGAAGGAGAAGTCAATATTGATGAAATCAGGTTGGAGGCTACCTAGACGGAATATGAAGTCCACCCTAAGAGCGGCAGTATACAAGGCTATGGACCAACATGTTGGAATGGGAATAGGAATAGCAATTAAAATAATTAGTCACTTGGAAATTCTGCTTTTTGCAGATGGAGTGGAGGTGTTTGTCAAATTTGTCCCCAATTTATGACTGGTCTCACCAATGTAGAGGAGGTCTCATTGGGAGCACAGGATGTGCAGGTAAAGTGTCCATCACCTGGAAGGACAGTTTGAGACCTTGACTCAAGGTGAATGGGCCGGTGTAGCATTTCTCTCACTTGCAGGGACATGTGCTGGGAGGGAGATTAGTGGAGAGGGAGGTATGGACAAGGGAATCACAGAGGAAGCGATCCCTATGAAAAGTAGTGTCCCTTGTTAGTATCTGGTCTCTTAGAATACCTTCCAATAATTTATCCACTACTGACATTAGGCTCAAAGGCCAATAATTTCCCAGCTTATTCTTAGAGCCTTTCTTAAACAACTTATCATTAGCTATCCTCCGATTATCTGACAGCTCACCAGTGACTAAGGACATTTTAAATACTGCTGCTGGAGCCCCTGCAATTTCTGCACTAGCATCCCACAAGTTCCAAAGGAGCCACAGTACTTCACGCAATTGTATCAATTTCATCATGCCACCAATTTTTAATCCACGAATGCATATTTGATTTTCAAATAAATGTTTCTACTACCTGAATGCAGTCATTGGTTATCGGAATTAGTTTGAAATTGAACCCCTGGTTCTAGCTTGAGCATTTGATTTTATTGCATTGAAGGTACACCTGCTATAACTAAACCATTAAAGGCTAACAGTCAATTTGGATGCTATTAAGTGGAGTCTACTTTCTAATTTGAATGACCCACTGTCTTAAGTCTTTTCTTTAAATGAAAACCATTGCATTGTTCAATTTAATTCACAAATGGAGGTTCATTTGGGTTCTGTTTCAGTAGCAGTAATTTAAGCACGACAGAATGTCTACATTAGAGGAATGATGATTCTATATTAAATATCATTGGTTACAAGGCATAATTTCTTGGTTCAATGAGATGTGATATCCTACTTCTTATAAAAGTAATTGGTGAGGTATAGTTGTGTCTAAGAACACAAGAAAATGGTAGAAGGAGTGGGCTACCCTGTGCCAGGTCCCCGTGGTTCTTGATTTCACAGTCTTTCAAAAATCTATCCCACTCCTCTTTAAATTCTTCTGATGATCTGCCCCTGAGAACTCTCTGGAATAGAAAATCCCAAGTATTCGCTGCCCTTTGTGAGAACCAGTTTCTATGTGTCTGTGTTTTAAGTTGTTTTAAAGTTGAAACTAATATAGTGATTGGTTATTCAAAGCCAATAGGAACCAGCCTTGACCAAATTGTTCCCATCTTGTTAAATATGAATTAGTTTGGTCTTTTTTGCCATCAGGTTAACAAACTTGGTAACCAGTTAAAGGGATCCTGAGCTGGGAATAAAACCCAACTAGTTTTAATAAAGGGATTACTTTTGAAATTTACGGTATTTTGGAATAATCCCTGCAAATTGCAATATAAGAAATGAAAAGTTATTGTAAATAAGACAAGTTATTATGAGCCAACCAAACCACTATTTATTCAACTAAATACTTTAAAATTCAGAGATTTCATAGATTTTAAAATAATACAAATTATATATAAAGTAAAAAATGAACAGTTACCAGAAAGTATCCAAAGATTGTTTAAAATGAGAGAAAGTCAACATGATTTGAGAGGAATATGTATATTTCAAAAACAAAGGATAAGAACAAATGTGAACATAGAATAGTACAGCACAATGCAGGCCCTTTGACCCACAATGTTGTGCTGACCCTTAAACCCTGCCTCCCATATATCCCCCCCAACTTAAGTTCCTCCATAGACCTGTTTAGTAGTCTCTTAAATTTCGCTAGTGTATCTACCTCCACCGCAGACTCAGGCAGTGCAATCCACGCGCCATCCACTCTCTGAGTAAATAACCCTCCTCTAATATCCCCCTTGAACTTCCCACCCCTTACCTTAAAGCCATGTCCTCTTGTATTAAGCAGTGGTGCCCTGGGGAAGAGGTGCTGGCTGTCCACTCTGTCTATTCCTCTTAATATCTTGTATACCTCTATCATGTCTCCTCTCACCCTCCTCCTCTCCAAAGAGTAAAGCCCTAGCTCCCTTAATCTCTGATCATAATGCACCTCACTCAACTCACTTCCACAGCCTCCAGGCGCGTCTTCCCACCTTTATCTCTAATCGGTCCTACCTTCACTCCTGTCATCCTTTAGTTCTTCACATAATTGAAGAATGCCTTGGGGTTTTCCTTTACCCTACTCGCCAAGTCCTTCCTATGCCCCCTTCTTGCTCTCCTCAGCCCCTTCTTAAGCTCCTTTCTTGCTACCCTATATTCCTCCATAGACCCATCTGATCCTTGCTACCTAAACCTCATGTATGCTGCCTTCTTCCACCTGACTAGATTGTCCACCTCACTTGTCACCCGTGGTTCCTTCATCCTACCATTCTTCATCTTCCTCACCAGGACAAATTTATCCCTAACATCCTGCAAGAGATCCCTAAACATCAACCACATGTCCATATAGTACATTTCCCTGCAAAAACATCATCCCAATTCACACCCACATGTTCTAGCCTTACAGCTTCATAATTTGCCCTTCCCCAATTAAAAATGTTCCTGTCCTCTCTGATTCTATCCTTTTCCATGATAATGCTAAAGGCCAGAGAGCAGTGATCACTGTCCCCCAGATACTCACCCACTGAGAGATCTGTGAGCTGACCTGGTTTGTTACCTAATACTGGATCTAGCATGGCATTCCCCCTAGACGGCCTGTAAACATACTGTGACAGGAATCCGTCCTGGACACACTTAACAAACTCTGCCCCATCTAAACCATTGGAACTAATGTAATGGAACTAATACTAATGTAAAAAATCATTGTATTTCAGTCAGAGGGGTGAATTTATGGAACAGCTGTAGTGAGAATTTAAAAACATGCACCACACTTAACAAGTTTTAAAAAATTATTTAAAAATTTAATGAACAAATATAAAATACATGATTTAAAATTAATGGGAGTAATGTAAATAAATGGAATTGGATTTTGTGTTAAAAGATTAAGAAATTTTTTGTTATGATGATTGACACCAAATATGTTTTTGTATAGTAAGAGGAGTAGGCATAATAATCTGCAGCTTCAGCCTACACCCTTTTGGTCTGTTTTAAAGATTTTTATTATTTAATTTTGTTTTATGAAATCATCGTTGAAAAT